>NW_008337642.1:36647-43384 GCF_000622305.1 Nannospalax galili | reverse complement strand
ACCTGTACATCCATGTTTGTTGCTGCTCTTTTCAAAATAGCTAAGAAATGGAAACAAGTTAAATGTCCCTCAATTGTTAAATGAATAATGAAAATGTGGTATGTTTACTCAACAGAGTTCTACTCAGCAGTAAGAAAAGATGAAATTATGAAATTTTCAGATAAATGGATGGAACTAGAAACTGTTATACTAAGCGAAGTAACACAAACTCAGAAATGCAAGCAATGTTCTCCCTCATTTGAAGATTATATCATCAATCCCCTATATATTTATATATATATATATATCCTGATTTAACACCAGGAGCCAGGAAGATTGAAAGGAAACACAGAGGTGAAGGAAAAAAAAGAGCCTGAAAGTGGGGAATAGTAGGGAACAGGTGTTACAAGGTGGGAGTTCCGAAAAGGTAGAGTGTTTGGCGGGGTGGGGAGGATGGAGGTACATGTAGGGAACCATAGGGCAGGGGTGTCAAACTACCTCTATTGGTGCAATACTGGAACGCTATCTGGAGGGAGTGATCAAAAGCTATCTAATTGGACTTAAAGTCCTTTCAAAGGGAGGGAACTTATAGGTGGTACTGTAATCATAAACAAATATGTGGCTGGAGAGGTCATAGATATTAGAGAAAACCCTACCTCTGTCATAAATATAGACAAATGAAATTTATTAGCATATTCTAACTGAGGAGAGGACAGATGGTGGAGGGCAAGTGCTATGGGAGGAGAATGGGGAAAGGGGTGTTTGGACTGGGGAGGGAGGAGGGAGGTTGGTTAGGGGACAGAGAAGAGATGAATGGAGCTTGGGTGATGTGAAACCAGAAGGAAATGTGTTGACTCAGGAACCCTCTGAGAAATACATATACAGTGTTTGAACATTAGTGAATGTGCATAACTGGGGGTTGTAAGGCAAGGAGCGCACTACCAGACAGGAATTACCTCCCTTTGAGTTCTTGGTCACAGTGGTCCATGAAACCCACAAAATAACACAGCCTATTTCTGGAGCACTTGATTTCAACATCTTCAGTTCAAGCTCCATGTATTTATTTACATGTGAAATCAGGTGATCAAGCTTATCATATTATTCCTGCACTTTGAATTGTAGAAGTTATGTGTTAACTTCTTGATTGATTTGTCGTTACATATAAACATGGAAGGCTATAGAGAGTAACAGTAAATGCAGAAAGAATTGCATTGCAGGAAGATGTCTGTGAAATGGTCTTCAGTCCTGCTCTTGACACAGCTGATATGCTACTTCAGATCTGGAACTTGTGGAAAAGTGCTGGTGTGGCCCACAGAATACAGTCATTGGATGAACATAAAGATAATCCTGGATGAACTTGTTGAGAGAGGGCATGAAGTAACTGTTCTGACATCTTCAGCTTCCGTCCTTATTGATCCCAGCAAATCATCTACTATTAAATTCGTGATTTTCCCTACATCAATGAGTAAAGATGATCTGGAATATATGTTTATAGAATGGGTAACAGAATGGACAAATATTTATGGGAAAAAATCATTTTGGACATATTTTTCACAATTGGAAAAATCCTTTTATAAATATTCTGATACTATTGAAAATTTATGCAAAGCAGTAGTTAGGAACAAGAGTCTTATGAAGAAACTACAGGAATCAAAGTTTGATGTTGTTCTCGCAGATGCAATTGGTCCCTGTGGTGAGCTGCTGGCGGAGGTATTTAAAATACCACTCGTGTACACTCTTCGCGCCTCTTTTGGATATAACTTTGAAAGGTTTAGTGGGGGACTTCCGTTCCCTCCTTCCTATGTGCCCGTAGTTTTGTCAGAATTAAGTGACCGGATGACATTTGTGGAGAGGGTAAAGAATATGATGCATGTTTTATACTTTGACTTTTGGTTCCAAGGATTTAATGTAAAGAAGTGGAATCAGTTTTACAGCGAAGTGCTAGGTAAGCTCTGTCTTACATTGTTACTTTGAAATTCAGACTATTTCATTGAACGTGAGTGTTTCTGAATTAATATGAAACTAGAAGAATGTGACTGTTAATTATGAACTGAAAAAACAATACAAGTTAATCAAGCAATCTCAGAAGCAAAGAGACACCAGGGAGTGGTTCAGAATACTCCAGAAATTAAAATTAATATTTCTACAAATTGAGCCAAAAAGAATTTCTCTGAAGAATTACTTGTGGTTTACCTTGTGTGTTATATTACTTCAATAAAAGTAATTATAAATGTTCATGTATTTTAATGATCATAGATATGAGCACTGAGAACTTCTTTTCCTCCACCACTATCACCTATGGAACATCAGGGCAAATATTTCACTTTGCAAATCAGGTACTTCATGTATAAATTGACTATTTAACTGTAACATCATGAAATATCCTTCACAATTGAGCATTTCTTTTAAGATCAGAAAGAGAGCTCTGTGTAATTTCAGACTTCGCATATTGACAGCAATCATGTTTTAAAGCTTAAATCCTTGCTACAAAATGGATATGCTTTATTAGTTTTTGCTTTCAAAATTCCTCTCCAATAAATAAAATACAATCTAAAGTATGAATAAGCAAAATTTGAATATGAATAATTTTTGAAACATTTACCACTGTGTTCAAGTTAATATTACTAAACTACTATGATGAACAAATTACAATAGTAGCTATACGGAATTCAATGACATTCTCCAAGTTATCACAATTTATGTGAAGAATCAAGTATCAAGGACAGGGCATCTATATTGTAAAATTAGATGAAATATTCTATGAAAACTATTTTTTTAATATAATAAGATTCATTTAGTATAACATGGAGTTTCTAAATTAACAGCTGCTATACAGCTGTGATACAATTTATTAATGTATGTATAGCTTAACATTTGTATTCCTATATATAGATATGTTAATCAAAATTCAAATATTTGAAGACCTTCTTTGTATTATTTCAGATGACCTATAGAAATCACATGCTAATTCTAGACAACCCTCTCACATTATTCTGCATTTTGTATTTTTTGTTTTGCTCCAGGGAGACCCACAACAATATTTGAGATGATGGGAAAAGCAGATATGTGGCTCATTCGAACATATTGGGATTTAGAATTTCCTCGTCCCCTCTTACCAAATTTTGAATTTGTGGGAGGACTTCACTGCAAACCTGCCAAACCTCTGCCTAAGGTAACACCACACCTTTCCTTGCTTGCATTCCTCTGTAATTTTCAGAAAATGATATTGCTTCTCTTGTTGGGCTGTTTATTTTACAAGCGAGATATAAAAAGTGCATTACAGCATTCTTTCTATTATAGGCTCATATATTCCCATACACTGACAAGTCCCTGCATTTCCCTTCTGTCAGGCAGGTAAATTAGTATCCTTTTAGGATATTGTCAGTTATACTAGGAATTTCATGTGCAACTGCTAAAAAATTATCATTTATTCAAGAATATAATTTAGATCTCTACTATGTGTTAGTGTGCAAAAGAACAAAGAAGCATTGATTTATGCACCATATAGAATGCAGTCTACTTGGGTAAACCATGAAAAAAATAAACTTTGTGAGTAGTATATCATGGAAATTGCTATGTTTTCAGGAAACAATGAAAAGAGATCACAGAGTCCTTGCTTAGTTATGTTGAGACCTGAGCATGGTCCAGGGTGAGTGAAAGAATGAGAGAAAGAGAGGAATAAAAGCAGATAGAAGTGCAAAGACTGCTTCAAGAAAAAATTTCAACTGGGTTTTTCATTTCATATTGGAAATCTTAATCAAACTTTGACAACTGCCGTATCCATGACCCCCATACACACCCCCAACACGTTCATACATATAATATACATATATATATATAGCAAGTTATACATATAGCCTAGTTAGCCTAAGTAGAATCACTCACTTGAAGAAATCTACTCTCCCTCACCTGACAGTAATCAGTTGCCAATAGTTCTACTACAAAATTTGAGGCCTGCTTCCCATTTCCTTCATTCTATTCTGGGGTTTTGTCTGGTTGAGTTGGCCTGGATCTTGTCTTTGCTGTCACCTAGAAAGGTCATATGAACAATTTCCCGAGCAGTCTGAAAGCCTCTGTTGTTTATGCTCATGCACCAGCCCTGGCTCTTACATTCTGTTTCCCCCCTCTTCCACAATGGTCCCTGAGCTGTTGGTGGGTAAGGTTTACTATTGGAGTTCTACCCATGGACATTGTAGCATCCTATTCTACAAAACTTAGCTAGGTGTGGCCTTCTGTGTGTATCACACTCTTTTTTGAGGAAGCTTTGCTGCTGAGAGTTGAGGGGTGTATTAGTCTTATCTCTATGCCCTGTTCACCTATATTTTATGAGTCAGGCATAGAGGTTCAACTGTGGATGTATCATTTAGGCTGGACATCTTTCAGACATATAATCTCTATGTTTGACCAGTTGTGGAACTTTGTAACAGCCTCCATCTGTTACATAAAGGAGATTCTTTGATGAGTGGTGTACTGTATTCTTGTCTATAAATATAATAATCCATATTTAGCATCTCAGAGATCTATGATCTCTTTAGCCAAGTGCATTTGGCTATATTTACAGTGCCGCCTATGAGTTTCTTACCATTTAGAGGGCTTTAAGTCCAGGTAGATAGCTGTTGATCACCGCCTAGGTAAAGGTTTCACTACTGCACCAGTAGAGCTAGTTTGATGTGTGGGCCATTGTGGTTATTGGGCCCTGGATATGGGTTGGACAATTGATTGATTTTTTCCCTTTTAGCAGCTTGCATATAAAACTATAAGTGCTGGTCTTCAGGGAGAAGGCATCCAGATTAGTTCCAACTCCATTGTTTCAAGTCCTATATCTGAAATATGTTCTATCATCTGTAATTTGGCTTTACCTTCATGTTCTGGGAGGTGAAATAAAGGGCTAAAGCAACAGTCTATAATAGTTTGGAGTCCCTTGGGTCACCCTGACCAACAACTCAGAGGGAGGTTTCTCCTATCAGGTACTGTGTTCCTTTGTCCTCAGCTTTCAGGTAGACACTTTCAGTCATGTTCAGATATTTAATGTGTATTTTTCAAGAGGGGTTGAATTTAGTTAATAAACTTATTTCTGAGGGTTTTTTATGCTCCCTAAGCTCTATTTATCTCTCCTATCTGTCTCCCTGTCCAACTATCCCTCCTCCCTCCCCAGTTTATATCTCCCCAGCCTCTTGAGTTCCTTCTTCCCCTTACCTCCCATGCTTCTTTGTAAGTACCCCTCTCCTGCCTTTCCAGGTGAATAGCCCCATGTTCCCCATTTCCTCATTGGTAACATCTGTTTCCTACTTTCTCCCTGTCTTGGGATTTTGCTTTCCCGATATCTCTGTGCTTGCTCTTCCATTTTCCTTGCTCTTTCTCTGACAAGAGAAATAATGTCCTGGAAGCTTCATTCTTCTTGACCAACTTTGATACTGAAAGAAGTTTCCATGCAGGCAGCTAGGGGTCATTAATAGCTTAGACTTACATAAAATAGTAAGCAAAGGTGGCTGGAGAGATGGTTCAGTGGTTAAGAACACCTACTGTTCTATGCAGAAGACCCAGGTTTGAATCCCAGCACCAACAAGGCAGCTAACAACTGTCCAGTTTCAGGGAATCTGACAGCCTCTTCTGTCCTCCATGGCCATTGCACAACCTAGGTGCACTTACCTATATATAGGCATAACACTGATACATATCAAATAAAAATAGTATATAAAATATTTTTTAAAATAGTGGGCAAAAATAACAACCTGTCAGGGAAGATGTGCCCAATGGTGCCTTTCACTTCCCTTCTACCTCAGGAGGTTTTACTGGCATTTTTATTTGGTTTTAACATTTCAAACAAATTAGGAAATACTTTTTTTTTGTATGTTTTATTGCTTCATGACATATGCTCTAATTTCAGTCATTTTCCTGAGGATGACATGATCTTATTATTGGTTATGGCTGAATAATACAACATTATGTAAATATACTAATACTTCTGTGCATTTATCAGTTGATCAAAGCCTAGGTGCATTCCATATTTGAGCCATTTCAAATAGTTCTCTGGGAAACATGGGTATACATAATTCTCTTTTTCCTGCTGATAATTTCCCTCAGGATGTATCAGTCAAGAGAGATATCTATGGATCACGCATTAGTTCTAATGTTATTTGTGTGAGGAAACGTTAATGTTTTCCATACCGGCTATATAATTTTCATATATACAAATACAATATATAAATGTTGCTTTATATGACATATCTGATAGTTTTGGAGTTTTCAAATTTGTGACAGCCATTCTAATGAAATGAGATGTAATTGATCTAATTTTTTGAGTTCCATTTTTGAAGTGGCTATAGTTTCTTTGGCTAGCGAAATTCTAATCTAAATACTTTCCTCTTTGCTAAGATCATGAAGATTTTCTTCAAGTCATTGTAAATTTTCATTACACGTGCAGGGATCTTTGATCCATTTTGAGATACATTTTGCACAGCATGAGAGATGGGTTCTACATCAAGCTCTACATGTGGATATCTCACTGCTGTTTATTGGAAGTGCTGTCTTCAACTTCTAATTTCATACTGTTAAACTTGTTGTTTCTCATCTTTTTAAATCATCATCACTGGAATGAAATCAATTTGATAATGGTTTATGATATTTTTAATATGGCAGTGAATTTGATTTACAATTATTCTGTACATCTTTTCTTTTTTTTTTTTTTTTGAACTACTGAGAAAGGGTCTTCCTGTAGCCCCAGCTGGCCTGGAACTCACTATGTAAACCAGGCTGGC
>NW_008337642.1:29413-33986 GCF_000622305.1 Nannospalax galili | reverse complement strand
TGAAACTGTTCTCAAATTATATTTCTGTTTCACTTATTGGGCTCAAGTCACATGTGACCCTTCCCACTGATGGAAAATATATAACTCTCCCTATTGTCCTGCTCTTATCACTTTTGAAAATATTATTCAAGCAGAAAACGTTGGATTAGAAAACAAACATCATGTGGGAATGAAGCTAGAGTAGTGACACACAGTGGTAATCCCACAAATTGGCAGGTGAAGCCACAAAGGAGCCAAGCACCTTCGCCCAGCTCTCCATGACCTTAGCTGGTTCCAGTACCACTCTCTGGATGTGATTGGGTTCCTGCTGGCTTGTGTGACAGCTGTGATATTTATCATTACAAAATGCTGCCTCTTTTGTTGCCATAAGATCGCTGAAACTGGAAAGAAGAAAAAGGAGTAGTTGTGTTGAAGCCTTACCCCAAGAGTCCTGATAGATGGTCTTCTGTCAGCTTATTCAAGCAAGAAGAGATTGTGATTCTGGGTGCTTTTCCCTCTGAAACAAGACTTTTCACAACTTGCTAGCTGATTTTTTAGGGATTTATTACATGTTTAAGACCAATGGTCTACATGTTTGGTCTAAAGATACCAATTTACTTAATGCACTTGTTACTTAATTATTTAATTTAATTACTACAAAGGATCAGAAGAGACAGACAAAAGACTTTCTTCTGTGAGCAAAGCTCTGTGGTGTAAATGCCCAGCAGGCTCACTGCAGTGCCTTGATATGCTGAGCCCCACGAATGCCTCTGTACAACCTCTCCACTTCCTATTTCCCCCTGTCCATTTAGAGTCTATATTTGACATCACTCAAATTCTTTTTTATAGATTTATTTTTATTTATGTGTATGGGTGTTAAGTGCATCCATGCTGTGCAATGCACGTGGAAGTTAGAAGAGGGCGTCGGATCCCCTGGAACTGGAGTTACGGAGAGTTGTTAGCCACCACGTGTGGGTGCTGGGATTTGAATCTGGTCCTCTGTAAGAGAAGCCAGTGCTCTTAACTGCTAAAAGATCTCTCCAGCCTGTCATTCTCTTTTTAAAGTCTCATAGATAATGGCATTTAATGGTCAGACTTTTGAAGACAGATTAATTTTTCCATTTTTATTAGAGGCCATTATTTCTGTCACTATGCTGTATACCATCATCAGTATCTATTTTTCCTAAATGATCTATTATAAGGATTATCCTCCTATGAGCGAAGGCATTTCTCCACAGCATTAAAACAACTATTCGTACCTGTTTCTAATTATTTTCTCCTTGGGAGGCTTTCTGACTTGTCAAGCTAATTCCTTCACTCATTTGTCTTCCTAGTTCTTATTAAAGATTAACCTGGGCACTGTCATTCTCTTTTCAGAGCTTTGATATGGACCTAAATTGTCAATTGTTCCATTTTCCCTCCCCCAAAGTACATCTGCACACAGAGGGCCAGTTTTTTTACAAAGCAAGTCACATCACTTAGCTTCTGTTATATTCAAAATCTGAAATGTTTCCCCACAAGCTCACATTTTGATACATTGCTTCTCAGTTTGTGGTGATAAACTGGGAGACTGAGGAAGATTTGGAAGGAATGGCCTCACTAAGGGATATAAATCACTAGGTGTGGGTTCTTCTGGGCTTAATATGGCCTCTTCTCCATTTATTTTCATGGTTTTTCAAAAAATGAAACGTTCTCCACAGATTCATATTTTCTACTCCTGTACTCAAGCTATTGGCACTTTTTCGGATGTTGTAGAACTTTCTAGAAGTGTATCCTAGACTGAAGAGCAGGTCTCTCAGGGTGAAGGTTATTTAGTCCATCGCTGGTTTCTGCCACTGCTTATGGTCTATCCTGATGAAAACTGCATCTTCTGCATGCTCTTGTGGCCATGAACTGAGCTGCCTGTCATGATAGAATGAAACTCTCTGAAGCTGAGGGTAAAAATAAAAATGGCCTTCCTCAATTTTTCTCTATCATCCATTCTCTACAGAGATGCAAAAGTGAATTAATCTAGATCATTTACAGGACAAAATTAGGCAAAATTAGGTGAGCCTCTGGCAGAGGGTGAAATCGTGACTCTTGTTCAGTGTATTCTACTATACAAAGAGAAGCAGAATTTTCAATTTGCAAAGTACTTTGGTGCTTATTCCTCCTACCTTAACAGCAATGCAAAAATCAAATATTTTTTGTGACTAGCAGTTTTCTTAGAAGCCTAGTCGTATTATGACTGACCATAATTAGCAACAAAGAATTTTTCTTTAAATACAGAATTAAAAGAAAAATGCAGATTAATCAAGCCATAAATATTCAAAATAACATCATCAAGGTAAATAGCAGTGAGGTAATGCATTTTGTAAGAGAAATGCTGTCCAAACTCATAAAGTTAGTGATCTTTATTAGATAAAGTCTATTATCTGAGTCTGCCAGGAATCATTCCCCAGCTGTAGCAGAGAGCTTCAGTTGTCAACTTGACACACCTTGGAAGAGTAAACCTCAACTGGACAATTTCCACTATTGAACTGACCAGTGGCCATATCTATTGAGCATTTTACTGATTGTTGAGTGACTGGGAAGGCCCAGTCTACTGTGGGAAGTGCGATCCCTGGGCAGGGTGTCTGTATTGTATAAAAAACAGCTGATCAAGGGCCAAAGGAGCAAGGCAGTGAACAGCAGCCCACCTAGGTCTGTACTCCAGGTTCCTCTCCTGAGTTCTTGCCTTGGTATCCCTTGGTGAGGAACTTTACTGAAAACCAAATAAACCCTTCTTCTCAAAGTTGGTTTTGGTTAGTGTTTTCATCACAACAATGGAAGGTATGAAGGCATGAAGTTATTTCATCATTAATTAAAACTTACTTTTTAGCAGGCTTTACAATTAATGATTCAAGTTAAAGTAGAATTTTCATACAACTTATGTAATTATTGACACAGTTAAGAGAAATATAGAAAGAATGATATACATTAAGATCATATTAAAGGTCTACGAAGATGGCTCTTTTGAAAAAGTGTTTCCAAAATTTCAGTGGCAAAATGCTTCTCCTGAAACCATGATAACTAAAGATCAGATATCTGTATCCCAAGTAAAACCAGGCAGACTTGACAGCCAACTGTAATGATAGCATGCTGGAGGCACAGAGAAAGAATCTCCAGGACAAGCTGGCTCACAAAACAAGCTTGTGGCAGATGCCACAATGTGGTAGCACTTAATACAACAAAAAACTAAGTTCTTGGAGTTGTTCACATCAAAAGTAAGCCTGACCTGTTCTCTCAACCGTTCCTTTCTCATTATTTCTTTGAATTGTTCCTAAAACAAAGGACTTTATATTTATTTAGACGGGACATACAGAATAATAGCAGAAATGAATGAGGAACTTTTACAAGGGAAGAATTGTTCTCTTCTGACCCCTACTACCAAACCAGCATAGACACCACAAACAGATGCTATCAACTCAAGTCCACATATTTTTCCAGAAAATGGATAATCCCTTGCTACTAATGCTACTGGTTTCAACAACATCTTTACAACAAGCATACACTCCCATACACAGACACACACAGACACACACAGACACACAGACACACACACACACACACACACACACACACACACACACACACACACATTTTCTGGGTCAGGGTTAAGGAAGGGTCATGAAGGAGAAATAGGATATAGATTAGGATTAAAGTTCTGTGTTTAGATTGTAAAAGCTGATTATGAGGAGCATAAGGTCTAGTAAATTTAAAAAAAGCTGATTACACAGAAAGAGGGAAGATTGAATCAGTAAGTATGTAATGATCTCAAAACACAAGACTAACATTGGTTACAAGTTTTGATAAAACAGGTGGCATTCCCCGCCAAAGACATTCCTACAGTTCTCCATTCAATTAAAGAAGCACCATGACCCTTGGAGTGGTCACTGACAGTGGGCTGCTTAGGCCTGAGAGAGGCATGAGTCAATATCACTTCATTTTAGTAATTGTGTAGAAAATAATGCCTTTGGCAGGATAATGTTGCAGGTAGGAAACAAACAGGACAGCTATCCATGGGACTGAAATCCAGAAAATGTCCCTCTTCTATTGCCAAGGTATTGTTTTCTGGTAAGTAATTACCAGTCACACTGGGATTCAGTGTGTGTCTATAAGAAAAAAATATTAATGAGAAGAACAGGACTCAGGCATTAGGTGGGCTTGTTAGGGAGTTTATATAAAACCTGTGGTTTTTGTAAAACTTTCTTCTTCTTTTGATGCTTTTCTGCATGTGTTAGGGGGAGGAAACAGGAAAAAAGTTACAAATTTAAAATATAAGATGTTTTAGCAATTTGTTCCTGGGGAGTTAATGCCTTAAAACTCTTTTTCTGTTGTTTTATTTGATTTTTGAGTAATAAATGAGCTGGTGCAGTTATATCTTATTCTTGGGGTTTGTATGCATTATATAGTGGGAACTCCTACAAATCATCATTAAAGGCAGAAAGAGTATAAAATAGAAAATGTGGATTAGCTAATTAGGCACTGATGGAAGCAAAACACCAGGAGGAAATAAAAGATGAAAAAGTCACTGAAACGGAAAAAGTACAGATTAAATTAGCAAACGGTTTGC
>NW_008337642.1:27294-29137 GCF_000622305.1 Nannospalax galili | reverse complement strand
CTTTCTTTCCTTAAGGACTATACAAGATATGTTTATCCCCCTCCCCACTAAGTCATTTCCCAGCTGAATCATTGTGGAATTAGAAATGTAATAATTTTAAACTGATTTTTAAATCCCACAAAATTGGACTATTTATGAAAAAATTAACTTGCATAAGCTCATATTTATTTATCGTTAACCCTAAAAATGATGCTTCACTCTCTTAGTGAGCCTTTGAAACTCATGTAAGATCTTAATTTTAGTTTGCAGCAACCTGAAAGAAACGCTAAAGAAAATCTCTCTGTGCATGTATCTCTCTGTATGTATGTGTGTCTCTCTCTGTCTTGCTTTTCCCTCTCTCTTTCTCTCTCTCTGTATTTATGTATGCTCATGTGTATATTGAAATGTGTACCCCATTTTTGATATTATTTATTTATTGTTTATTTATTTGTATTGAATTTTTTGTGTATTTCCTACAGAACATCTTGATCAACTTTACACCCCCCTTCCCCATCAGCACCCTCCAATAGACATTCCCACAGGATTTCATACAATCTGCCATTTATGTTAAGGCCTACTGAGTAAATTTATTTTCCCCAGATGTCCCTCAGTGCAAGTTCTTTCACTGGGTCAGCCTATCTAGAATCACTCTCTAGAAGATCAGTTTCCTCTCAATCAGCACTAATCAGCTGTCCAATAGTTCTTTGGCTAAGACTGGAGGCTGCTGCCCATTTCCACAGTTCTACAGTTGGCTTTTTGTCTGCTTTGAGTTTGCATGAGTCTTCTGCATGCTGTCGTGGCTGATGTCCTGTAAGACTCTATTTCCATATGATCATGTGACACAACCCCTGGCTCTTACAATCTTTCTGCCCCCTCTTCCACAACAGTCCCTGAGACCAGCGTGAGTGAATTTTAATATAAGAGTCCTTACCAAGGACCAAAACTATGAAGATTCTTCTCTATGTTGTGGCCATTCGTAGTCTTTTGTGTTCAATGCCCTCTGTTGCATGAGGGAGTTTCATTGATGACAGTGAGGAAATACATTAGTATTCTCCCATCCAATAAGTTCTGTGAGTCTTGGTTGTACAGGTTCCACTGTACATGTGCCACTATGGTTGGGCATTTCACAGACAATCTCTGTGTGTGACCATTTTTGGAGCTCTGTAATAGTCACCATCTGTTGCAAAAGAAGCTTATTTTATGAGTAATGACTGGGCTACTTGTCTTTCAGTATAAGGATACATATGTAACACATAGTAAGAAATTACATTTTTCTAGGGATGTGACAACATTGGGGTTTTCTCGAAAATCTGTGACCTCTTCATCCATATGCATTTGCTATGTTTACAATACAACAAATGAGTTCCCTCCCACTGGATGGGCTTTAGGTCCATTTAGGCAGCTGCTGATTACCCCCAGGATAATAGTGTCACTAATGCCCCAATATAATTTACTGTGCTGGCCAATATTGTGGTTCTTAAGCATTAAAGCTGGACTTGGTCCATTGATTGTTGTTCTCTTAGAAGCTTTCATAGTCTTCTCAAAAGCTCTGATACTAGCTTTCAGGGAGGTGGCTTCCAGGTCAGTTCCAGCTCCATTGCTCCAAATCCCATGTTCAAAGTATGTCCTGTCTTCAGCAATACAGTCTTACTTTCATATTCTGTGAGGCAATCAAGGGCTGTGGAAATAATCTGTGTAATTTCGGGAGTTGCTTGGACAACCACAATCAACAACTCAAAGGGAGGTTTCTCTTGTCTAACACTGTTTCTTAATATACAACCTCCATGTGTACACATGGACTCATGTAGAGATATTGTATGTGTAAGTTTTCAATAAGTTTTTGAACCAATACTTTTCCCTTTTA
>NW_008337642.1:24966-26270 GCF_000622305.1 Nannospalax galili | reverse complement strand
TCCTTGATCAAGAGGCCAGATGACCCACCACCATTACAGGACATTTTGCGCGATGCTCATAGTCCCTGGGAACTAATCGACCCAGGAGGGCAAGTAGCAAAAAGAGTCCTTTGAATCCCTGTGACCCAATTAGTATAGATCTCAAGGTATGTCTGTTAAACATCCAAGAAGGTTAGTTCCACCATTATGGCATTTTTAATTACTGTGTGTCCTGCAGATAAATCTTGGGTAATGACCAGTTGGTCTCAAATAAACCTTATCTAGAGATATATTTCTAGATCTTTTATGTATAATTTGTCAGTAGATTTTAGGAATAATATGGTTCCCTCCAGTTTTCGTGACTAGCTAGGCGTTGTTCCTCTCTTGTATCGTCTCACTCCTCTATCATGGTTTTCCCACTTAAGGGCACCCACTTTCCCTGCTTTCTTCCTTACTAATACCCTTGCTCCTATGATCATACCTCTGTTGAGTTTCTTCTTTCTCCTTATCCCCTAGGTTCCTCATATACCCTTCCCTCCCCCCTCCCTTAAATAACCCAATTTTTATCCATATCTCCCATATTAAGGCCTGTTACCTACTATTCTTCTCCTTCAGGTTATTTGATTTCCTTTACCTCACTATTTCCTTACCCTTGTCCTGGTTCCTGCAGTTATGTCTGTTTGCATACACATTTATCAGAGTCTGATCCTAGGATTGCCATATGAGGGAGAACATATGTCGATTTTTTTTCTGAGTCTTTGTTACTTCACTTAGTATAACAGTGTCTAGTTCCATCCATTTACCTGCAAATTTCATGATTTCATCTTTCTTTACTGCTGAGTAAAACTCCATCGTATATATGAATCACATTTTCATTATCCACTCATCAATTGAGGGACTCCTAGGTTGCTTCCATCTCTTAGCTATTGTGAAAACAGCAACAACAAACATGGATGTACAAGTGTCTCTTCAACAGGACGAGTTCTTTGGGTATATGCCAAGGAGTGGTATAACTGGGTCAAATGGTAGGTTCATTTGTAGTTTTCTAAGAGTACTCCACACTGTTTTCCATAGAGGTTGCACTAGTTTGCAATCCCACCGGCAGTGAATGAGTGGTCCCATTTCTCCATATCCTCGCCAGCATTTGGTATCATTTGTTCTGTTGATCCTAGCCAGTCTGATTAGAATAAGGTGATATCTTAGGGTGTTTTTAATTTGCATTTCCATAATTACTAATGATGTTGAACAGTTTTTGAGCTGTTTCTTAGCTCTTTAGCCCATCTTTTAATTGGGTCATTTGGTTTCTTGCTTCTTTGTGTTTTGAG
>NW_008337642.1:21835-23101 GCF_000622305.1 Nannospalax galili | reverse complement strand
TGAAGTTGGGTGCACCAGAGTTTGGTGAATATATGTTCATGATTGTAATATCTTCTTGATTGATTTTTCGTTTGATCAGAATGAAATAGCCCTCTTTGTCTTTTCTGGTTAGTTTCCATTTAAAGTCTATTTTGTCAGATATTAGGATTGCTGGGGCCCCAAGGCTAAGGATGGCACAGGTCTCAAACTTGGAATAGCGAACAGCGGGGGAGATGGAACGGTGAATGTGGCTTGAAGAGTCAAGGTGCAGAGGGCTGCGCTATAGACTTACCCCAAGAGGCCTGAGGATAGGAGTGCAGGCTAGGAGCTTCCCTTTTATTTTTATACCAGCCAGGATTTCTCTCTCTCTCTCTCTCTATCTCTATCTCTCTCTCTCTCCTCTCTCTCCCTCCCTCTCTCCCTGTCTAATCATACCAACTTTTCCCCAGTTAAAGTACCCCCTTATTCCTTATTTTACCTTGATAATACCTTTATCCTATGGTCCCTCCACTCTTGAACTCCTTTCTCTTTACCCCTGTTACTTCCTTATATAACTCTCCCTCTCCCACTCCTTTTAAATCCCCATTTTACCCATTTCCTCTGAAATAACACTTGTCTCCTAATGTTCTTCTCTCTCAGGATACATCATTCCCTTTAACACTCTGGTTCCTTTCCATTTTCCTGCTTCCTGCAGGAAAAATCAGGATACGTACTAACATGTAAGGATTTAGTGCTACGTTCCACAAATGAGGGACAACATATATCGTTTGTTTATGAGTGTTGCTACACCTAATATAACAGTTTCTAGTTACATCAATTTACCTAAAAATTTCATGACCTTGCCTTTTTACCACTGAGGAAAATTCAGTTGTGTAAATTTACTGCATTCTCATTATTCACTCCTCAGTTGAGAGACACCTAGGTTGTTTCCATTTCTTAGCTATTGTGAAAAGATGACCAGAAAAAAATGCTGTATAAGAATCTCTGCAGTTAGATGAGTCCTTGGGCATATGCCAAGGATTAACATAAATAAGTCATATGGTGGGTTCATTTTTAGTTTTCTAAGTATTCTCCACACTACTTTACATAGTGGTTGCACAAGTTTGCTATCTTACCAGCAGTGAATGACCATTCCCTTTTCTCTATATCCCCTCCAGCATTTGGTATCATTTGCTCTCTTGATCTAAGGCAGTCTAACATGGGTAATATGAAATGTTAAAGTGGCTTTTAATTTGAATTTCCCTAATTAATAACTGTGTTGAACACTTTTGAACACTTTTAAAGATG
>NW_008337642.1:19671-20441 GCF_000622305.1 Nannospalax galili | reverse complement strand
TTTTTTTTTTTTTAATATTTTATTTATTATTTTTATTTTATGTGTATGAGTGTATTGCCTGCATGTAGATAAGTGTACCTGTGTCATGCAATGCCCACAGAAGTCAGAAGAGGCTGTTGGATCCCCTGGGAATGGAGTTTCAGGCAGCTGTTAGCTGCCATGTGGGTGCTGGGATTCAAACCCAGGACTTCTGCAAGAAAAACCAGCGTTCTTAACTGCTGAGTCATCTCTCGAACCCTGTAGAGATCTTTAGTAACTTTGGCCAAGTTTGTTTCTACATATTTTTAGGCTATTTTGAATGGAAAGGTTTCCATATACTCTTTCTCTGATTGCTTGTTATTGGTATAATAAAGGCTAATGATTTATGTAGGTGAATATTGTAACCTGCCACTTTTCTAAAAGTTTTAATAATTTCTGGAATTTTTTGGTGGAATTTTTGGGATTTCTTATGTATAATGTTGTGTTAATCTGCAAATAGGATAATTTGACCTCTTCTTTTCCAATTACTTTTACTTTAATTTCCTTTTCCTGCCTTATTCCTCTAGAAAGATTTTTCAAGCACTATATTTAAAAGTGTTGAGATAGTGGAAAACCTTGTCTGGTTCCTGATTTAAATGAAAACAATTATAGTTTTTCTTCATTTAGAGTGAAGTTGGCCATGGGTTTCTGGTATGTAGCTTTAATTACGGTGGGGTATGTTTTCTGTGGTCTATTTCTCTCTAGGAAATTTAACATGAATGCATGCTGGAGTTTGTCAAAGGCCTTTTCTG
>NW_008337642.1:17070-19308 GCF_000622305.1 Nannospalax galili | reverse complement strand
ATCTGCTCAGAATCCATCTGGACCTGGAATTTATAAAATAGCAAGTTTTTGTTTTCAACAATTTTTATTGAATTTTTGTACATTTATACAATAGTTCTCAATAAAATTTAAAACCCATTCCCCATCCATGCTCCTCCATAACCCCCACCAGACAGCATACATTCTATCATATAGGGTAAATCCTATCCAGTCTAGCATTTGTACTCAGATATCCATTGGTGCAAGTTCATTCACTGTATTATGGTCCGTCTATGCAGATATTTTAAAGAAGATCTACCCACCCTCACCCAGCAGTAATCAGCTGCCAACAGTTCCCAGGCTAGGGCCTGTATACTGGCCATTTCCATTGATCCATGCTGGGTCCTTGTCTCATTGAGTTGGCATGAGTCTTGTGCACAGTGCCCCCCACTGATTCACATTCACATAAGCAAGTTGCGATGATTCCTGAGCTGTGAATGGGTGAGTTTTAATAACGGGGTCTTATCCAGAGACAACACTCTTTAGTCTCTTATTGTCTGAAACTTAGCCAGTTGTGAAATATTGTGTACATCACACTTTGTTGTGTAAGGAAGCTTCAGTGGTGAGATCTGAGGGATGCACTAGTATTCTCTCCACTCCTTGTTCCATAAGTCATAGGTGTAGATGTGTCACTTAGGGCCCGGAATATCTCAGACATATATTCACTGTGTGTGACCTGTCTTGGAACTCTGTAATAGCCTTTATCTGTTGCAAAAAGAAGCTCCTTTGAAGTGTGGTGTATAGTACACACGTCTGCAAATATAAGAAGACATATTTAGCGTATGATAAGAAATTTCATTTGTTTAGATATGTGATAGATTCAGGGTTTTCTCTAGCATCTATAACCTCTCCAGCTATGTGGATTTGAGTATAAATATGGTGCCACCCACGAGAGAGCCTTAAGCCCAATTAGATAGCTGTAGTAGTAGCTACTACTACACCAATAGAGGTTGTTTGCTGTACCATTGATTGTTTTTCTCCCTTAAGAGCTTGCATAGTATCCTGTAGAAATAGGACAGCCAGTCTTTAGGGAGAAGGCTTCAAGAACATTACCAGCTCCATTGCTCCAAGTCCTGTGTCTGAAGTATTTTTGGTCTTCAGCAGTAGGGTATTATGTTCAAGAAGGTAACCAATGGCTCTGGCAATATCCTGTGTTGTCTGGAGTCTCTTGGACTACACTGACCAATAAATCAAAGGGAGACCTCTCTTTTCTGTCACTGTACTCCTTGCCATACAGCACCTCGGTATATGCATGCACTAATGTTCAGACACCGACACTGTATATGTATTTCCCAAAGGGTTCCTGAGCCAAGAATTTCACTCTGGCTTCCCATGCCACCCGAGATCTAGTCATCTCTTTTCTTCCCCCACCCCGTCCCACCTCTCTCCTTGATCCCCAGTCTAAATCCCCTTGTTCTTCAACCCCCCCATAACACCCACATCCCACCCCCCACGAAATCCCTCATCCCCACCTACATAATCCCTTGCATGCACTTCCCTCTTAGCTTTCCAGTCAAAAACTCCCAATTTCCGTACCTCCACCCTGGTAACACACCTTGGTAACATCTACCTTGTGTTTATTTTCAAAAAAGCAGCTCTTAGATGCATTAATTCTCTGTATTTTTTCTTTGTTTCTATTTCATTAATTTCAACTCTAATTTTTGTTATTTCTTTTCATCTTCTGGGATTGAATTTCATTTGTTCTTGCCTTCCAGAGTCTTTGTTCACAATGTTACATCATTTATTTGTGCTATTTTTTATTTTTAATATTGGCACTTAGAGCAATAAACTTCCCTCTTTGGACTCCTTTTAAAGTGTCTAAAGGTTTTGTTGTGTTTAATTATCTTTTCATTCAGTTCCAGGAATGCTTTAATTTCTTAATTAATTTCTTCTTTGACCCACTCATCATTCAGATTTCTGTTGTTTAATCTCCATGAGTTTGTGTAGTTACTAGAGCTTATTTTTTGTTGATTTTAAGCTTTATTGTAGTATTAATTCATGGAATTACTTTGTGCCCCACTATGTGCTGAGTTTTAAAGAAAGTTCTGTGGAGTGCAGAATAGAAAGTGTATTCTTTGGTGATTGAGTCAAATATTTGGTCGGTGTCACTTATGTCCATTTCATGTTGGTATCATTTAATTCAGATGTCTATTCTTTGTCTGGTTGACCTGTATATTGTAGATACTTTGGGGTTGAAGAACCCTTCTATTATTGAGTTGA
>NW_008337642.1:15013-17059 GCF_000622305.1 Nannospalax galili | reverse complement strand
ATGTACTACTGTTTCTATGAAATTAGATGTACCAGATTTTGGTGCATATATGTTCATGACTGTAATATCTTCTTGGTCCATTGCTCCTTTGAGCAGAATGAAGTGACTGTTTTTATTTCTTCTGATTAGTTTTAGTTTGAAGTTTATTTTGCTTTTCATGTATTGGAATTGCAACCACTGCTTATTTCTTATTGCAGTTTGCTTGGAATAAATTTTTCCCATTTGTTCACTTTAAGATAACACCTATCCTTGAAGGTGACTTTCTTACAGACAAAAAAGGATGGATTTCTTCTTAATCTATTCCACTATCCTGTGTCTTTTGACTTCGGAAGTCAGTCCATATTTAAAAAAATTATTGAAAGATGTGTATGGTTGCCATCATTTTAATTTCTGTTTGTATTCTAGGCCTGATTTTTGTCTTTCCAAACTTAAACCTTCCTTTAGTTGTTTTTTTTTTGGCCTCTCAGGTATAGTCATTTTTTTTCTTCAGTCCTTTGTATTGCTTTGTGTATTCTCTGAAGGTCTCATTTGTTGGCTATGAATTCTTTCAGTCGCTTTGTGTCATGGAAGATTTTTATTTTTCCTTCAACTACAAGGCTATTTTCGTGGGTAAAGTATTCTGTGTTGGCATCTATGGTCATTTAGATCTGAAAATATTTGGGTCCATGCTCTCTGGCTTTGTTTTTGCTGAAAAGTCAGCTGTAATTCTGATATGTTTTCCTTTATATGTGACTTGTTGTTCTTGTGCCGCTTTCAGTATTGTCTCTTTGTTCTGTATATTAACTTTTTAATTATAATATGCCATGGGGAGATTCTTTTCTGTTTTTATTCTGGTTTTGGTGTTATATGCGCTTCTTGAATTTGTATGGGGATGTCCTTAATTTTAGGATATTTTCTTCTATAAGTCTATTGAAGATGTAGTCAGTGCCATTGATCTGTGATTCTTCTCATTTTTCTATGGCTATGATAGAACTATACAGGCCTGGTGGTGTTTGTCGGGAAAGTATTATTTTAGTTTTCCATATTATTATATTTTAATTGTGTTCTTAACATGTGGATTCCTTTCTCATATGAAACTGAAGTCTTCCTTTGTTTACTTGAAGTCTGATTCTGTTTGTTTGCATTACTGATGTACCTTGTCTGTTTCTGATTGGATATGAAAAGCTGGTTGGTTAAGGTTTCAGGTTCTCTTTTTTGATTTTATATTGGAGGGATGAGGTGGCTCCAATAAAGTTACTCAGAATTTTCCAGGATGGTAAAGAAACTCAGGGCAGTTAGTTCTTTAGAAGCCTCAGGTGGATAGTACCAAGGTCCAAGGAGAGGAGATGGGAGATGGAAGTACTGGTCCCTACTAGGCAGTAAGGAAGCACTCTAATAGTGGAAGGGATTGCAGATGGTTCAGGAGTGGGGATATGGGTATGGCCATAATTTGAGAAAGACAAGTCAGGTGATCTCAAGGAGTCTCCAAATATTTGTGTCAGTACCAGCCAGCAGGGAAGCCTAGCCCTGAGGCCAGTGGGGTACTGCGGATGGTTCCAAAGTAGGGGGATGATCATGGTATGATTTCAGAAGCTCACCACATGGATGCCAGTGTCAGGCACTCTCAAGCAGTCCCCAGAGGTCTCGTGTATCCCATTTTTACAAACAAGACAGATGCTTCCTTCCTTACTTACATTTTGTTGTTGTTGTTGTTGTTGTTGTTGTTGTTGTTGTTGTTCAATTTAGTGCTTTTATAGAAGGCATTTTGAAATAATGACTGTGGATTGTGGTGAAGGCCCAATGGTTAAGAGTGTTTACTGTACAAGAATGAAGACATGAGTTCAAATTTGCAGCACTCATGTAAAAGCTGGGTCATGATCTTACATGATTTTCATCTCAGTGCTGTGGGTAGAGACAGGCGGATTCAGAGAAGTAAGGTTACAGTCTTAATAGTTTAATTGAAATGATGAAATTCGAGTTCAATAAGAGATTCTGTTTTACAGAAATAAGGTTGGAGTGATAGAGCAAAATATCTGAATCCTCCTCTGTCTTTCAAATATAATCACC
>NW_008337642.1:12861-14002 GCF_000622305.1 Nannospalax galili | reverse complement strand
TACTAGGAAGAAATTAAGAGAGATCTTATACATGCATGTGATATGTAAATGAAAACACAGGCAAACCCTTTTATGAGAAACCACTGGCGAAAGAAATAACAAAGTCTAACTGTTTTTGAGAAGAAAACAAAACCTCACCAGCTCTCATAGCAAAAGAGTCTGCACTCTATTGGATCAAAATGTGCAGCAATTTTTGCATCCATACGTTATCAGAGGTCATAAATAGAACTCAATGTGGATGAAGCATAGATCAGATCATTAAACGTGTTCTACCCAAAATACTTTCTTCCAAGAGGAGGTGTGTATGACCAAAGCTGTATCCTGCAATTAGCTCAAGAGATTTACACAAATGTGGAGTTAAGAGTTCAATGTAATAATACATTTTCTTTCACTGAACATTTAAATTCATTGAATAAGAGCATCTACTATTCAGTGCTAATATACTCTGTTATATAAACATTGACAGTTTGCTACAAAAAAGTTAAGATTCACCAAAACAGATGAATGTATTTGGCTAAATATGGTAAAAATTAAAAAAAAGAAACTCTCTATGAGGAAATAGAAATTTGGAGGCAGTGAGATGACTCAGCAAATAAAGTGCTTACAACCAATCTTATGATCGGAGTTAAATAACAGGGTCCCACATGGTAGATAAAAGATCCAGTTTAGAACAGGTATCCTCTGACCTCTACATCTGTGCTATGCACACAAGCATGTGCATACACTCACATGCACTGAACAAATAAATGAATAAATATATATAATTTTAAAATATAACAAAATTTCAATTTAAAGGAGTTAAATAACAGGGTCCCACATGGTAGATAAAAGATCCAGTTTAGAACAGGTATCCTCTGACCTCTACATCTGTGCTATGCACACAAGCATGTGCATACACTCACATGCACTGAACAAATAAATGAATAAATATATATATAATTTTAAAATATAACAAAATTTCAATTTAAATGAAATAAAAAGGTATTGTAATATTAGCCTTTAATAATATATTTAAACAGCAAATAGGTGCAATATCTAGATATTAAAAGACTGTGTCAGGACAATAATATAACAAGTAAACAATAAATAAAAAGACATAGGAAATTTTTATTTTAAAAAGACTCAAGAGGTTGTAGGAAAA
>NW_008337642.1:11090-11573 GCF_000622305.1 Nannospalax galili | reverse complement strand
TGGATAGAATAGGGACATCAAGAAACGAATTAAAAGTGCTTTCTACCAAGCCTAATGACCTGAGTTTTGATTTTTTGTTGTTGATGTTGTTATTTTTATCCAGGACCAGCATGTTTTAAGGAAACCAACTCCTAAAAGTTCTTCTTTGACCTGAACAGGTGTCCCACAGAATGCAAATACACACACTCACATGCACAAAAAGTGCACACATATACACACATAAATAAAGGAAATTTTTTTAATTAAGAAAATAAATCGGGAAGTTTCCCAGAGTTAGGCAAAGAAATACTCAACCAGATACAGGAAGCAAGTGAGATATCAAAGAGACAAAGGTGTAAAAGAACCTCCTATCATTATATTACAATTAGACTGCTCAATATTCCATAAAAAGAAAAGTGTGAAAGTGGAAAAATAGAAACACTAAGTCACATATAATGGAAGGCTTTTTTTTTTTAAATACAGATGAAAACTATTTTGAGATTC
>NW_008337642.1:7718-10145 GCF_000622305.1 Nannospalax galili | reverse complement strand
ATTATAATCTTTAAACTGTCAGCTAAGAAATTCTGATTTCAACAGAGGTGTCATTTTATTTATATAGTTCTATGTACAGGAAATGAGAGGCAAAACAATTGATAAGAATTAAAGATAAAACATTATAAACAGACAATAGAGTTAGTAACAAATCTTTGTAACTTCTAGGTCAGTTTTGTTCTATTTGTCCAGCAGGTATACAAATGATCAAAAGGTAAGATTACTGATTGATTTTAAGAAGTTTAAAGATTATAATGCAACTTCTTATTTGCTTTGTCCTTAAGAGATTTCATAGAGGAACAGCAAATATAACAAAACACTTACTTGGAATAAAGGTACATATGAAGTGGATCTCAGCTCTATTGACAAGGAAGGTGTCCTACTTCAGGGAAAGTGCTGATGTTACCCACAGAATACAGCCATCAGATCAATAGGAAGATAATAATGTGCATGATGCTTTCCAGGGAGATCATGAGATGTCTATTCTGACAACTTCAGTCTCCAGATTCCAGAAAATTACTTTTTTATTAGTCATTTTTGTTGCTGTGATAAGCCACCAAGACCAAGGCAACTTACAGAAGGATGAGTTTATTTGGTTTATGTTTCCAAAGAGATAACATGTTGTTCATTAAGAAATAACTTAATTAATGAAAAAAAGTTCCCAGAAAAAACTCCTACATCTCGGAATAATTTCCTAAAGGCTGATCAACTGATTAGCACTCTGGAGATTGTGGAGAGTCTGGAATGTTGCAGATCCAGAGCCTATTTACAAATCATCTGGGATAATTTTAACCCCATAAATAGCCAGTCCTTGTCTACCTCTGCTTCTGAATTCACATTCTTGTGATTAATAAAATGTATTAACTTAGCAGACCTTCAGTTCTCAACAATTAAAAAGCTAAGAATGTCATCAGATAACATCTAAGACCTATAGTAGAAACACCCCACATTTGCTGCAACCTGTCTCCTGATGTATCCTACAAAGTATTTGAAAGGTGTCTTGATTTATGAACTTTCTCTGTTCTGTTACTATTAAAACATAATGTAGCTGTTACCATACCAGAACATGGAATTTGGGGTAAACTGAATCTTTTTTCCTGGGTCATGATTGCTCATATTTGCCTTCAGAATAAACTATCTTATATACCCTTTGAGGTGATAGATATGCTTTTGCGTTGACACTTATGGTGTCAACATGGGGTCCCAAGAATAATCTGCTTTTCATCAGATGAGTCACCTGGATGGAGCAGGTGCTGGCATGGATCCATTGAGTCCAGCTCTCTGGAAGTGTTTCCTTGGATGGATTGTGGTGAGTTCCTTCTGGGGCTGTTGGACCTCCCTTGGTTTTGTCAATGGTCCATTCGTTTATTCTGAAATGGTTGTTTAAGGAACTTACTTATTACATACCTTTATTGGTTTTGGTTTTGGTTTGCTTTAAAAGTGTTTGTTTTACGGTATCTATTTTGTTTGTTTGCTTTGAAAGTATTTGATTTTGCCATTCATTTTGTTGTTTTTGTTGTTGTTGTTGCTTTCAGACAAACTTCTTAAAGCATGTTTGATTCTGTTTGTTAAAATTTGCTAGCAGTAATTTCTGTTTTTCTTCTTTCTTTCTCTTTCCTTTTTTTTTTCTTTCTTCTGAACACTTCTCCTGAATCTACTCTAAGAAATGGAGCTGTTTTTAGGGTTGATTAATACGTTCCTTTAACTTACAGATGTAGGAAAGTGTAAAAATCCAATTTTATGGCATGTCTTCTGATTTTCAGGTTTCTATTTGTTTAGATATTTGTTTGCTTGCATGCTTTCAAAGTGTCTACTTTAACGTATCCATTTTTGTATACTTCAGTACCAATTTGCTTCTGATCCCTTGGGTTTTTTTTTTTTTTTTTTTTTTTTTTAGTATTGGTGGCTTCTAGAACTTTGAAGGCATTTTGGTTTTTGTAGTCTATGGTGATTTTGTTTGTTTTGCTTTGTTTTTATTTAGTTGGCCTTTGTCTCCAGACACTCTTCCATACCTAAATTTGCATTTTCTTTTCCTGCGATTTCTCCTGTCTTTTTGCAACCTTAATGCCTTTAGTTTAAGAATATTATGAGAACTTGATCATAAATGTGCTTAAGAAAAGAGGCACTGTTCCCTCCACCGAGTATATGTGTTAAGGGGTACTCCCCAGGAGTAAAGGCCTTACAAGAAAACCTGATAAACATACCCTCTTCCTGGGTCAGAAGGAATTTCATTGGCTCACTGAGGAAGACACACATAAGGGTTGCTCAGCCAGTGTCTTGAGCACCCTCACATTTCCATAAGTATGCAGGATAATCACGAGATGCGGTGTGAGAAGACAATCTCAGTGTATTCCCCAGATAGCATAGAAAGACTTGCAATTTCCCAGGAGAAAATAAATAAATGATAAACAAATATAAAAGAAATAA
>NW_008337642.1:6490-7331 GCF_000622305.1 Nannospalax galili | reverse complement strand
AGTCTTAGCTCATCCTTCTCTGATCCTGCCCTTCATTCTTTATCTCCTAGCACAAAGCTCTCTGTGCAAATAGATTATGGCCTGTTTTAAGAAAGACTACTTTTCTGGGAAACTTGGATATAGCTCATTTTCTCTTCCCTTGAGAAACTCCTTTGTCCTTAATTCTCATGTCTAAATCTACATTCAAACTGTCTTTATTTTACTAGCTATTCTTAAAATTCTCTTACTCTGATCCTGCCCTTCATTCTTTATCTCCTAGCACAAAGCTCTCTGTGCAAATAGATTATGGCCTGTTTTAAGAAAGACTACTTTTCTGGGAAACTTGGATATATCTCATTTTCTCTTCAGTTGAGAAACTCCTTTGTCCTTAATTCTCATGTCTAAGTCTACGTTCAAACTGTCTTTACTAGCTATTCTTAAAATTCTCTTCAACAATTGAAGCCAGGAATGGTGATTTGGCTTGAGTAGAGTTCTCTAATGCTTGAAACCCATCATTAGGAAATGATGACCATGCAACAGCTATGTGTCAGTCAGCCCTGAATCCTCTGGGTGCTTCTGGTGAGATCCATCTTGAAATATTGTTGGTGAGTTTCTCATCTGTCACCTGTGTGATCTACCTTACTAAGCAATTCAGGTTCCTTTGCTTGTATTTGTCTGACCAAAAGCTCAAATAAAAATATTGTAGACTTATCCACAGTTTGCTACCTGAATTAGACACAACACCACATACCTATTTCTGGGATTCATGAAAAGAGTTGACTCCCAAGAAGGCCTAAGCCAGACACTTGCCTCCAAGAGAAAAGCCTGCGATAACTACAAAATGTTATTTTTAACCTAAAAT
>NW_008337642.1:1858-6286 GCF_000622305.1 Nannospalax galili | reverse complement strand
TTTTAGTTCGATCCCACCTTGAACCACAGCAGAAACATTCCTGAACCTGATGGCCTGAGACAGCTAAGTTCTTCTATCTTTTGTTAGAGGTTTATAAACTAGATCTAACTGACCATGTAATGTACCCTTACTGAAAAGTGAAGTCTGCTTTGCCAAGTTAATATTGTGTTGTCCACATGTTCTTTGTGAAGTAATGATGGGGTTCTTAGATAATGGGCTTTATTTATAACACCCTTAAATTATTTAGCTATTAAAAAGGGAAAGAGATATTATTTTAAATCTACATTGTAAGCGCCACCCTTTCTCTTTTTTTTCACATATTATAAAATTAGACGTTTAAGCTTTCTGCCTTCTCTCACTCTTTGGTGCACCCGGATTTCATGTAATTGTGTTATGTATATGATAATTGTTTACATTCATTATTTGGGTCAAGGCAAGTTTTTAAGCTGTGTTCATTTTGTTTTTTCTTTCTCATTTTTATTATACAAAGAATTATTTTCTTTTTCTTTTTATTATTTGCATGCAAAATTAAAATGCAGATGTTCAGGTTTATAATGTATTTTGGTAATGTAGTAGACGTCTTGATAAATACATATTTAATTATAAAGTCGAGCACTCTGAACATCTAAAAAACCCTATTAAACAATATCTTTGGATCTACTAAGCATTTCATGAAATCCTTAAAATTGTTGTTTATACAAAATGGCAAACATAAAATTATAAGGTAAATATTTCTGTAAGGTATAAAATCTAGCACTATATACATAGACTTTTGGTTAGGATTTCCTTCCCAAAGAGGTTCTAAATATATAAATATAGATATAGATAATTTCAATTGTGTAATACTCAGAGGTAGCAAACATCTCTTTCAAAAGTGTTTCTTTTTTTAAATTATTTAATAACCACATTCTTAGAAGAAGCATTTCATTACAACAGCATTGACATATTCAATAACAATTTCCAGAGCTAAGATATATCTCTTTCAAAATTGACTGTAAATTTTTAGGTTCACAGTTGAATTAATACAGTTATACAATATTGAACTCTGTATAAAGCCCATAAGACATAAAATTGAATGAGGTTTTAACCTTTAAGAAACATCTGCATTTCATTTTAAAATATATTGTTTCATACAGAAAACAATATCATTTTTAATGCTACCAACACTTAGATGTTTGCATATGCATCTCTAATCTCTATGTACCTGAGTATTACTAGTCAGAGTCGGTTACTTTCTGAGATCCTTGGCACCTGAGCATGGATATAAGGTCATCAGGTAGATTTTAATGGTAGTATTTTTCACCTCTACTAATTAACATGAAGCAAATTTTTATGCTTCTTCCTCAAATATAACAAATTTTTTATTTGTTGATTTTTTGTGTTTTTCATACAGAACATCACAAACAATCTTATTCATCTACATACCCACATCCCAAATGACAGCCCCCATAAACTTTCCCCCCTCCATGGACCCGTATACTTTGTCATCCCTGTTATTGTCCACTGTGTTGTTGGTGCCCCCAGCCATTTCCCAGTGCTCGTCCATCCACTGAATCTTGTCAGCCTATCTAGAGTTCCTTGTTTTAGGGAGCTCAGATCTTCCTCATCTAGCAGCAATCAGTTGCCAGTATTCCTTTAGAAAATATTAGGGTCTGATGTTCATTGTCCCAATTCTATGCTGGGTTACTGTTTGGGAGTCCCTTGGGTCACCCTGGCCAACAACTCAAAGGAAGGTATCTCCTGTCGGGCATTGTTTTTTGTTATGTAGCCTTTAGTTATACACATGGACTCTTAAAAAATTACATTGATCACTTTAATCTTTGGTTATAGGTTTAAGACCATACAGTCTGCCCAGATAAGCCAATTTACTTTTACTCTTATGGTCACCAGTTCCGCCTATGTGAAGATAAGTCAAAGGTCCTATTCGACCATGGCTGGCTTCGCTT
This sequence comes from Nannospalax galili, assembly GCF_000622305.1. Lineage (NCBI taxonomy): Eukaryota > Metazoa > Chordata > Mammalia > Rodentia > Spalacidae > Nannospalax > Nannospalax galili. Next base: position 4,340 of record NW_008337642.1, on the reverse strand, counting down.
GGAAGCATGGGGGAAATGATTCCTCTATGTTGACCCTCCTCTTTGTAGGCTGGACACTGGTTCAAGTCCATTTGGTGGGGTCTCCTCGGCCTCCGTGATCAAGAGGACAGGTCACCCACCACAATTACAGGACATTTTGAGATATGCTCATAGTCCCCTGGAACTAGTCAACCTAGGAGGGCAAGGAGCAAAAACTGCCCTTTATGTCCCTCTGACCAAATTAGTAAAGTCCTCAAAGTATGTCTGTTGAACATGCAAGAAGGTTAGTTCCACCAGTCTGGTACTTTAAATTACTGTGTGTTACGTAGATACATCTTGGGGAAAGACCAATTGTTCTCAGATAAATCTTACCTGGGTGCTGGCTCCAAGAGTTCAGTAGTTCTTTGCAAGAGTGCTGTTTGAAAAAGTTCCAGCCAAAAGCCGATGACCACTGCTCTTTTGGTGGCTATCCCTTCCCCAGTTACTCCTGGTTTTTGTAATTTATATAACCTCTTCTTTAAGTATTCTGATAACCACCTCTGATGATGGAATGGGAAACTAAACAGGGAAAATCTCTGCCTTTAGCAGAATTGTTATGTTATTGAAACAAAATGAAAGAAATAAGATAGATGACTTCCTCCTATGACTATGATCTCGTTTGGACCTGCATGATTAATAATGAGGCTTGGTTCACCCCAAAAGGAAAATATAGCATGCAAACTCTGGATGCACTGCTGCCTTTTACAGGAGTTTACGATTTTAATCCTGAACAAGGAATTATTGAGACTAAAGTTTGGTATAAGGAAAAACTACTTGGCTTAGGGAAACTCCCTCTTGGATAGAAGATTAGCTAAGTCAGTAAAAAGCTGGTGGTGCATGACCTCTGAAGAAAGACTTTTAGTCTTTACAAAGACTAAAAGTTATTCAAAAAGCCTTTAAAGATGAGGGCAAGAATTAACATGTGGGACCTCATTAAACTAAAAAGCTTCTGTACATCAAAGGAGACAACCAAGGAAACAAACAGAAACCCAGCAGAATGCTAGAAAAAGATAAATTGGAATATTGTTTAGACAATAAATAAAGAGTTGGTTATTCACATTCCCATGAGAAAAATAATTCTCTCAAATATACATGCCTACCTGTGAATATTAAATTCAAAGAATTAAAGGGAAAATTGGGACAGGCTATCTTACACTTCTGTGGTAAAATAGAAACTGCAAGGCTATAAAGCAAGCAATGAAGACATTGCTTGGCTATGTTAAGAAAAGGTTAATAATTTAACTTTGTACTTTCCTTTTACTGTGATTATTGAAAAATATTGTACACTGAGAAATACTGTGCAAAATCATGGTTTGATTTATGGTCTGATGCTTTACTGCTATTGTAAGCTTTCTAATTATAAATAAAGGTTGTAGAAGGCTGCTTTCAGGACAGAAAAAGTAGACACAGAAGTAGAAAAAGAAAAAAAGATATTCGGGCTGACCTCCCCCCAGTAGGTCAGTCAACAGCCTCTACTAGAATTGCAATTGTGGTGTCTGGTATAGTCATTACTACCACAGCAGTTACGTTCACCCCTTCAGGCCCCGGACTCAGCTGGAGCTGGACTCCAGCACCTAGACATATATTTCTTGATCTGCTATGTAAAATTTGTCAGTAGGCTGTAGGAGTTATATGGTTAACTCTGGTTTTCAAACCTAGCTAGGCATTATTTATCTCTAGCATGGTCTCACCCCTCCATCATGTCTTTCCCATTTAAAGTGCCCCCATTTCCCCCTTTCTCCCTTAATACTGCCCTTCTCCTATGGCGCTACCTCTCCTGAGTTCCTTCTTTCCCTTTATCCCCTAGGTTCCTTGTACACACTTCCTTCCCCCCTCCCTTAAAATAACCAAATATTTTTCCATATCTCCCTTATTAAGGCCTGTTTCCTACTGTTCTTCTCTTTCAGGTTCTTTCTTTTTTTTACCTCTGTGTTTCCTTTCCATTATTCTGGTTCCTGTAGTTATGTCTGGATAGATACTACTCACTTATCAGGGATTGGTTCTAGGATCCACATATGAGGGAGAATATATGTTGATTTTTTTTTTCTGAGTCTCTGTTACTTCACTTAGTATAATAGTTTACTGTTCCACCCATTTACCTGCAAATTTCATGATTTCATCTTTCGTTACTACTCAGTAAAACTCCATCATATAAATGAACCATATTTTCTTTATCCACTCATCACTTGAGGGACACTTAGGTTGCTTCCATCTCTTAGCTATTGTGAAAAGAGCAGCAACAAACATGTATGTACAAGTGTCTCTGCAACAGGACGAGTTCTTTGGGTATAACTGGGTCAAATGGTATGTTCATTTGTAGTTTTCTAAGAGTTCTCCACACTGCCTTCCATAGGGGCTGAACCAGTTTGCAACCCCACCAGCAGTGGATGAGTGTTCCCCTTTCCCCACATCCCCTCCAACACTTGGCATCATTTGTTCTCTTGATCTTAGCCAGTCTGACTGG
>NW_008337642.1:840-1574 GCF_000622305.1 Nannospalax galili | reverse complement strand
TTGGTGTACAGAAGCTTTTTAGTTTAAGGAGGTCCCATTTGTTAATTCTTGTCCCTGATTCCTGAGAAATTGATGTCTGGTGTAGAAAATCTTTTCTTACATCTATATCTTCTAGGATTTTGCCAATGTTTTCTTCTAACAGTTTCAGAGTTTCAGGCTTTACATTGAGGTATTTGTTCCATTTGGAATTTACCTTTGGGCAGGGTGAAAGATAGGGGTTTAGTTTCATTCTTCTACAGGTGGAGATCCTGTTTTGTCAACACCATTTGCTGAACATGCTGTCTTTCCTCCAGTTAATGTTCTTGGCCCCTTTGTCAAATATCTGGTGGCTGAAATTGCATTTCCAATATTTGGTCTCCAATTTTGTTCCATTTATTTTTGGGTCTATTTTTCTGTCAGTACCATGTTGATTTTATGACTATGTTTCTGTCATACAGCTTAAAACATGTTATAGTATTCCCCCTCAAAATTTCCCTTAGTGCTCAGGATTTTTTTTGGGTATCCAAGGTCTTTTGTGCTTCTATTTGAATCTTAGGATGTTATTTTTTTTTTTCCAATTCTGTGAAAAATGTCATGGGGCATTTCATTGAATCTATAGATGACTTTTGGTAGGATGGTCATTTTCACAATATTAATTCTTCCAATCCATGAGCATGGGAGGACCTTCCATCTTCTGATGTCTTCCTCAATTTCTTTCTTTAAAGATATAAAATTTTCCATTGTCTATAGGCCAG
>NW_008337642.1:0-644 GCF_000622305.1 Nannospalax galili | reverse complement strand
TTCTGATGTAATTTTTGGCATCTCCTAGATATAATATCATATCATCTGCAAAAAAGTATAATTTGATCTCTTCTTTTCCAATTATTACTCTTAATTTCCTGCTCTTGTCTTATTGCTCTTGCAAACGTTTCAAGCTCTATGTTAAAGAGAAGTGCAGATAGTGGATAACTTTGTCTGGTTCCTTATTTCAATGGGAATGCTTCTAGGTTTTCTCCATTTAGAATGATGTAGGCTGTGGGTTTGTTATACATGGCTTTCATTACGTTGAATTATGTGTCCTCCAGTCAAATTCCCTCTAGGACTTTCAACATACATGTATGTTGAATTTCATCAAAGGCCTTCTTTGCATCTATTGAGATGAGCATGTGGTTCTTTTCTTGAGCCCATTTGTATGATATATGATGTTTATTGACTTACGTATATTGAGCCATCCCAGCATCTCTGGGATAAAGCCGACTTGATCATGGTGGAAGATCTTTTTGATGTGTGCCTGTATGCTGTTTGCAAGAATGTTGTTGAGTATTTTTGCATCTTATTCATTAAGGATATGGGTCTATAATTTTCCTTTTTGGTTGTATAGTTACCTGGATTTTGTATGAGAGTGATGCTGGCTTCATAGAAGGAATTTAGAAATTCTCCCTCCA
>NW_008337641.1:246509-247299 GCF_000622305.1 Nannospalax galili | reverse complement strand
GAGAGAGAGAGAGAGAGAGAGAGAGAGGAGAGAGAGAGAGAGAAAGAGAATAATTGAAAGATTATTAAATTTAAGACCACTGCAGCATAATCAATTTATAAGTTAGGACTATAACATGTATAAAATTCCATCAATGTCATGAAAGAGTTCTCTAACTTATAGAACAGTGAAGGGATTTCTTTATCCTCTGGATGGTGGTTAAACCTGGCTCCTTACCTGCTGTGTACCATATAGGCACTGAGTGTGTTGAGGAAAGGTGACAGTCACTAATAACAACCTGAAGTAGGCACGGGTCACCAGATTTGGGGAAGGTGGTTCCATAGAAGAAATGAAGGGTTGATTCCATTTCATAACTGAACAGGAGGCGGAGTCGGGGGGGGCAGAAAACAGCCCTGAACTGGACAAAGGAAGGGTCACTCCACAGTAAACAATGGCTTCCTGCATCCTAGGACTGGGTCTGCTCCAGTTTAAAAGAGAGCCACTTTATCTGTTGAACAAATGTCTCAAATGAGCAGTATGTTTCTGACAGGACTGCAGGTTAATATATTTACTGTCCTATTCTTAATAAAAACCTGTGGGAGCTTTTTAAGAGCATGTCTTTATTCCATACATTTACTCAGACTGGCTTGAAATAACCTGAGACAACCCTACTTCATATGGTAAGCACTGCATGAGGAGCAGACACTTCATCTTTAAAATTCTCTTACTCCATGAGCCTGCCACTGAATTTGTGTGTGCTGGCTTGGTTTTTCTCTTGTGCTCATGCATAGACACTAAACTGCCGTACTGT
>NW_008337641.1:242701-245321 GCF_000622305.1 Nannospalax galili | reverse complement strand
TCACTCCACAGTAAACAATGGCTTCCTGCATCCTAGGACTGGGTCTGCTCCAGTTTAAAAGAGAGCCACTTTATCTGTTGAACAAATGTCTCAAATGAGCAGTATGTTTCTGACAGGACTGCAGGTTAATATATTTACTGTCCTATTCTTAATAAAAACCTGTGGGAGCTTTTTAAGAGCATGTCTTTATTCCATACATTTACTCAGACTGGCTTGAAATAACCTGAGACAACCCTACTTCATATGGTAAGCACTGCATGAGGAGCAGACACTTCATCTTTAAAATTCTCTTACTCCATGAGCCTGCCACTGAATTTGTGTGTGCTGGCTTGGTTTTTCTCTTGTGCTCATGCATAAACACTAAACTGCTGTACTGTTTTTTTTGGCTTTGATCATCTCCCCTTCCATGTTCTAATTCAATCAAGGCAGGCTAGGTTGTGTCATGGTACAACACATTCTGAAGACGAGGTTTAACACAGACTTCAACATCCCTCCCTTCCCCTTCCTCCTGCCTCCTCCCTCCACCCTCCTCTTCCTGCTTCAGACAGGGTCTCATGTAACCCTACCTTCACCTCTAGAGTTCTGGAATTACAGGTGGGCACCACCACACCCAGTTTATAAGGTACTTGGGATCAAACTCAGGCCTTTGTGCATGATAGGTAAGCACTTTACCAACTGAGCCACGTCCCCAGCCCCAAACAAGCCCTTTCTTAATACACTTTGAAAGGACCTAGTATTGGGGCCTAAGCTTTACGTTTATATCCTGGATAGTTATTCAGATACTGAAAATACGATATTATGCCAAGGCGAACCTTACTTATAGCTCCCTAAAAAGGGAAGTTAACTTTATTTGGTCTTAATGGTTCTTCGATTAACATCTGCTTCAGTCAAAGAGGGGATTTAAGAAAAATTGAGGTGCACAAGTTCTGCTCGTGAATATTTAGACTTAGTGGATTTAATATATGTTACCAAACTCTAAAGTTTTAATATAAGTGCCACAAATAATTCTGAATGTCATCCAGGTTTGAGAAGTATTCTTTTTTACAGTTCAGGAATCAGCAAGCTCAGCCTCTGGGACTAATCCAGACCCGACTTGTTGTTGTACATAAAGTTTTATTGGAATGTAATCATGCTGTTCTTTTGTGAATGGAGTAGGAGGGCTATTTTTGTGTTATAATGGCAAAACGTAATTGTGGGAGAGACCACAAGGCCCTCAAAGACTTAAATATTTAATATCTGGTCCTTTATAGAGGAAGATTATGAAACTCTGCTCTTATCTGTTTCATAACTAATCTTCAGACTCCTGTTATTTGTGGTGGCAACTAAGTAAGGCAATGTAATCACTAATGAATATAACAAGTAGGCTGAATTCTTTACGGTCACCTTCACATCAGAAAGATGATGTTTTAATACCAAACTACCAGCCAAATGAATGTTTCCTAAGTTATGCTGACACCTACTGGTATCAGTGTGAAATCATAGATGCAAGAGCAAATCCTTTACCCAGATCAACTATATCAACTGCCCTTTATTGTTAATTCCCAACATTAGAGTCATACTTCCAGACTTTGTAGTAAGGGTTTCACTTGGTAAAAATGATCACGACTAAACAACATGAGAGAAGTCTGTGATTTTAATAAGGACTAGAATCCCCTCCTGTGAAATTCAATTTGAATCAAAGTCTCAATGTAGCATTTCCAAGTTGCTGTATTTTCTGTGAACATTCAGGGTGCCATATCTGTCTCTAAAGTTCAAGTGCAATGCTCTTGTTAACATCAAAATTACACAGGCATTCCCTATCATGAGCTGATGAACGGAAAGAAGACTCAGACAGGAATACAAGTGCACGAAGACTAGAGATGCCTACCAAAGGGGACTGTGCACGTTGGCAATATGGAGACAGATGGCAGACACAAAACCACTTGTTTTCAACCTTGACTACCTGTTAAAATGCTCTGTGGAGTTTTTAAGCCGAGCGTTCTCCAGTGCGGCAGAACTGGGTTTACAGGCTTCCAGAGAGTTCCAAAACACTAAGTTATCATTCTCCCAAGGACTGGGCTTAGAAGTGTCACAGTGTCACTTCCACCACAGTGAAAGCAGGGGCAGGCCTCACTCAGACTCAAGACAAGGACTCGTAAGCAGGCAGCTTCTTGTAATTCCATGAAGACATGCTGCCTTTCAGAGCCCCACATTCAAAGGGCTGCACTTTTGCATCAGCACTCTGGTGTTGCTTGAAATTTTTCATAATTTTCGAACAAAAGCGTTACATTTCTCTTTTGTACTTGGCCCCACAAATGTAGCTCCTCCTAGACATAAACCATGCCTTTCAATGGGAGAAGTGTTAAAAATATTTGTTGCTAATGCACATCTGTAATCCAAGCACATGGGAAGCTGATGTGGAGGAATATGAGTTGAAGGCCAGCCTTGGCTACAAAGTGAGACCCTATCTCAAAATGCTCCCTCCCCCTCCCAAATATGCTATCTTTTTAAATTACATGATGGCATGAGTTTGGAGAGCCAAGGACAACTTTGGGAGTCAGTTCTCTACTTCTACCATGTAGGTTTTAGGGATTAAGCTCAGCTCATCAGGCTTGACAGCAAGTGTCTTTGAGCTCTGCTG
>NW_008337641.1:240525-242276 GCF_000622305.1 Nannospalax galili | reverse complement strand
GCATTGCACGACATGGGTGCACTCACATACATGCAGGCAATACGCTCATACCCATAAAATAAAAATAATAAAATAAAATTTTTAAAAATTTAATTTAAAAAAATTCAAAATGTACAGTAAGCTAGATAGATTCTATTTAGCATAAAGAAAGAAAGCAGATTCTAAAATTGGGAATTAGATTATGCTCTGTCATGCTTTAGGATTAAGAAACACGTTGAGCCAAGTGTGCACACCTTTAATCCCAGCACTCCAGAGGCAGCAGCAGACAGATCTCCATGAGATCAAGGCCAGCCTGGTCTCCATAGTAAGTTCTAGCCAGCTGGGGCTAGCCCCCACTGCCCCCCTGCATATGGGTCACCTTTGGACTCACTTACTTGGTTTGCCCAGTTTGACACTAATCAATGCTTATCCAAGGTCAACATGCATGCTGATTGTATATATAGTTGATGAGAAAGATGGAAGGCAGTCTGTATATATACAGATAGCTCTAAGGCTTCTGCAAACCTGGATTTGTGCTCAATGCCAGTTAAAGTTATTAAGGATGGCCATGACAGTTAACCTAGACCATGTACTCACAGAGAACTGGGGTCACAACTGGTCTGACTAGACCATTAGTTGTTTGCATTACTTTATATGCTCAGGAGAAACTCAACAGCAACAAGGGGCATAGCACAATATCAAATTGATAGAATGTTAGATTACTTTTCTCATTGCTGTAACAAAATACCTGACAAAAAGCAACTGAGGGTTTATTTTGGCTTGCAGTTTGAGGGTACAGTCCCTCATGGTGGGAAGGCATTGTGGCCAGACTCTAACGGGGTCACGTGCTCTGCTTGCTTTCTCCTTTTTATTCATTCTTGAACCCCAGCAGGTGGTACTGCCCACATTCAGGGTTAAACCTCTCTGGAAACACCCTCACAGACATGTCCAGAGGTATGTCTCCTAGGTGATTCTGAACCCCATCAAGTTAACAATGATTAATCAACCATCACAAATGTCGATGCAGCTGATACAGAACAGGGTCAGGAAAACAGTAAGTACAGTGCATTTCAGAGTGCCCAATGAAACTGTTGGTGTGGTGATGAGCTTTCAAGAGATATGATTACCCAGAAAAAGTTTGTCAGGTAAAGAAGCTACACTTTGAAAGAAATGAGGGTTGGTAGAGACCACAAGGAAATAGAGACTATGTTGATAAGAAGGAAAGCAGTCTGACAAAGGTGGAAAAGCCTGTGTAGAAACATCAGTTGAAGAAGGGAAGGGAGTGGGCAGTTAGTGTAGTTCATCTTCCAGTATACAGACATGTTGAAGCCAGATTTGACTACATGAGACCTGTCTTAATGGAAAAGAATAGAAAAAGAAAGAGGGGCTGGTGAGATGTTTTGGAGGGTAAAGGTTCTTGCGGATAAGCCTAATGAACTTAATTCAATCCGGACGACACACATGATGAAAGGAGAGAATCGACTCCTCTGGTCTCTATGTGCATAGTGCATACTGCGGCACAAGCAAGCCTCCCCCGCTGCCGAGAAATCAAATTTTAAATGTAATTAAAGATTTTAAAAAGAGTTCTAGAGAACGATCCTTACACCTCTGGACCATGTTTATAGAAACTGAAAGTTAGCAATTAGAAAGCATTTTTTTAAAAATACAAAGTTTTTAAAGTACTATGATAGGGGTGGTGTTTTTATCTCAGTAGACTACTGGGAAAAAATAATACTGATCCCTTCGACTTCGAAAAATACAAAAGTCTGAAG
>NW_008337641.1:237174-240448 GCF_000622305.1 Nannospalax galili | reverse complement strand
GCATGCATTCCCGGAGTGCTTTGGAGGAAAGGTTGTTTGTTCTGTGGTAGATGTGATGACTGAAGGATTTGAAAATACTGTTAGCAGAAGGCTCTCAAAACAGCTGTCAGTCTTCTCCAGCTAAAGAGAGGCCATGGCTGGCCTAAGTATCAAGTCCCAACCCCCAGACCAATTTAGGACAACTCTTCAGAGTCATCCCAAGTTCAAAACCTCCCACAGGGTTGGCTGAGGTCCTTGTTGATTGCGACGGGAGCACAGTTCAACTTCATGTTTCGCTTCTTCCCTTTCCATTCCGCGGGTGCTGACCTCAGGGCTTTCCCTGGTAGGCATCTTTCATAGTTATCTCCACCTCAGAATCCGCTTCCCAAGAAACCTGACCCGCATCACTTGGTGGATCAGATCGGACCCCATGATCAAGTAAGCCAGCACAGTCCGCCCCAGGAAGCTTTGCAGGAACAGATGCTTAAAATGTCAAGTCACTAGACTCCTTGCAGCTGGGGAAGGAGTTACGTCCTTCCTGCAAATACTGTAATTATCTTTCTCTTCATCTGGTATAGGGTCCCCAGTGCCCCTGTTGCCAGGCATTATAAAAACCTTTGTTCCTGGTGGTCTCAGGCAGAGACTCTTCAACGGTCTTTCTTGGCTGGCACTATGCCTTCCAGGGCATTCGAGCTCTCTATAATGACGCGCACACCAGGCACTCAAACTGCTTCTGGAAAGCACCCCTCAGGAGCCATAGCGGCAACATAAAGGGAGTAGCGGAGTGGGAGCGGCTGGGATCTGGGCTCTAGTCCGCGCTCTCGGTGCTGTCCCGCCGGAGCCTGGGTTCGGGCCGAGGAAGCCGAGAAGCTCCTGTTGCGCCAGGCCGCCACAATCCGGGTTCCGCTCCGCCTCCCCGTTCTCCATTGCCCCGCCCCTGCTCCGCCCACCTCGCTCTCCCGCCTCTATCCAGCTGCCACTTCCCGCTAAACCGGCTCTTCTCGCGGACTCTCAGTGCCCCGAGCTCCGATCCGCCCTATTCCGCTGTCGCTCCAGTTCTGCTCTCCCCTGCGCAGCTTTCTCGCTGCCACGCCCCGCCCTCTCTCCGGCAGCCGCGCCCCGCCCCGCTTGCCCGGCCACGCCCCCACGGGTTAGACCCCCCCCACCTCTACCTCTGCGCCCCTCCCTTTAGCTCCTCCCCGCCGGCCTGTTAGGCCCCGCCCCCACGTCCAGCTCCTGCCCCCACTTCCGGCCCCGCCCCCTCCTGGTACCCAGCGGGGGTGCAGCGTCCCGGTAGGCGCGATGGGGACCGCTTCGTCTCTGGTGAACCCCGCGGGGGAGGTGATCGAGGACACGTACGGAGCCGGGGGCGGCGAGGCCTGCGAGATCCCGGTGGAGGTGAAGCCCAAGGCCCGACTGCTGCGCAACTCGTTCCGCAGAGGCGCGGGCGCGGCGGGGGTCGGACCCGGGTCGCTGCCCCGCGCGGCAGGCGGCGGCGGGCTGCTGGGCGCCAGCTTCAAGTCCACCGGCTCGTCGGTGCCGGAGCTGGAGTACGCTGCGGCCGAGTTCGAGCGGCTCAAGAAGGAGTACGAGATCTTCCGAGTCAGCAAAAACCAAGAGTTGTTGTCCATGGGACGCCGGGAGGCCAAGCTGGACACCGAGAACAAGCGGCTGCGGGCGGAGCTGCAGGTAACGCCGAGCCCGGCGCCGCGGAGTGGGAGACGCTGGGGAAACTGAGGCCCGGGCGGCTTGCCTGCGCTGCGCCGCCTCTTGGTCGCGCCGTCAGGCTGCGCTGGGGACGCTGACCCCGCCCCTTGTCCACCCTGTCCTCTCTACACACCAAGGAGTTTCCAAAGTTGCACAGAAACTGCTCTTGGTTGCGAGGGGCCATTCTGAGTCTAAACTGCTTCTTCTCGGCTCCTCTTCTCGGCTTCTGGGTCATTCGTTCAGACACTTTGAAGCAGTCAGCCCTAGAGCGACCTGAAGCCTTAGATGCCACACAACTGGCGACATCTGTCGAAATTCCACAAACTCCTTCCAGGAGTGTTGCCCCTCCCCCAAGTGAGCATATCTCCAAGATGGAACTCCAGGCTCAGTTTCTTTGTGACGTTTCACAGCTGTTGGGTTTTAATAATATGACAGAAAATTTTCCGGAAGCCTCTTGATTTTCACCACTTTTAACTGCTGCTAGTCGAAACCTTCCCTGGATGTACTCAACCTCCTGTAGTCCATTTGGTTAATGGGCTTAACGATTATTGTACGGCCTGGTTGTAGCAGATCAAGTTCAATTCATTCAGATAGTACATAAAGCAGAATTTCTGAGAGCAAAATTCTAGGACTTTATGCCCTGGGTTTGGGGTCTCTCTGATGGTTACTGTCATTTGTTTACTCCCTTCTTTACCCTGGGAGGGACTTCCTGCAGCCCAAGAGTTACTGGGCTCATCGCAGTAGGAATTAAAAAACACTACAGATTCCTCTGTGTAAAAGAAATCTTGCAGGCAAGGCATCATTCCCATCAAATTTTATAAAGCTCTTCATTACTTGTGCTATTAGCATATTACCGGGGAAGGTGTACTTACCAGCAACCGCCTGCTGCCATCATTTTCCTACTGGAAAGCCTTAATGCACTTGCCCATGTAAAGTGAACTTGTGTGTTTCTGATATCATGTGTGTGCACCAGTGTCCAGCAGACACTGCCCATTGGAAACAACTGTGAGATGGCCAGGTAGGAAAGGGCAAGGCAGAAGGGGCCCGGTCTCAGATTCAGTCAGCAATCCTAATTCCTGTGTAACCCATGTGGTTCCTTTTCACATGTATAGGCTTGAGGAAACTCTTCCACATTTATTTAATTCATTCCTGTAGACATTTACTGGAGACATACAGTGGACCTGGCACTGAGCAGCTCAGGGGATAGTAAATGACTAAGAGTGGCAAGGAGCACTTGCCATTTTGTCATCAGTTATCCTTCAAGTGAAGCCTTACAAATTGATTTTCTTATGTTAGAGAGAGAAGAATGGAGGTGTGGGAAAGCTTTAAAGCTGCTACAGTATGTCAAAGAAAAAGTATGAATTTCCACTGAAAGCTTAGTGTTGAAGAATGCGCTTGCTATGATTCAAACATGCTTCCATTTTTTTCTGTTGTGCTTAAGTAAAACAGCACACTAGAGGGCAACTAATGAAATAGTGAAAAGATGATTAAATCCTTAGATATGTAACATTATGTAGGAATGTAAAATGTGGGTAAAATGCTGGTTTTTGTTGAAAGATAACAATGTGAATTATTCTAGGCACTTCAA
>NW_008337641.1:227995-236927 GCF_000622305.1 Nannospalax galili | reverse complement strand
TTGAAGTTCTTGTAATTTTAAGAAATATTTTATTTTTATTTAATATGTATGGGTGTATTGCTTGCATGTAGGTAGGTGCACCCAGGTCTTGCAGTGCCTGTGGAGGTCAGAAGAAGGCTTCGGATCCCCTGGAACTAGAGTTACAGACGATTGTTAGCTGCCATGTGGGTGCTGGGAATTGAACCCCAATCTTCTGCAAGCACAGCTGGTGCTCTTAACCACTGAGCCATCTCTCCAGCGCTGTGTTTCATATTTTTGAGTTGGACACGTTTTATTTGCTACAAAAATGTGAAAAGTGAACACTTTAAGAATTTGAAAAATGAATGTGTTTCTACATGAGGCAAAGCGTTTGAAAATGTTTGGGGGTATTGTCTATAAGGGGCCGTTACTGTATTTGGCATGAGGGAAACAGATCTGCTAAATGTCATATAAAACACACATCTACCCTGCCAGAATTCCAGTGGGTTTCCTTATGAAAGTTCTGGTGTACTCATCCTGTTCCAAAAGAGGACACCAAGGACCAAATGAATACTGACTTTATTAATAAAAGGGGTTTTCCCTGTAAAGCAGATAGCACAACTTTTTGATTATGAAAATTTTCAAAATTCAAATTCTCCTTTTTAAAGATTTTTAGGGAGACCAAAGAAAATGAAATTCAGGACTTACTGAGGGCGAAGCGAGAGCTGGAGAGCAAACTTCAGAGGCTACAGGCTCAGGGGATCCAAGTGTTTGACCCTGGGGAGTCTGATTCAGATGACAACTGTACAGATGTCACTGGTAAATTCATTTCATGACTCTGTCAAGTGTTTATCTTAGCTGTAGTGATATGCAGAGCTGACTTTGAATCTTTCTGTATTCTTCTACTTGTCTATATGAACAAGAGTCCTGCTTAGACTGTTCTTACAAATAGAGCTGTACTTTCTGTGTTTCTCTTGGCTCTTGTAGCACCTCCTCTCTTTGAAGTGTATGAATCAAGAGGCTCAGGTTCCTCCTTTCATTCTGCTCTATCAGCCCTAGCCCATAGCTTCTCTCTCTTTCTGATCTAAAGTACATGCTCCAGGTCCCACAGTCACTTCTATGTTTTTATCAAATAGGTGAAATAAAGGCTAATGTTCTAATTACTTTCCTTGATGTGACAAAATACCCAACAAGCAGCAACTTAAAGGAGGAAGGGTTTGTTTCACCTTCCAATTTGAAGGGATAGTCTACTTTGTCAGGGTCTGTGACCCCAGTGTAGTTTGGGGAGCTATTCATGGAGGCAGGAGCATAGGGCAGCTGATCACAGTGCATCCAGTCAGGAAGCAGAGAGAGGTGAATGCTAGATTCTTCTTTCCATGCAGACTGGGACCCCAGTCCGTGACATGATGCAGCCCACATTCAGAGCACATCTTTCCACTTTGATTACCCTAGTCTAGATAATCCCTCACAACGTGTCCAGAGTCCTAAGCCTTCAGTGGTTCTAGACCCTGTCAACTTATAGTCCATAGTAATTCTCATGGGTAGAGGTGCTTACATCAGGCCTGATAACCTGAGTTCCATCCTCTTGTATCTCCAGATCCCACAAGGTGGCAGGAAAGAATTGACTCCTGGAGTTGTCCTCTGACCTCCAGACACTTACTGTGGCAAGTGCATGTACACACACACAGACACACAAATTGAATAAAATAAATGTGAAACTACTATTTTTTTGACCAAAAAGATTATCCATCACAGAGAGACACGGGCACACCTGAAAGATATACAGATCACCTCTGGTGAAATCCCATTGGCCAGAACCATACCTAGCCTAGATAATCAATAACTAGGCAGACATGTGTCTAACTAAAGTGTGGTTCTATTACTAAAAAAAGGAGGGGAGGGCGAATATTAGAGTTATATTCTCTACAAAACACTTTCCACATACTGATGCAGTCATTCTTTGTGACTCATTTAAAATACCTACACTGTATTTCATGGATTGTTTCTACTATAGTTTTGTGAGCTATTTTTAAAAGGCTGTTTTATATTTAAGCATGAAAAAATATTAAGAAAAGCTTGGAATCACAGAATTGAAAGCATTCCCCATGTTCAAGAAAATATTATTAAAATGGGATAAAGGAAAAGATTGCTTTAAATATCAAGGGGAAATGCAAATACCTTCCCATTTCCAAGCAATTGTATTATATTCTTACAAACAGATGCATTTTGGAACAAAATATGGTGACTGGCAGTTCATTTGTAATTTTCATTTTATTCCCATTGGAATGTGACAAGCATCCTGGGACTTGTATTACTAACTTGAGAAAAAGATGCAGGATTGTGACTGGCCAAGAGCAACTAAGAAAGTGCCTCAAGCTGTCACATTAGTCTTGGTAATTGCTTCAGTGTTGGCTTGTTCAAATTTATGTCTGAAGGCTATTGAAATTGTCTTGGAAGTTCACAGAAACAAGCCAATATCCCTTCTAGGTCTTTCTTCTTATATTAATTTAAACCCAATGTTTAAGAGAACGTCACTCACTTGAGATTTAAAAAGCTATGCATAGTAAGCTGTCTAGCCCGAGACTGATCCTGAAACAGAAGGAGTTTACTTATGGTTAGTTCAGAATGTTATGTGGTTACTTGGGAAAACAGGATTTATTAAGAGATCATCACACATTTTACTAGTCTAAGAATCTGAGGATGTACTTTGCATCCTAATGAACTATAATTATTAGTGCCCTGTTAGCAATCTGCCTTCAAAGTTCCTTCCTTCAGATTTAATTGATACCCAAATGTACAGTTGCACATGGATTTTCAGAATTGTGTGTGATGTTTTAAAACTGCCTCTTATTTTAAAATGTTTATTGCTTTATTTAGTGTGCATATATGTGGGGGAGTATGTGTTGCATCTGTGTGTGTGTGTGTGTGTGTGTGTGTGTGTGTGTGTATGCATATGTGTGTGTGCAGGTCAGAGAACAACCTGTGGGAGTCGGTTCTTTCTTTTTTTTTTTATAAACTTTTTTTTATTATTTTTAATCTATATGTATGAGTGTACTGCCTATATGTAGGTGAGTGCACCCATGTAGTGCAGTGCCCACGGAGGACAGAAGAGGTCATTGGATCCCCTGGAACTGGAATTAAGGACAGTTGTTAGCTGCCATGTGAGTGCTGGGATTCGAACCCGAGTCTTCTGTAAGAACACCTAGTGTTCTTAACCACTGAGCTATCTCTCCAACCCCATGGAGTCGGTTCTTTCTATGATGTAGATCCTGGGGATTAAACGCATGTCATCAGTGTTGGTGGCAAGCCATCTAGTTGGCTCTGAACTGACTCTAATTAAAATTCCATTGTTTATTAAATTCTTCTTTTCTTTTCTCCCATTTTATTCCTTTCTTCGAATTTGAGACAATAGCCAGAAGTATGTTAACCCAAGCTCCAGAGTCAAAAGTCAATGGCAAAATACTTTGAAAACCATTATTTGCATATTTATTATATTTACAGTTTTTAGCATGTTTTAACATTAGAAATCCTACTTGACATATGTGGTAAATCTTTTTAATTTGTTTTTATTGAATTTTTTGTATATTTCAAACAATCGTAATCATCTTTATACCCCCGTCCCCACCAGCACCCTTCCATAGCCCCCCCACTGGAGCCATACACTCTGTCATCCCTGTTAAGGCCCATGTCAAGTCAGTGTCCCCAGATGTTCCCCAGTGCAAGTCCACCCACTGAGGTCTAGTCAGCCTATCTAGAGTCCCTTGTTTTAGAATGATCAGCTCTTCTTCACCAAGCAGCAATCAGTTACCAGTATTTCTTCAGATAAGATTGGGGCATGTGGTGAATTTTTTAACATTCAGCAACTTGGTTTCCATAAGACACCAATCCCTTGTCCAACAGCTGCGGGAACCCAGTGTGAGTACTGGGCCAGTGGAGCCTTGGGAAGAGAGCCTTCCATAGGCAGCATGATGCAGCTTCAGCAGTCCTGCAGGGGCCTGGAGTTCGCCCACAGTTCTATAGATGTGGAAGGACCCTTCGCAAACATCAACCGGGGTAACACATGACACTTACCAATCACTTGCCTGGTGTTAGTGACAATTTATGTTCTAGAATCTTGTGCTAGAGAGCTGCCATCAGCAGAGCCGCTTGTATTCTGGGCACCTTCCTTTGGCAAACCGGCATGCACAGAGGCTGTGCCTGATCAGGCTGAGGTTGCACTGTTCTTATTGGGATAACCGGATAGTCCAGCCATCCTGGCCACCCAGATTCTAGCTACTGTGCTGTGAATTCTCAGGTGCTTTTGTTGAAGTGCAGAGACGTAATTTAAGCTAACTGAGAAACGGAGTTTTGGTCTTTTCCTCTGCTTCTTTGATGGCCCTGAAAGTTAGATCACATTATAGAACAAAATACAGAAAGGTTTGTTAGATCACGAAAGGGCATGTTCATGGTTTTAACATGGCCTAGTGCCCCCAAAAGCTCTAAGATCTGTTCAGAATTTCAGTTATCACTGCAGACCTAAATAGCTCTACTCTTGTTACTAAAGCAGTATCATTATTTCTCTAGCAGTACAATGAAAATAATTTTAAATAGTGCTCTTTAATTCGCCAAATATTTCTGAACTCTTTCGTTCTCACTAAATAGCATAAAACTATTTTTCATCTTACACTATTGTTAAAATTGTATTTTTGCCTCCAAAGAATAAGAATAAGAAGGTAAAATAATGTGTCACCTTAGGAAGGCAAGCTACCTTCAAGTAGTAAGATAACCGAGTAGCTCGTGTGAAGTAGAATTGGAACCACTGTATAGAACCTGGGAATGCACTGGACCCCAGGGAAGACCATTAGCAATACTCACTGCTTCAAGTCCCACCACAGTATTGACCTGTGAGGTCAGATTCTAGTCTATGTGTCTGTTACATCTTTTTCTGGCAACCTTTTCATGAGCTTATGGAAACTATTTTCAGATGACTGGGACATTGCTGTGGCTAGCTTGTTACAAGTCACCCCCTTGCTCTCACACTCTCTGTGGAGTAACAGTGTCCGATGTCACCTCATCTGCACAGATGAAACCCAGTCAGAGATGGAGCTTTTCCTTAAGGTAAGAATATTTATAAATTCTGTATTCATTACTTGAAAATATGAGTTAAAGACTGGAGGTAGTGGCACACACCTGTAATCCAAGCACTCAGGAAGCAGAGAGGCAGAGAATTGCTACTTGTTTGATGCCAGCCTGGGCTGCATAGTGAGACCCTATCTCAAAACAAAATACAAATTAATAGTATATTCAGAATTCTATTATATCTAAACTAAGTAACTTGCTACCCACAATTAACCATCTTAAAAAACAGAAAGAGGGGCTGGAAAGATGGCTCAGAGGTTAAGAACACTGGTTGTTCTTGCAGAAGACCCGGGTTCGAATCCCAGCACCCACATGGCAGCTAACAACTGTCTGTAACTCCAGTCCCAAGGGATCCGACAGCCTCTTCTGACCTCTGCGGGCATTTACCTACATGCAGGCAATACAAATTTTAAAAAACTGAAAGAATCTTGGGTTTTTCTTAAGATAAAAATCTCATTCAATATTAACATATATAATGATAGATATTGCATTTAGGTTCCTAGCCTTTGTTTTATAACTTTCTCCAAGAAGTTTTGAAGGATAGGAGCTGAGACATGAATAAGAAATTAAGAAGTTGGAACTTTATGGTTTTTTAAATATTTCATTATGTGTTCTCTGCAGTGTTTGAGACCTTCATGGACCATGCCTGTTTTAGTTATATCTGCTATCACTATCCTTGAATCTGTTTCAGATGATAACAAAATTTGGTACTTATCATGGTTTTGAATTTGAAGATAGGGCTCAGTAAACTGTAGCCTGTAGTCCTGGCTTGCTGCCTGGTTTTGTATGGACCAGAAGTAAAACTTTAAATTATTGGAAAAAGGAAACATAAGACTATTTCATGGTATAAAAATTATGTAAAATGCGCATTTTCTATACATGAAGTGTTATTGGGACATTCCCAGGTTCTATCAGTCAAAGACACATACTATATACATATGTATACAGTGTATGTATATATGAGTGTTGTGTATATGTATGCATATAATATATGCATATATCTATATATATCTGACTGCATTGCAAGCACATTTCAATAACAGAGTAAATTGGGAGAGAAACCAAATAGATTTAGAAGATTCTTGTCGGGCATGGTGGCATGTGCCTTTAATTCCAGTACTCAGGAGGCAGAAGCAGACGAAGCTCTGTGAGATGGAGGCCAGCCTGGTCTACATAGTGAGTTCCAGGCCAGCTGGGGCTACAGGGAGACCCTGTCTTAAACCAAACCAAAACAAAACACACGCATGCGCATGTGCATACAAACTGCAGACAAGAGAAGAGTGAAGTTCATGGCATTAGTACAAACAGAGCACTGACTGCTCTTGAGGAAGACCTAGATTGGGTCTCAGCATGCCCTCTTCTGACCTCCAAGAACATTGCATGCATTGGTGCACTTACATAAACTAATAGAATATTTTAAAGTTCGGAACTTCCATCCCGTAGTTGGATATAGGTTACTCTCAAGGACATTTGGAGGATATTAACTAATTGCTTGCATAATAATCATCATTATTTAGTAGTATAATTTATCATAGACCAACTTTTTACATTTTTCATGAAGTCTTTTAAATTTTTTGTTTCAGGAATCTAATCCAGGCTTTCTCACATGCTATGAAAGCCCTCTATCACAGGAGCTACCTCCCCAGCCTAAAGCAACATATTTTTAACACACACACACACACACACACACACACACACACACACACACTCATGAAAACAAGAAAACAAATTGTGATTAAAGTAATAAGAAATACCAAAGCAAAGTAACCAAAATAATATAATATTTTTTCCTGTTGTATGATTAAGAAATGAATTAATTTTTGAGCTAGAAATAACTATGTTGTTAAACTATTATTATTTTATTCTAAAGAGAAATTTCCTTTTGCTCATTAAGATTTTCTTTAAAATGTGATTACTTAAAAATTTTTGTGTTAGAACTAGTTCTAACATAACCTGTTCTGAAACACACATTTTAATTAATATGATTCTTTCTACATCTTCAGTTAAAGATACCATGCTCTTACATATTTTAATTTATTTTTAGGAGTATGCACCTAAACTTAAAAGAATGTGTGAGACAATGGGATATTTTTTCCATGCTGTTTATTTTCCAATGGATGTTGAAAATCAATACCTCACCGTAAGAAGATGGGAAATTGAGAAGAGTTCTTTAGTTATTTTATTCCTTCACTCAACGTTACCAAGGTAAGCTGAAAAGCTGAAAAAAATCTATGATCTATAGATACTAGATATAAATAGACTGAGTCTGCCAAATGAACTTTAAAAAGTTCTAATTCCATTCTCATAGTCAAAAACACTATGTGAAATTCAATAAACTTTGATAACTGTCTCACATTTAAATAAAGGATTAAAACTTTTATACAGGGAGACCCTGTCTCAAAAAAGATCAAAAATAAAAATAAATAAAAAACAGGAAACAACATTTTATACTATTAGACTTGTTTAATAGCTCATCTGATCAACATCATTAATACATTAATATAAGGATCATTTTAATCAGCAATTGGCAAACTATGGCCAGATGCCAAATCCAGCCAGATGTCAGCTTTTGTAAATAAAGTTTTATTGGAACACAGTCACATTTATCATTTGTGTATTTTTTTAATGGGTACTTTCATACTCAGTAGCAAAATTGAATACCTATAACAGAAACTGTATGAACTAAGCTTGAAGTGCTTATTATCGGACCTTTTACAGAAAAGGTTAGTTACCTCTGATTTCAATAATCATCATTAAACCTCATTGTGTTCTTTCTTTGGATACACCTTGGAGGTGTATGAAGTTTCAGTATGATTATAATCATGGTAATGAATCTTACCTATAGGGTGTTTTCTGATTACATGTAAGTGTAGAAAACCAAAATGGGCTTCATGAATGGTTAATTTTTCTTGCTAGGTTTCTTGTCTGATTGGATTTAACCCTTTCAGGGCATTGCTGCTTTGAGTGGAGGTCAGCTATGACTTAAACTGTGTACAGAAGTATGTTGGACATTAATCTTTATCAGTTTCCCTGCAGTATAACCCAAGGAATTGGTCCTTAAGATTCTGTCTCATACCCAGGCCTGGTAGCTCAGGATTTCAATCCTAACTACTCAAGAGACTCAGGCAGGAGGACTGCAAGTTCCAGGACAGCCTGCGCAACCCAGCAAGATCATGTCTCAAAAAGTTAAGGACTGGTTATAGAACTCAGTTTATAGAGTATTTGCCTAGCATGCATGAAACTCTGGGTTCAGTCCTCACCAAACAAAAACAGGCGTGTTGATGTTTTCCTGTAATCCTAGTACTCAGGAAGTGGATGCAAGAGGATCAATAGTTCAAGTTTATCCTCAGCCATACAGAGTTTGAGACCAGTCTGAGTTAGAGACCCTGTCTAATAATTAAGTAACCAAACAAGCAAGTAAATAGTTCAAAGAAAAGAAGAGTTGAAGCTAAACCTCAATGGTAGAGCAATTGCCTATCATGCGGGAGGCCTTAGTTCAATGCCCACCACCACCACACGCACGCATGCACGCACGCACCCACACATGCACACGGAGAAAGGAAAAGGAATAGGTCCACAGATTGCCTAGTGGCTGGGGGAGATGACTCGAACCTTCTTGAGAGCATACTTAAGGAGCCCTTCAGCTGATTGCCTTCAGCTGGGTTTACCCCATTCTTCTTTCCTTGCTTCTATTCATTAGGGATATAGCATTTTTATGACCTAACATTTGGCAGTGTTTTATCTTACTTGGTAATGTATGCCATTCATTGTTAACTTATTTTTCTTTATTTCTCATTTTTAATCTTTGAAAGTCTTACTTTTTCTTTACCTTAAAGACTTGTATTTGTTGATAAGA
>NW_008337641.1:225944-227957 GCF_000622305.1 Nannospalax galili | reverse complement strand
CCCTCTAGGACCACAATGCACCTTTTCCAGAGTATCCGTGAGGTACTTCAGCTTTTGTGGTCACGTCTTTTTTTTTTTATTTTGGTCTTTTTGAGACAGGGTCTCCCTGTAGCCCCAGCAGACCTGGAACTCACTATGTAGACCAGGCTGGCCTCGAACTCACAGAGATCTACCTGCCTCTGCTCCCGAGTGCTGGAATTAAAGGCATGTGCCACCACGCCCGGCTTAAATATACTTTTTAAAGAATAAGAATCTTAATTTCTTAAATTTATGACTTGCTTTTATTGTGTTTAATTTTCCCCATTTCATTGCTTTCTTTTCATCTTTTGTTTCTTTCATGACAATCAAGAAGAATGTCATTTGGGGTGGGGACTGTGTACCCTAGTGGTGTAGCCCTTGCCTGGCATACATGAGGCCCTGAGTTCGTCCTTTGAGGGCGTCTCCTCCCCAGAAACAAACACAGAGATGTGACAGTAGGAACGAGCTCCACACCACAAGCAGGCCTGTTGGGGTCCCTGTTTCTCTCAGGTTACTTATGCTTCACCCCTCCTGATTGGCTCCCTCATCCTTTCTAAAAGATGAATCTGGGAAAACAAAAACAAAAAAATGCCCTGAACAGCTTGAGAGCTCTGTTCCTTATGTGCAGATGGTACCCACAGAGTTACTTAAAGATACTGTTCACTGGCTCCTTATCATTCTGTACTCATATGAAATGAAATTCTGTTAAAAATTCATGGTCATTAGGGTGTGGGATGAATGGATTCAGAGCAAACTCTGCATCAAACATGCTTACCTGTAGGTGGGAAAAGTGTGCAGGAGCCCAAAGCACAGGTGCCATGCCTCTGTCCTGTAACTTACCAGAGCAGGTGCAGCAGGAGGGAACTGTTGGGGGGGAAGGAACAGAGGGCTGTAGAGATTCAGTGGTTTTGCAGAAGACTCAAGTTTGGTTCCCAGCACCCACAGTGGGTGGCTCACACAGGGGCAGCTGGTTACTTCCCTGTCATCAGCCTTCTCAAGAAAGAAGAACTCCCAAAGCCATGATGTCACCTTTCCTGTTCTTGGATTCATTCAGTTCTTATTTTAGTCAAATTACCTATAGAAGCTCCTCACAGAACAGTTCTTCTGTGGGAGCTCCTGCTTCACGTTTGGACTTCCTTTATTTCTCCGGGGCTTGACTTCTCAGCTCCTCCTGCCCCACAGTGTTGCTTCTCTTCTTAGCAACAACTTCCTGTTTCCTCCAGACCACTCCCTCACCAGATCCTATAGAGCAGACCAGCAAGCCAGCTGGCCTCCATCCCCTCTGACTTCATCCCTCACCCCCTAGCGTGGCCTACTTGTTTCATTATGCCCTCCACTTCCCTTCCACCAGAGTATTTGAGCTACAGCCTAGAATCCAAGCATTCTAGCCAAGCCCCATGTGTCAGTTTATAGCGTCCTCACTAATATTCAGGTGGACCTCAGACTTTTCTCCCAAAACAGTAACAGAAGGAGAGTTAAAGTTCCAGATGTCTGTAGAACAGAGTCAGAATGATGTTAGCATGGAAAATATCTGTGGATCAATAGCTTAAGTTGGCATAGAAATATCTTATAGGGCATTCTTTTTCTCTTTTCTCTTTGGGACTAGTAATTTAATTTGCAAGTTCTGAATTACGTAACAGTCCCCTGCCCCTCCCACACATGCACATCAATTTGCCTCCCTTAATGTTTTTATAAAAATGGAGATTGCTTGCAATGTTCCTGTGGTGTAGAAAACACCAATAGGTTATTGTTTCTAAGATTTTTTTTTCCAGAACTTTCTAACAATTATAACTATGGTTCTTTGTAGCAAACTTTAACCTTTTCTTTAACTCAGTCAAGGTTTTGCTAGCCATTTGACACTTCCCATTGGCCCCCAGGTCTTTCCTATAGAAAGGCTGGTTATAAAGATCAGAGCAGTAGCTGCAGAAAGGGTAGAAGGCCTGGAGAAGAGACAGGTCTTGCGCCTTTAGTGCCGATAATTCAATATTTGTATTT
>NW_008337641.1:215175-224720 GCF_000622305.1 Nannospalax galili | reverse complement strand
CTCGAAGATAAATGAATTAGAAATGTTAAAAGGTTTACCACTACCACCTCCTGCTGCTGCCATTGTTGTGTTTTCTTGTAACTGTTAAACCCATTCCCTCCCCCTGACCCCCAGATCATTGACCACTCAGGAGATCCTGCAGAGGGAGTATATAAAACTTATGTCTGTGTGGAAAAGATTATTAAACAGGTAAATATGCATTTCTTGTAAGTTTTCATCTAAAATAGCTTGAGACTGTTTTCCATAAAATTGAGTTTTCCAGAGAAAACCACTTATCTGCCATTTTAAGAACAGGGCCCTAGGAGAGCGCCAATGATCATTCTATTGAGAGTTGGCCCTGTGATGGGATCAGAGTGTTACCAGGACCAAGCAGCTTTCCAGCTCCCCTGTCTTACCTGCTGGGATACTTGTTAGATATAAAGCAATCAAGTTCCAAAGGAGGTATTTGAAGGGAAAAGTGCGTTTTGCTCCACAGAGAGGCACCTCTCCATGCCCTTAGGAGTTTTACACATCTGAAAAATCTTTTTTGTTCCCCACCATGTTTTCCCTAACAGTGCCGAGGGCAGAAGCACCCTTCAGGGTGCGAGAACATAGACTGTGAAAGCATCTGGTGCTGGAAGTTTTTTGAAGTTTTATGTATTTTCTTTTTTTTAAAATTTTTTGATTTATTTTTTTATGTGTGTGTGTATTTTGCCTACATGTATATAAGTGTGCTTGCAGGATGTGCTTGTAATGCCCACAGAGGTCAGAAGGGCATCGTATCCCCTATAACTGGAGTTAGGAATGGATGGTTGTTAGCCACCATGTAAGTGTTGGGAACTGAACCTGAGTCCCCTGCAAGAACAGCTACTGCTCTTAATTGCCAAGCCATATCTCTAATACCTTATGTATTCTTTCTTAACCACTGAGCTATCTCTCCAGCCCCACCTTTGTTTATTTTTAATATAGAAATGATTGCTAGAATTATGCCAACCCAAATACCAATATCTGTAATTAAAAGACTTATTTCAAGTAAAATGAGCACAGCACTATGTTAGGCCTGTGATAGCCCATCTCTCCCAACACCTTCCTGAGGAGCCCAGGGCTCTATTTGAGAAGAAAGGGTGACATCACCTTTTCTAATTAAATTGGGTTCTAGATAGGAGATTTGTTATCAGAAGAAAAGAGTGAGGTACAGGTACAATGGTGAGATGCATGGCCCCAGGTTTGTCTGCTTCTCTAGTACAAAGGTTGTCAGGGTAGAGTCCGAGCTTCTTAACAATCCTACAGATTTTAGGACCAAGGTAAGTCAGATGAATGGAGCAAAATGAAATAGTCCATATTCATCATCTTTAATGCTTAAAGGATGGCATTTTTCAGTGAACTAATCTAAATACAACAGCAGAGATTTTTGATATAAAGAAACTCCATCTCAGTAATTAAATGTTTATGGCATATTCATTAGGCATTAGTACAGCCTTTAGAATTATTCACTAGTGGAGCTGAAACGCTAGTTCAGTCTGTAAAGTAACTGCCTCACATGGCGGCCCTTGCTTGTAATACCAGCAGTGGGGAGGCAGAGGCAGGAGGATCCCTGGGGTTCACTGGCCAGCCACTCTAATCTAATTGGTGAGCTCCAGGCCAATGAGAAATCCTGTCTCAAAGGAGAAGTGTTCCTGAGGATGAAACCTAAGATTATCCTCTTGCCTTCTCTCTCTCTCTCTCTCTCTCTCTCTCTCTCTCTCTCTCTCTCTCTCTCTCTCTCTCTCTCTCTCTCTCTCCTCCTCTTCTCTCTCTCTCTCTCTCTCTCTCTCTCTCTCTCTCTCGTCTGTCTCTCTCTCTCTGTCTCTCTCTCTCTCATTCTCGCTCTCTCTCCCCCTTGCACACATGCACATATGCACACATGTACACACTTGTTTCTAACAAGTGATTCACTGGCCAGATATAAATATTACGTGGCATTTTCAGAAAACAAATCCCAAGCTGAAAGGATAGCTCAGCACTTAAGAACACTGGCTGCTTTTGCAGAGGACCTGGGTTTGGTTCCCAGCACCCACATGGCAACTAACAACTGTCAGTAACTCCAGTTCCAGGGGATCCAACGCCCTCTCCTAGCCTCCACAGATATTGCATGAATGTGGTTCACTGACATACATACAAGCAAAACACTTGTGCACATCAAATTAAAATAAAAAATTGGTTAAAAAATGTTTAAAAAAAAAAACAAATCCCATTAGAGACAAATCTCTTACATGCACTTCATGACACCCATGAGTCTGGACTTGCCCTCCTTAGTAGGTACAGCCACCTGGCCTGGGTGCTGGCCCCTCCAGGTCTCTGTTCCTCATTTGCTTTCCTGTGCTTGCTCTTCATGTTCAGGACATACTGGGCCTGCAGAACACAGATGTGGAGGTGAAAGATGTGGGCAGTGAAGACTCCACTCCAGAAGAAGATGACTTCGGGGATGTCCTGTGGGACATACATGACGAGCAGGAGCAGATGGAGACCTTCCAGCAGGCTTCTGATGCAGCCCATGAGCTGGGGTTTGAGAAAGTAAGCCTTTTGACTGTTGCTCCAGTAAAGAGCAGTTATTGGGCTTGGGAACATGGCTCAGTTGGTAAAGTTCTTGCCATGTAAGCATGAGGACCTGAGTATCGAGCCCCAGCACCCATGTAAAAAGCCCGATGTTGTGCCCTCTTCTGTAACCCCAGTGCCTGGGGGAGTAGGGGACTTGTGGATCCTTGGAGCTCATTGGTCAGTGAGCTCCAGGTTCAGTGAGAGACCTTGTCTAGAAAGAAAATAAGGTGGAGAGAGAAAACAATAGAAAAAGACACCAAAAGTCACCCTCTGACCTCCATATGCACCTGCATTCGCACATGCATGTAAAAAAACTTAAATATAAAAAATTATCATTTACCACCCAAAGGCTGCCTCATAGTGTTTTCCCTAAGTGTACTCCCGGTTTATGTTGGTGTTACGTGCTCTCAACACTGAGTGAGCCATGTTGGAATGTGCTTAGATTTGCATAATATGAAGGTACCTGATACTCACATGTATTTATCAACACTACACATTTTTGTAGAGGACAGATTTATCAGCCACACATCCATTATGCCCCCATCTACAGCTCCTCCGGACCAGGATTAGAATGGCTAGGAAACATAATCACAGCGAGGCTGCCTGCTCTTCCCATCTGCTAAAGGAATGAAAATGGCAAGCACTGAGAACCCCAAGAAGTAGTGCAGTACGGCAATAGCTTGTGCAGTAGGTAGATCAGCCCTTCATTATGGTCTAATCTGCATCTGTATATACCTAAACCCATTAACAGAACCTGGTACATACTAAGGAATGTATCTGTGTTCAAAAGTACTTCATAACATTAAACACTGATGCACAAACTAATTTTTAAATTTTTATTACTTTTACTTATTTGTGGAGAGTGAGGTGTGCATGCATAGTGCACATGTGGAGGTCAGAGGACATCTTTTGGTGCCAGTTCTCACCTTCCACCATGTGGATTCTGGAAACTGAACTCAATTATCAGGCCTGACGGCAAACGCCTTTACCCACTGAGCCATCCCGACAGCCTACAAACTAATTTTTAAAGGCTATTTCAGAAGCTGCCACGAACAGTTGTACTTTTATGGAACTCTTAGAATATAGACTGTATTTATGTTGTGGTTCTGTCATCTCCTCATTGTGTTTTAATCACATCAGTTGGCCACTCTAATCTTGACCATCTCATCTGTGGAATGAGAATGGCTCATGTAGCTCACCTCATACTTAGTAGTGCAAGATACATAGTAAATAACGGTGGTTTTATAGGAGAGATATTGCTACTGCTTTAGAAAAGAAGGCACTGAAGTTTGACTATGGTTTGCTCACAAGCACACAGGGAATAGATTTGAACCTGGGTCCACATACTATGCTTTTCCCTCTGTAGTACAAGTCCTAGTTTGGGGACTGTAGACCTTTAAATGGGCTCTCTGTGTGACCATGGACTGAGTGATTGAGAGGTACTAAATCAATAAAGACTTCCTTCTATTCCTTCAGACACAGCATCGCTATGAGAATTACTGGAGTTCCTGGGCGATTTATTGTGTGTCTAGATATGACAAGCAAAACAAATTGAAAGACTTTACCAAGGAATCATTTCTTGTAGTTGGTGGAGAATTTTGCTGCCATAAAGCTAGTCTACAGCCTACCACAAACTATTTATTACAAACTTTAAAATTTCATCTGCTGTCATGTAGATGTTAATAGACACGGCAACACTGTGGAAACTCCTTGAGAAGTATTCTGGTATTTTGCTTTTCTGAGCACATCTTTCAAGCTCTGAACTTGTTTTAAGTGTGTGGAGAAAGAAAATGTGAGTTCTTTGACTGCATAGAATTCAATTTCAGGAAGATCTCAGTGAGCCTAGCTTTCTGGGGAAGGCTGAGAGATTGGAAACTCCCAGAAGAAACCTGCTTTTGTTTTAATCTGTTTTCAGAAAGCCCAAGAAACATGGTCTGCCTCTAGGACTGGTGTCCATCCTTCTCATGAAGATATCTAGGGTTCCTAGCTAAGTCTGCGATGCCTTCTGGGATACTTCCTGGGGTCTAGAGGCACCAGCATCTCGATATCCTGCAGTGGCATTTCACAAAATATCCGAACACTATGAAAGCCCAGTAGGATCTGTGCTGTCTCTCACCCTGTCCTTCATGGCGATGCCATGAGGCCTAATCTTTGTTTCCTGCTTCAACTCTAGTGCCCCAGCCTGAAGATAACTCTGGGGAAGGTGCTGTTGGGCAACAGTGGAGCTGGATTTCTCTTGCACTTTTCTCTAGTGTTTTCAGAGGATGATCAGAAGCTGAGTGTCTCACACTCACAGAGGCATGTATTTGCTCACAATGTAAATGTATTTTTTTTTCTAGTATTACCAACGCCTTGATGATTTAGTGGTGGCGCCCGCTCCAATCCCTCCCCTTCTGGTATCTGGAGGACCAGGTTCTGGGAAGTCCCTTCTTTTATCAAAGTGGTATGATGTAATACAATTAAGTAATTTTTTTTAGACAGGGCCTTATGCAGTTCAGGATGGTCTCAAACTTACTATCTAGCTGGGGATGACCTTAAACCCCTGATCCTACCACAGCAGGATCCTCTAACAGCACACTTTTAGTTAGAAGTGGATGCCTATTTAATTACTATTTTATGTTAATATCAATTTGAAATTAAAATGAGGACATCTTTTTAAAAAATATTTTATTTATTATTTTTGTTATTTTTCTTTTATGTGTATGAGTGTATTGCCTGCATGTATGTGAGCACCTGTGTCATGCAATGCAGCAGAGATAAGAAGAGGGCTTCAGATTCCCCTGGAACTGGAGTTAAGGATGATTTGTAGCCACCATGTGAGTGGTGAGAATCGAACCCCGGGTCCTCTGCAAGAGCAGTCAGTGCTCTTAGCTGCTGAGCCATCTCTCAAGCCCTGAAGCCATCATTTTTTAAACTTTACTTTAAAAAGGTTCTAAAAGCGGAGTAGAATCAGACATCTCTATATTCGTTCCAAAATGACTTTAACTGTGCAGTTGCTAAACCTTGAGCAACATTTAATGTCTGGTTCTTTGTGAATTCTTCTTGTTGCTATGGACACTGAAGGAGCACTGTCAGTCTTGTAAAGTCCTGTTTTTCTCTCAGGATTTGACTGCAGCAGAAGAATTTCCCTAACACACTGATACTGTCTCATTTTGTGGGAAGACCGATGTCAGCCAGCTCAGAGTCTTCCTTGATTATCAAACGACTGACTCTCAAGGTACAGCCTGCATCTTCTGGAGCTATCAGCATTCCCTTCAGATCCAGGAGCTCTTGGGACTGAGTCTTAATAATAAACAG
Organism: Nannospalax galili; assembly: GCF_000622305.1. NCBI lineage: Eukaryota > Metazoa > Chordata > Mammalia > Rodentia > Spalacidae > Nannospalax > Nannospalax galili. The sequence continues at coordinate 218,867 of NW_008337641.1, read as the reverse complement.
ATTTTCAGTATTGTCAGTAAAGCATCACTAATTTGAAATCTGAAATGTTTCAACACCTGAAATTCTTTAGTTGTAGTGGGAATTGAACCTTAGGTCAAGTGCTCTACCACTGAGCTACATTCCCACTTAAAGTCTGAAAATTTTTGAGCACCAACATGGCAACACAAGTGGAAAATTCCACATCTGACTTCATGTGACAGGTCACAATCAAAATGCAGGCTCACTTTGGCAGGTTTAAAATTACCTTCAGGCTGTATGTAGAGGGTGTATAAACATAAGTGAATTTCATCTGTAGAGTTTGATCCCATTCCCAAGATAATTCATCATGCAGATACAACTATTCCAAAACCCCCCAAAATCTGAAATCTGAGACATTTCTGGTGCTAAGCATTTTGCATAAGGGATACTCAACTTTTGCATAAGGGATACTCAACCAATTATTTTGGTTTTATATAAGGTTATAAAAGTAATACTGATGGGGGGCTGGAGAGATGGCCCAGCAGTTAAGAGCACTGGTTGTTCTTGCAGAAGACCCGGGTTCAAATCCCAGCACCCACATGGCAGCTAACAACTGTCTGTAACTCCTGTTCCAGGGGATCAGACTGCCTCCTCTGTCCTCCGCGGGCATTGCACGACATGGGTGCGCTTACCTACATGCAGGCAATACACTCATATACATAAAAATAATAAAAACTGTTTTTTAAAAAAGTAATACTGAAGGTCTCAGCTGGTAAAGTCCTTTCTGTGCAGGCATGAGGACCTGAGTTCCTATCTCCAGCATCCGTGTAAAAAGCCAGGCAGCATATGTGTCTCTAACCCTTGCACTGTGGGGTAGGCAGAGGCAGGAGGATCCCTGGGATTTGTTGGCGACTAGCCTAGCCAGTCTGTGAGCTCCAGGTTTAGTGAGAGACCCTTTCTTAAAGAATAAGGTGGAAAAGCAATTGAGGAGTACACCCAGCATCAACCTTTGGCCTACAGAGAGAGAGAGACAGAGACAGAGACAGACAGACACAGAGAGAGAGAGGGAGAAAGACGAGAGAGAGAGAGAGAGAGAGAGCTCACAGAGTACCACCAGGTCCTCTTGGGGAGTCAGTTTTGGTGTAAACAGTGAAGACGGAAAGACCTCCCTGCTACCACGGAGTGACCACTTTACTTGGCATATGGTACCAACTTGCCACCTTGCAGCTGATGCAGCACTTCTGGGCAATTTCTGCGCTGACACTGGATCCTGCTAAGCTTCTGGAAGAATTTCCACATTGGTTGGAGAAGCTCTCTGCTAGGCATCAGGGCAGTATCATCATCATCATTGATTCCATAGATCAAGTTCAGGTACTGTTCTTGCTTTGTCTTCCACTAGCAGACCGCCAAAGCGGCCAGAGCACCAGGTCCTTTCATTTCTAGGAAAGAAGGGTCTGAATTAAATGCCTACAGACAGTAGCATCTTACTGGAAAATATTAACTGAATTTCTATAATAGCTTTTTAATATACATCTTAGAGTATAAATATTTTCTTAAATATCTAGAATTCAAATTTGGTGATAATAGTGTGTTGCCACCTGGTCTTTAAATACCTAAGATAAATCAGTTCCAACTAAGAATTTTATCCTTAGTAATAATAAAGGAAAGTTAATGGGAACTTTATATTGTTGGGGTAATGCTTTTGAATTGCTGTGAAATACAGTTATTATAAGTTGACTTCTGTTTTTATGTTTTTAAGCAAGTTGAAAAACACATGAAGTGGCTGATAGACCCTCTGCCAGTGAATGTCAGGGTCATTGTGTCTGTGAATGTGGAGACATGCCCTGCGGCATGGAGGTATGGCGCTAACTCCCAGTTCTTGAGAACTGTCTCAGGGAAAGGTTTTAGGTGTGCATTTGTGTTTTCCACATAAATGGCAGTGAGGATGGGGAGAAGTGAGCAAGTTTGAGGAAAAGACCCCACCTGTAGAATTTGTTCAGAGGCTAGATCTGAGGTGTAAGGGAAAAGGAGACAGTGAAGGACCCCAGATACTCTAACTCAAGAAATGAATGCCAATTGTGACTTCAGGAACTGGAGGAGGCACAGAGGATGGGTAGGTTTGGGAGGGAAAGCTCGTAGAGTTCATTTCTTGGGCATGTTTAGTTTGAGTTGCCAACTGTAGATCCAAGTAATGATGTCTAGTAGGCAGGTAAACTTATGGGTGAGCAAAATGGGGAGGGAGGGGCAGCCTGGGAATTGTAGTCTAGACACCCATTATCTTAGAATGCAGGCTTGCTTTGATTGACAGCTCTCAGGAAAGTGATACAGGGTTACAGTCTGTAGGACACTATTTGTTTTGTTTTTTTTGAGGATTTCATACATGTTTATTATATTTCATTATTTCTGTTCTTCCCAGTGCCCCTCCAACTTCTCACGCACTCCACGCCCTCTCAATTTCTTGTCCTCCTCTTTGATTATCATTGTTACATACACATACATACATTTATAAATATACATATGTGTGTACTACATATATGTATATATGTATAATGCACTGAGTGCATTTAATGGTTCCTGTGTGTAGCTGTGTTTAGGGCTGCGCACTTGAGATTGGAGAACCTCTTGGAGTTAGTCCCTGGAGAAAACTGATTCTCCCCCCTCAGCATCCATTGATTCCCGGTAGCTCTTCATCTTCAGTTGGGACTCCATAAAATTTTCTGCACCCAAATTGGCACTATTCAGAGGAATTTAATGTATGTTTTTAATTTTATGTGTACGAATGTGGGTATAAAGATGAATAAGATTGTTTGGGATGTTCTATATGAAATACACACAAAAAATCAATAAAAAAAGAAAATTCCCCCATTCACCTTGACATGTCAACTGGTTTGTCATTATGCAGATCTTGTTAGACTACTGTAGAGATTTCATTGGTGAAGCTTCCCTATCATGTCTAGTATACATTAACAAACGGGGTGTCTTGTTCTCTGGCTCTTACACGCTTTCTGCCTTCTCTTCCACGATGTTCCCTGAGTCTTAGGTATAGAGGTTGCACTGTAAATGTATCACTTAAGGCTGAACATCTCACAGTCACTTATTCTCTGCGTTTGACCAGTTGTGGAATGTCATAATAGTCTCCATATATTGCAAAAAGAAGTTTCTTTGATGAGTGGTGAGAGGTACACTTGTCTATAAATGTAAGGGTATGTATTTAAATATAGTAAGAAATTATGTTGGTCTAGGGAAGTGACAGAAGTAGGTTCTTCTCTAGGATCTATGACCTCTCCAGTCATGTGTACTTGACTGTGTTTACAGTAACACACATGAATTCCCTCCCATTGAGTAGGCCTTAAGTCCAGTTATATAGCTGTTGATTACCTCCAAGATAAAAGTGCCATTACTATACCAACAGAGATAATTTGCTGGGCCAGTCATTGTTCATAGGCTTTACAGCTGGGTAGGATAATTGATTGGTTTTTCTCCTATGGCAGCTTGCATAGCATCCTCTGTTGCTGTGAGAGCTAGTCTTCTGGGAGGAGGCTTCCAGGTCAGTTCCAGCTCCATTGCTCCAAGTCCTGTGTCTGAAAGTTATCACGTCCTCAGCAATAGGGTCTTACCTTCAAGTTCTGGGAGGCAATCAAAGACTTGACAATAGTCTGTATTATTTTGGGAGTCTCTTGGACTACCCTGACCAACAACTTTAAGGGAGATTTTCATTGCCCGGTACTGTGATT
>NW_008337641.1:211753-213577 GCF_000622305.1 Nannospalax galili | reverse complement strand
TTGATTTTTTTCCTTAGCAGCTTTCATGGTATCCTCTAGAACTATGAGAGCTAGTCTTCAGGAAGAAGACGTCCAGGTTATTTCCAGCTCTATTGCTCCTAATCTTGTGTCTGAAGTATGTCTTATCTTCAGCTATATTATTTTACCTTCAAGTTTGAGGAGATAATCAAGGGCTGTGGCAATAGCTTGTGTAATTTTGAGAGTCTCTTGGACTACCTTGGCCAACAACTCAAAGGGAGATTTATCCTGTCTGGTACTGTGTTTCTTGTTATACAGCCTTCAGCTATACACATGCACTCATGTACAGATATTATATGTGTATTTTCAGAAGGCTTTTGAACTAATACATTTCCCTCTGGTTTTTCATACCACCTAAGCATTATTTATTTCTCCTCTCTCTAGTCTTATGTAACCCTCCCACCTCCCTCCACAGTTAAAGGTATTATCCCCTTGATAATTCCTGCCTCTTATGATCCCCACTCTCTTGAGCTCTTTCTTTCCTTTATCCCTATGGTTCCTTGTATAGCCCTCCATCTTCCCCTCCAAGTTAAATACCTTTATTTTACCCATTTTGTGCACTGGTAACATGTCTCCTACTATCCCTCTCTCTCAGGCTCCTTCTTTCCCTTTACCTTCATGTCTACCTTCCATTTTCCTGGATCCTGCAGTTACATCAGGATTTGGTGCCAAGATCCACAAAGGAGGGAGAACATATGCCATTTGTTTTTCTGAGTCTGTGTTACTTCACTTAGTTTCTAGTTCCATCCATTTACCTGAATATTTCATGATTTCATCTTTCTTTAATGCTGCTAGGAGTTTTCAGGTGGAACTTATGGCGTTTCCTAGGTATATCATCAGCAAAAGGGGATTATTTGATCTCTTCTTTACCAATTATTGCTCCTTTAATTTCCTTCTCTTGTCTTACTGCTCTTGCAAGAGTTTCAAGCATTATATTGAAAAGGAGTGGAGACAGTGGACAGCCTTGTATTGTTCCTGTTTTAAATGGGAATGCTTCAAGTTTTTCTCCATTTTACAGTGATGTTGGCTATGGCTTTGTCATATATAATCTTAATTATGTTGAGGTGTGTTCTCTCCAGTCCAGTTCCCTCTGGAACCTTTATCATCAAGGCATGCTGGATCTTGTCAAAGGATATTTCTGTATCTATTGAGATGATTGTGTGATTTTTTTTTTGGTCTGTAAGTTCATTTATGTTATTTATTACATTTATTGACTTATATACATTGAACCATCCCCACATCTCTGAAGTAAATACAACTTGATCATGGTGGGTGATTTGTTTTGATATGTGCTTGTGTGTGGTTTTTAAGCACTTTATTGAGAATTTTTGCATCTATGTTCATTAAGGATATTGGCCTGTTGTTTTCTTTTTTGTTGTTGTATCTTCACCTGGTTTGGTATTAAAGAAATACTGACTTTGTAGAAGGAGTTTGGGAGTCTCACTCTATTTCTATCATTCTGAATAATTTAAGCTATATTGGTTGTAGCTCTTCTTTGAAGGTCTGGTAAAATTCTGCTATGAATCCATATGGACCTGGGCTTTTTAAAGTCAAGAGGCTTTGTATTACTGTTTCAGACCCCTTATTTGCTATGGGTCTATTTAAGTTGTTAATCTCTTCTTGGTTTAACTTTGGTGGCCCCAATGAATCTAGAAATTCATCCATTTCTTTTAGATTTTATAATTTAATAGTGTATAGGTTTCTAAAGTAGTCCCTTACGGTGTTCTGGATACTTTGGTGTCTGTTGTAATGCTTCCCTTTTCATCTCTGATTTTGTTTATCTTGGTTTGATCTTTTTTTTTTTTT
>NW_008337641.1:208136-209956 GCF_000622305.1 Nannospalax galili | reverse complement strand
AGGACTGGTGGGTTTTGATGGGAGCATATTATCTTGGTTTTTCATATTATTTGTGTTCTTTATATGTGACCCAGGCAGATGGACTTCTTTTGTTGGTTGTGTGTATGATACGAAATGCCAGCCTGCTTTATTGAGTGAAAATTTGGTTCTGTTTTTATTCTTGTCCAGCTTGATTGATGTGTTTATTTATTTTACTTTATGTATATGAGTATATTGCCTGCATGCATTATGTAAGCACACCCAGGTTGTGTCATGCCCGCAAAGATAAGAAGAGGGCATTGGATCCCCTGGAACTGGAGTTAGGGATGGTTGTTAGCTGCTATGTGGGTGCTGGGAACCCAACCTGAGTCCTCTGTCAGAGTTCTTAACCACTGAGCCATCTCTCCAGCCCCCATGCTTCAATTCTTAATCCAATGCCCACAGAGGTCAGAAGAGGGTGTTGGATCCCCTGGAACTGGAGTTAGGACAGCCATGTGGCTGCTGGGAATTGAACCCGGGTCCTCTGCAAAAGCAGCTAGTGCTCTTAACCGCTGAGCCATCTCTCCAGCCCCCTTTTTATAGTCTTTTTGAGACAGGGTCTCCCTGTAGCTTCAACTGGCCTGGAACTCACTATGTAGACCAGACTGTTCTTGAACTCACAGAGAGCTGCCTGTGTCTCCCAGCTCTGCCTCCCAAGAGCTGGGATTAAAGGCATGTGGCACCACGTCCAGCTCTATGCTGGATTTTTGTCTGGTTTGAGTTTGCTTGGGTCTTGTGCCTGCTGTCACGATTGCTGTAAGTTCATATTAGCAAGTTCCTAGCTGCCTGGAAAACTGATGGTCATTGGTCATCCATCATCCCTGGCTCTTACAATTTTTCTGCCCCCTCTTCTGCAATGGTCCCTGAGCCCTGGGAGGTGGAGGTTTAATATAGGAATCCTATCCTAGGACACATTTTCTGTAGTCTGTTATTTCTACACTTTGGCCAGTTGTGGCATTCTGTGTTAATTAAAGGGAAATATTTCTTAACCTTTTTTTTTTTCTTTTTTGGTCTTTTTTTCCTGGCTCTTACAATTTTTCTGCCCCCTCTTCTGCAATGGTCCCTGAGCCCTGGGAGGTGGAGGTTTAATATAGGAATCCTATCCTAGGACACATTTTCTGTAGTCTGTTATTTCTACACTTTGGCCAGTTGTGGCATTCTGTGTTAATTAAAGGGAAATATTTCTTAACCTTTTTTTTTTTCTTTTTTGGTCTTTTTTTGAGATGGTCTCCCTGAAGCCCCAGCTGTCCTGGAACTCACTGTGTAGACCAGGCTGGCCTTGAACTCACAGAGATCCACCTGCCTCTGCCTCCTGAGTGCTGGGATTAAAGGCGTGCGCCACCACGCCCGGCTCTTAACCTATTTTTTAAACTCTATTTAAAGCCTTGTAGCTCCCCTCCCCTGCACCATCATCCCTTCCTAAGCAGTTTTAATGCTATGTAGATACACTGCATGTCAGTGTATGTCAGCATCTATAAACAGATATGTTCATAGATTTGTGCTTTATACACAAGCATAAGTTTTCTCATCCTAAAGAAATCATTGAGAATGCACATCATCATAACCACATTTCAATTGCCCTGTCAGTACTTTTGAGCAGACTTTCTTGTACCATTCCTCATGAGTACTAATTGCCCATGTTTAGTTTTAGTGAAAGTGTAGGATGTAGAGCTCCAGATGTTTTGCCATTTAGCTAATGTGCATGTGGTTTAACTTATGACATTTTATTTTGATTATCAATGAAAGTAATGATACATGTTAGAATGAATTAAATATATAACTATGTAACATGATTAACACAG
>NW_008337641.1:204425-208024 GCF_000622305.1 Nannospalax galili | reverse complement strand
ACAGGGGATATAATGGGTTTTAATCTGTGCTATGGGTAACCTGTGCTAAATTATAGTCTTTGTTGTATTGTTAGAATTTTGGTTTTGTTTTGTTTTTCCCTTCTCTTTAAATAAAAGGTTGTGGCCTACACTACATCTTGATCCTTTAAACCCCAAAGATGCAAAATCTATAATAATTGCAGAATGTGAGTTTTCGGACATAATACTGAGTAAAGAGCAGGTGAGTATTTCCCATTGTGATAGTTTCTTCACTCTGTCAGCTTTCCTGTAAAATACCTTGCACAAGACTTAAAATTCAATATAGGAGCCCTGTTCTCATGAGGAAAATTGGAATTCAGTAATTAATTTGGTAAATTCATTCTCCCCTTTAAAAGCTGTATTTGTGTGTGTGTATGTGTGTGTGAGAGAGAGAGAATGAATGAATGAATGAATGAATGAATGTGTACACACCCACGCATGTGCATGTGGAGGCTAGATATTGAAGTCAGGAATCCTCTGCTATTGCTCCTCATCTTATTTTTCGGAGACAGGGTCTGTCAGTGAACCTAGTGCTCACCAGTTGGCTAGCCTAGCTGACCAGCAAACCCCAGCGATCTGGTTACCTCTGCTACCCAACCTTCACTCCCATTCCCACTTCCCAGTCCTGGGGTTACAGGCAGTCACCACTGTGCCCAGCTCTTTTTTGTCTGTGGGCTCCTGGCAAGCTGAACTTAGGACCTCAAGCTTGTACAGCAAGCACTTCAACCACTGAGCCATCTCCCCAACCCCCTCCATTCCCTTTTTAATCTTATAGAACCAATAAAAATATTTTGGCCTTAAGGGATATTATATAGTATTAAGTATGTGTTCTAAAAGCTGGAAAGTGTTTTCCTATTGGCTGCATCTTCTGCAGCTGGAAATCTGGCCATAGCCAGGGACCCTCCACTACCCTGTGTCACTGCGTGGCATCGTTGATAGTGGTAGAGACAGTGATATTTCCACTGGGGCATTTGTAGGTGACTCAGTAGTAATGACTACCCTCCAGGGTACTTTTCATAGTTTTGTCTTGTTTGGAAACTGTTATAGGAGAAGCAGCTAGAACAGCACTGTCGTTCCACAACAACCCGCAATGCCCTTTACGTCACCCTTTTCGGCAAAATGATGGCGCAGTAAGTGGTGGTCATTTTCTGTGAGATTGATGTGGGCATGTTTGGTTTTGTCTTGCTGCAGACCACTTTCTCACCCTGTGAACTGAGCTGCTCACAGGACAGTTTCTGGACCTCTCAGGTTTCTCCCTGTTCCCAGCATGACACTAAGACTCACTGTGACTTATTGTTGAGGATGGAGTAGGCTGTACAGTTTATCAGACGGTGGATAGACTTGTCTAATTTTTATCACATTAACTCTTTTTATCCTGGGTTTGCACAAGGCCATCTTGGCCCTCATTTGGGGACCTCTGGTGAATACCAGTAATGGTTATCACCAACTTAGGCCCCTAGCTTTGGGAAAGTGGAACCAGCTGAAGTGTAAGAACATTGTGTTGGAGATCCTATTGTTGGCAAGTATGTAGGGAGGAACCCTTTACTATTCTCAGATGCACATATGTCTGTCAAGAAGTTCTAGTGTTGCTTTCTATCTAGTAGGGATCTGCCTTCAGTAGGCTCTGTACTGTTGTACTTCTGTTTCTTCCTAGACAGCTTCACTCTCACAGTTGTCTCTCCTCAACCAGAGGTATATGTATATGTATGTGTGTGTTCATCACAATAAGATAATCTTAGTACAACCTTTTATAGACAGTGAATCTAATTTTCTTATCTCTTAATTCCACATTCTCATCTTGGGTATGAAACATGAAGTGAAAAGAAAAACATCTTCCTCAACTTTAAGTTACCTGCGTCATGTCCACCAGGCTTTCTGCTGTTAAGTGGTGGCAAGGTACCCGGCCTTGGTGAGCTGCAGCAGCACACTGAGCCCAGCACAGAATGTGCTTCCTCTTCCATACACTTCACAGTGTTTGTCGGGAGAATATATTTTAAGAGCCATGGACTATTTTTGTATTTTAAAAAATTACTGAGAAATATGCTGGGTGGGTGGAGTTTGTTTTTGCAGTGCTGGGGATTGAAGCCAGGGCTAGGCAAGGGCAAGCACTCTACTGCTAGGCTACATCTCTAGGTCAGGATAGCCCTTTTTCATTTTGAGACAAGATCTCACTAGGTTATAAGACTGGCTTAAATTCACTCTGTACCCTAGGTAGACCTTAAACTTAAGATGCTCCTGCCTCAGCTTCCCAAGTAGCTGGGATTGTAGGCTTGCACTACCAGGCCTTGCTTATTTACTGAATTTCTTTAGCTTACCCCAGTGTTCTCAAAACTCTGGCTCTGCATAGTTTTGGTATGCATGGCTAAGGGACAGTGCTTATCATGACATGCATGACAATGCTTCCTGCATAAAGGTGGCATGCTGGAGGGTAAAAGCCAAGTCTTATTCATTTTTGTGTTCCACAATGAAAGTAATTACTTGACACACAGTAACTCTCAGCATATGTTTATTGAAATGAATTAAATGGTTTAATAAAAGAAGCCCAGTGACTCCAGCAGCCCCATAAAACTACTATTTTTCTTGAATTCCCAAGATGAATTGTACCGTAAAAACAGAGGTCATTGTTTTTGTGTACCCAGATTTTTCAGATGTTGGTAGTATGGAAGAAATTAAATCTGTTCTCAACTCCTACAGTGCTGGGAGAGCAGGAAACCTGGATAAAACCCTTCATCAGTGTCTACAGTGTCAAGATACGCTTGCATTGTACAGAATCATCCTCCGCTCCATCCGTGAGTCAATGCCAAACGATGTGGACAAAGAGCTGATGAAACAGGTGAACTCATGAGAAGGAGATAAGGTGTTTGGGTAGTTGTGTGGACTGACGTTAGTAAATTAATTTTTCATGTGAGTTTAAATGTGTTTCAAGCATGTATGGGCGTGCTGGAGCCAGCATGCGTGCTGATACAGTCTTCCTGCTTGTCACTGAGGGACGTTAGTAAATTAATTTTTCATGTGAGTTTAAATGTGTTTCAAGCATGTATGGGCGTGCTGGAGCCAGCATGCGTGCTGATACAGTCTTCCTGCTTGTCACTGAGGTCTGTTCACTCACTGTACTTGTTTCTTTAGTTCTTGTGTGAATTGTTGGTTCAAGATCTTTGTTTGTTTGTTTGTTTGTTTATTTATTTATTTATTTATTTATTTATTATTTATAGTTTTTTGTGACAGGGTCCTCCTGTAGCCCCAGCTGACCTGGAACTTGCTATGTAGACCAGGCTGGCCTCAACCTCACAAAGCTCTACAGAGCTGCTCCTCCAGAGTGCTGGGATTAAAGGCATGTGCCACTACATCCAGCTTTCGGTTTTTATTTTTTGTTTTTTTATTTTGTTTTGTTTTAACATATATGAGTGTATTGTCTGCATGTATGTAAGTGCACCTGTGTCCTTCAATGCCCATTAAGGTTAGAAGAGGGCATCAGATCCCCTGGAACTGGAGGGTTGTTAGCCATCATGTGGGTGCTGGGAACTGAACCTGGGTCCTCTGCAAGAGCAGCCAATGCTCTTAACTGCTGAGCTATCTAGTCT
>NW_008337641.1:203834-204203 GCF_000622305.1 Nannospalax galili | reverse complement strand
AGCTGCCATGTGGGTGCTGGGATTCGAACCTGAGTCTTCTGCAAGAACAACCAGTGTTCTTAACTGCAGAGCCATCTCTCCAGACCCTGTTTTATGTTTTTTAAGACTGGGTCTTGTTCTGTAGCACTGGCTACCCTGGAACTCTATGTTGACCAAGCTAGCCTCAAACTCTCCACAATCCTCCTACCTCAACTTTCCAAGTGCCGGGATTACAGGCTACACCACCATGCCCGACTTTTATCCATTTTTTAAATTGTGTTGTCTTTTTTCTTATTGGTCTGTAGATATTAAATGTTCATAATGAATATGCAAATTCTTTATTAATAGAGTTGAAAATAGCCATCTTTTTCCTTCTGTCTTATCATTTAT
>NW_008337641.1:203640-203744 GCF_000622305.1 Nannospalax galili | reverse complement strand
TTGACATTTTAAAAGTTTCCCCCTGTGTGGGTGTGTATGTGTCATTTCCTTCAAAATGTTTTATTTACTTTTGTTCTTCACGTGTAAGACCTTAAGTTGTGTTT
>NW_008337641.1:200667-202321 GCF_000622305.1 Nannospalax galili | reverse complement strand
TTAATTAGAATTGCATTGAATTTAGCAATTAATTTGGATCTCCATGGAAAGCTACATAACTTTCCATTATTTAGTCATCTTCTTCAATGCCTTTCAAAAATGTTTTATCTCCTTCCTCATATGGTGTTGCACATCTATTGTTAAGATTTCTTTCTATAGGGCAGGAGAGATGACTCTGTGGTTAAGAGCACTGGCTCTTCTTGCAGAGGACCCAGGTTTGGTTCCGAGCACCCACATGGTGGCTAACAACCATCTATAACTCCAATCCCAGGGTATCTTCTGGCCTCTGTGGGCACCAGGCATGCATGTAGAACAATTACATATATGCAGGCAAAACACTCATAAAAGTAAATAAAATCTTTTTTTAATGTATTTCTAAGTAGCATTTTTGTTAAGAAATTTGATTTTGAGTTTTGAGAACTTGATTTATATTTAGCTACCTTGTTAAACTCTCATAATTCAACCAGGGTTTTTCTTTCTTCCTGCCCTCCCTCCCTCCCTCTTTCCTTCCTTTTTTTTTTTTTCCTCAGTCTCACACTGTGGCCCAGCCTGGCCTGAACTCACTTATGTAGTCCAAACTGACCTAGAAACATGACGTCCTCTGCTTCAACCTCTGTGTACAAACCATGCCCAGCTCCGGATCTATTTTCCTGTTACTTTCTCAGCCTGGTGGTTCCTGGCATTTTGACTTTTCATCTCGACCGTGGGCTTCTTAGTGTGCCCTCCCTTCGGTGGGCTGATGGGCCTCCTTACCCTTCCTTTCACTGAGAATGTAATCCTTCTGATGTTTCCTCCTGTACCCCGCCCCTCTAGCCCTTGGGAGGCCCTGCAAATGTCAAGATTGATGTTCCCCTCCCTGGCCTCACAGGAGCTGAGGGTTCCCCTTTCATCTCCACTGTAGGTGTGATGCTTAAGCCCTAAGTCATTGGGTCTGCTGCACATCTCTGCCTCCACTTCCCCGGGGGACAGCAGCTCCAGCACCTGGCCCTCTGGTCTGCAGCTTCTATTCCGTGCAGATAGTCATAGTCATTTGTTGTAGAAGGGCTCTTTTCTTCCACTGTCTTCCCAGAGTTGGAATTCTGTCATTGGTTTTAATAATATATTTTATGTAGTTTAAATTTTAAGTAAGCTTTTTATTCTCTCTGTATAATCTTTGATGTGCTAGATTTTATATATATACTGTTTTATTCTTGATTTATGACTTTAAGATGATTGTGCTTTATTATAAGGGTGATTGTGCTTTATTTCTGGATTTATTAACTCATTTGAATTTTAAGTTTGGGTAAAAAGTGAATAAGGTTAAAAGACTTGTGGGACTTCTTGGCTGTGACTTACGGAGGTACTCTGTGATCCCTGCTTGCTCCTTTCTCTACCTAGATTCTCTGTCTGGTCAACGTTAGTCACAATGGTGTGAGTGAGTCCGAGCTGATGGAGCTCTACCCTGAGATGTCCTGGGCCACCCTGACCTCCAAAATGCGTTTGCTGACTTACGGCTGTGGCTTGCTCAGGTTTCAACATCTGCAGGTTAATGTCATTTCAAGCATCTCTTAATAGGGTTTTTACTTATAAATGTCACTATAACTTTCCACGTTATTCTGTGTTATGCTAAACAAAATCAAAGTATCAAATTTGGCATTATAGGTCTGGTTTTTTC
>NW_008337641.1:199350-200637 GCF_000622305.1 Nannospalax galili | reverse complement strand
TGCATGTAAAGCTTTTTAATACTAAGCATATGTAGTACCTTCATGAGGCAGCTATAGGGTGGCACCTAACATGCCTTAGTTCTAGAGATCTGCTGTAAAATATTGTCCTGTGGTTAAAATACTGTATTGTATACATAAAATTTTATTAAGAGGTGCTAGGCCTAGTGGCACATGCCTACGATTATCCCAGTACTTGCACGATGGAGGCAGGGAAGATCATGAGTTCAAGACTAGCCTCTGCTCTATAGGAAATTTAAGACCAGACTGGGCTATGTGAGATACTGTCTTTTTAAAAATACACAAAATTTAAGGAAGAGTTAGATATGGACTGGAGAGATGGCTCAGCAGTTAAGAGCACTGGCTGTTCTTACAGAACACCCAGGTGCAGTTCCCAGCACCCACACGGTGGCTAACACTGTTTTTAACTCCAGTTCCAGGGGATCTGAAGCCCTCTTCTGGCCTCCATGAGTATTGCACTTACAAACAAGCAGGCAAAATATTCATTAAAAAAATAACTTTTTTTAAAAAAGAGGGGTTAGGTATGGTGACACATGCCCGTACTCTCAAGAGGGTTTGACAGGAGTTTTGAAATCTGAGGCCAGATTAACCTTATAACAAGACTGTCTCAAAAACCAAAAATGGCTGGGCCTGGTGGTACATGACTTTAATTCCAGCACTTGAGGCAGAGGCAGGCAGATCTCTGTGAGTTTGAGGGCAGCCTGGTCTATGTAGTGGGTTTCAGACCAGCCAGGGCTATGCAGTGAGACCTTATCTCAAAAAAAAAAAAAAGTCTGTGTGGGGGTAGGGGGGAGTTCTCATGATCCATGGTACACAGGTGGCCTCAAACTCACCGTGGAGCCTGGACCAGCCTCAAGCACGCACTCTTCTTGTCTCCGCCTCTGTGTGCTGGATTATAGGCCGTAGCACCACGCCTGGCTTTCTGAAATTTAAAAAAAATACATTAACAAAAGTTTGAATTAAATTGTGCTTTGAGCCCTTAAATATTAGTACAAGAATTTTTACACTGAAATAACTCATCACATGAGTATATAGTGGATTTTGAAGGAGTCTAGTGCCATTTCTACTATATAACTATAAAAGTGAAATAATCATACTTTTTTACAAACTCATTTTCAGATGTATAATGACTCAAAGTCAAATGAAACATTTTTCCTTCTCTCCGCAGGCATGGGAAACAGTGAGACGGGAGTACATGGAGGACCCCACTGTCGTTTCTTCATACAGGCAAAAGCTGATTAGCTATTTCACCTCACAGCTAAGGTATCA
>NW_008337641.1:195146-197571 GCF_000622305.1 Nannospalax galili | reverse complement strand
CAGAGGAGGGCTTCGGATTCCCCTGGAACTGGAGTTAAGGACAGTTTGTAGCTGCCATGTGGGTGCTGAGAATCGAACCCTGGTCCTCTGCAAGAGCAGTCAGTGCTCTTAACTGCTGAACCGTCTCTCCAGCCCCAGCATAACCATATTTTTATGAGCCCAACTTCTGACCTACTGTACAATTTGCTTTGCTCCTGAGCAAGCTCTCACGGGTTTCTTTCTTGCACCTGTTGGGTTGTTTCTGCCCTCCTTCCAGTTGTTCATGATTACTGTGAAGTGAGATTTGGCCTTGAGTTTGCCATCTCTCCCATCCTGACTGGTATCCCTGCAGATGAATAAGATTATGTTCATCACTCCGTTCCTTAAGGAAAACACCAGGTGGATATGTTGTGGGAATCAGTCTCTTTCACTAGTTTCCCATCATTTAAAATAGTTTCATATTTTCACTTAGTTAAATTACATCAGTTAAAAACAATTAAGTGTGAGCTTTATAGAGAACTGGATTTATTTTGTTTTATCAGGCTGTCTGTGAAGGTTTCCTCAGAATTTTGACCTGCATAAGCTGTCCCTAGAATCCTGTTGTATTGAACAGTCCAGACCACCCTGAACTATCAGGGGCCTTTGCATCTCACTGTATCATGACTCTGAATAGGCTTCTGTTTGATCATTCTTCTGTTTGTTTTTTAAGATATGAACAAGCTGAACATTTTAAGAAAAGATCCTTTATAATTCGTCAGCAAGCCACAAGGAGAAAAGGCAGCTTGGTAATGAGAGATTCCTTTCCTGTTGTAGTTTGAACCTGAGGAGAAAGTCATCTCTAAATATCACTAAGTGCAAAAACTTCGTGTTTCATAGCTTCAGATTTTAAAATGACTCCCAAAAAGATGCTGTTTAATGTTTTCTTCTTTATGAAACATGGTTAAAGAATGATATTGTTGAGAAGTACAACTTAGCAGACTGCAGAAAGTGGGGTTATAAAGCTCGCTTGAGGTGGGACTTAGGAAGATGCCATCTAAAGCTCTTGATTTTTTTTTAAATAAGAGTTTAATTAGCATTTCCTGTTAAGAGTCAGATGTGAAGGACTTCTTCCCCTTGAGCAAACACAAAAGTTTTAATTTTTCTAAGTTGCTGATAAAATATAACATTTTTTTTTGTCTTTTTGAGACAGGGTCTCCCTGTAGCCCCAGCTGGCCTGAACTCCATATGTAGACCAGGCTAGCCTTGAACTCAACAGATATCTGCCTGCCTCTGCCTCCTGAGTGTTAGATATAACATTTTTAGCTTGTACTTACTCTATACATGGGACAGAGAAATGAGCTCAGGTGAAATCATGTTTGTTGTACAAACATGAGGACCTAAGTTTGATCTCAAGCACCTACATGAAAAAAGCCAGGCATGGTGGCTCACTTGCAGTCCCAGTACTGGGGCGGGAAGACAGGGGGATACATGGGGCTGGCAACCAGTCGGTTTAGCCTAAGCAGGTGAGCTCTGGGTCCCAGTGAAAGACCGTCTCTAAAAATGAGGAAGACGGCAACTGAGGAACAATGCCTGAAGCTGGTATCTGGCCTCCCCATGTACATGCACACACATGCAAATGTCTGCCACATGCACATCTACACACATGCAAATGCCCTCCATGCACAAAAGTTTTAAAATGAACAAAAATAAAACATTCTATACACGAGGACCTGGTATTTATGTATTTAGCATGGAACTGGTAAATATCAGCAAGGTAATTGTTTCCTCGTCTGTTTGAAGTACTGTTTGAAGTACAATGTGAGATACACATTGTAAACATACTTCATATGTGTCATCTGGAGTAAAAAGAAAAAGCATTTTTTAGGATGCTTCCAGAACCCAGGTACTCAGTGACTGTGCTTTTGTGTTTGCTGCAGTATGGATTTGCCCTCTTACGCAGGCGGGCACTACAGTTAGAAGAGCTTACCTTAGGTAAAGACAAGCCTGATAATGCTCCGACGCTCAATGAACTGGGGGTCCTCTACTATCTTCAGAATAACCTCGAGTAAGTACCATGGCATTCATAATAAGAAGGCGCTCCCATTTTTTCCCAAAGCTGTTTTACATGTCTATCACGTCCAAAATTAGAAGAAAAAAATGACTTAAAAACTTCCAGTTTCATATTTGATGTTAGCTTATGAACATTCACACCGTTAATGTCTTATTTTCTTTTACATTTCACATTGCTTCTGAACTAAAGTGATCCTGTAGCTAGTCCAACGTGTATGCTCTTAAGAAAAGTGAGTTCATGTGCACATTTTCCTTGAGACCTCACAGAAGAAATTTAAAACTGCAGAGATCCAGTAGAAGATTGTGGATAGCTGCTGGCTTTACCCCATAGTTTATTTGGACATAAAATACTTAAAACATTTGTACTTCTACTTTCTGAAAAATAAGTGCTTTGGGA
>NW_008337641.1:185618-194687 GCF_000622305.1 Nannospalax galili | reverse complement strand
TATTTAATAATAACTTGGAAGAAAGCAGGAATAAATACCAAAATCTTTCATTTGGCTCAGGTCTAATCGTATAAATAAGGTTTCTGAGAATATCTGTTGACATTTGAGGAAAAGTGAGATGGAGAACCGAGCAACAGTGCACACACTTTGTAGAACAGTGCACACACTTTGTAGGTCCCAGTACTGGGGCGGGAAGACAGGGGGATACATGGGGCTGGCAACCAGTCGGTTTAGCCTAAGCAGGTGAGCTCTGGGTCCCAGTGAAAGACCGTCTCTAAAAATGCTCAGTGTGTGTAAGAACGAACACAGAGGCTGGAGAGATGGCTTAGTGGTTAAGAGCATTGCCTGCTCTTGCAGAGGACCCAGGTTCGATTCCTAGCACCCACATAACAACTAACAACTGTCCGTAACTCCAGTTCTAGGGGAATCCAACACCACCTTCTGACCTCCACAGGCACTGCATGACACAGATGCACTTACACACATGCTGGCAGTACACTCATACACTAAAATGAAAATGATCATTTTAAAAAAGAATGAAAATGGTTCTGTTCTCCATGTCTCTAGAGCTTAGACTCTGGTTTCTAGAGGATAAAACTGTTTAAACCATTTTGGGGTTTCGTTCTTAGAACAGCTGAGCAGTTTCTGAAGCGTTCCTTAGAAATGAGGGAGCGGGTTCTGGGACCAGATCACCCTGACTGTGCCCAGTCCCTGAATAATCTGGCAGCTCTGTACAATGAAAAGAAGCAGTATGAGAAAGCGGAGGAGCTCTACGAGAGAGCGCTGGACATTCGCAGACAGGCCTTGGCCCCTGATCACCCTTCTCTGGCGTACACAGTGAAGCATCTGGCAATCCTGTATAAGAAAATGGTAAGTAGCCCTCACCATGCCTCCACACTCTACAATGTACCATGACTGCTGCCAGAAAAGCAGTTCACCTTTCAATGGGTAGGTTATTTCATATGAACTTTTAAGAAATCATTTAACTTTTTTCTTTTTTTTCTATTTTTATTGAATTTGTGTGCATTTTATATATCTTAGTCATATTTAGACTCCCTTCCCTATCTGCACCCCCTGTACCCCCCACCACATTTCATGCATTCTGTCATATATGTTAAGGCCTAGTGAGTTGAGTTTGTAGCCCCAGATGTCCCTGGGGTGAGTTCATCCACTGGAGCCTGGTCAGCCTATCTAGTGTCTCTCCCTTAAAGAAGGCCAACTCCACCTCACCCAGCAGTAATAAGTTCCCAATAGTTCCTCAGCTAAGGTTTGGGCTTCTTACCCATTTCCCCAGTTCTCTGCTGGGTTTTTGTCTGATTTGAGTTTGCATGGGCCTTTGCATGCCATCACCATTGCTGTAAGTTCACATGAGCAAGTTCCCAGAAGCCTGGAAAACTGTTTCCTTGTAGTCATCCACCGCCCCTGGCTCTTACAGTCTTTCCACCCCTCTTCTGCAATGGTCCCTTAGCCCTGGGTGGCTGAGGTTTAATACAGGAGTCCTGTTCTAGGGCAGAAACTCTACAGTCTCTTATTCTCTACATTTTGGCCATTTATGCTTTCTGTGTTAATCACCATCAGTTGCATGAAGAAGTTTTGCTGGTAAGAGTTGAGAGATCATTAATATTCTCTTTACCCCCTGTTTCACTATGTTCCCTGGGCGTTAGGTGTAGAGGTTGCATTATAGATGTGTCACTTAGGGCTGGGCATCTCACAGATACTTTTTCTCTGCATTTGACCAGTTGGGGAACTCAGTAATAGTCTCCATCTGTTGCAAAAAGAAGCTTCTTTGATGAGTGGTGAGAGGTATACTTGTCTGTAAATAGAAGGATACATATTTGGCATACAGTAAGAAATTACATTTGTCTAAGGATGTGACAGACATGGGTTTTTCTCTAGGATCTGTGACCTCTCCAGCCATGTGTATTTGGCTATGTTTACAGTAGTAGATACGAGTTCTCTCCCACTGAGTAGGGTTTAAGTCCAATTAGACAGCTGTTGATTACCCACAAGATAAAAGTGCCACTACTGCCCCCAATAGAGATAGTTTGCTGGTCCCATCATTGTTGTGGTTATTAGACATTACAGCTGAGCTGGAGCATTGATTGAGTCTCTCCCTTAGCAGCTTGCATAGTATTCATGGAGGAGGTTTCTAGGTCAGTTCCAACTCAATTGCTCCAAGTCCTGTGTTCGAAGTATGTCCTGCCTCCAGCAATAGGGTCTTACCTTCAACTTCTGGGAGGTAATCAAGGTCTCTGGCAATAGCCTGTGTTATTTGGGGAGTCTCTTGGACTACCCTGAAGAACAACTCGAAGGGGGGTTTCTCCTGTGTGGCACTGTGGTTCTTGTTATGTAGCCTTCAGATATACACACGCACTCATGTTTAGATAAAATAAAAACATGCTGTAAAGATCTAATCTGTCTGATTAATCCTTGCATGCCCTTCCAGTCAGATTATGACTTCATCTTCATTGTCTCTGGACTAAATCACTTGACCTTATATCACATTTCCTCTGGTTCGAGGGTCTTTGAACTCGTTATATTCCTTTCCCCCCATGTTTATGTGTCTTTTTCAGTACACTTTTGACCTAATGCATTTCCTCTGGTTTTCCACACCACTAAGTAAACATTACTTATCTCTCCTCTCTCCGTCTAACCCTTCCTCTGCCCCTCCCCAGTTGAAGTCCCCATTTCCCCACTTCCCCCTTTGATAACACCTACCTCCTATTATCCCCCTCTCTCAAGCTCCTTCTTCCCCTTGTACTCCCCTCCCTCCTCCCTTCCCAGTTAAATACCCCATTTTCCCCATTTCCCCCTGATAACAGTCTCCTACTACCCCCCCACCTTGGGCTCCCTCTTCCTGTTTACCCCAATGGTTCCTTTCCATTTTCCTGACTCCTGCAGTTACATTAGGATATATACTCACATGTAAGGATTTGGTGCTAAGATCCACAATGAGAAAGAACATATGTTCTGTTTTGTCTGACTTGTGTTACTTTACTTAGTACAACAGTTTCTAGTTCCATCCATTTGCCTGTAAATTTCATGAAAAAAAATATTTCATTTATAACTAATTGCAGAAATCATTAAAATATATATTGTTTCAGACTTAACTAAATTAAGATAATGATTTGATTTTCAGAAACTACATTCCAAATGCAGGTCCACTCATCAACATTATATTACATTTTGTATTACATCTCAGAAATTAAATCCAATCGTTACTCTCCTTGCAGTCCAAAGCAACCATAAACACCAGCAAATACACAATGGCCAGGACTGGGGAAGGAGCCTTACTAGTTGACTGAAGTATCATTTTATTTCCCTCTTTTTTGACTTTAAGTGTCACCATTCTTTGCCATTGGAGGGAAGTGCTTGTATATCTGTTAAAGCAAAGCAAATTAGACCCCAAAGTCTGCTTGGAACGGTACAGTGGCAGAGTTGTGCAGCCTGGGCTGAGACATGGCTGTGGCTCCCCTGCCAGTTGCCCTGGCACTGAAATTCATGTAGTAAGACGGGCACATGACACTCTTTCAGCCAACTTTGAGTAAAGAAAATCATCAGAAAAATTTACAAGAGACAGCCTTGGTAGTTGATGCCCTCTGTAAGTGAAGTACAGTAGTAATGAATCTACTTTGGCATGCTTTTCTTTCACTAGAAACAGTGAGTGACGTGTCAAAGGGCCTTCTAAATTATCAAAGAAAACCTTTGTGTTTCCGAACAGCTTTCTTTAGATATTCTATTAGATTTTCAGTTACTTACAAGCTTGATCATTAAACCAAGAGAAATTAAACTGGGGAAAAATACTTTTGTTCCTCAAAATTACTTTTTAATACATTTTATTTCTGTGGAAACCTCTGATCAGACAGTGTTTATTGCCTTAATATTTTTCCTAGATTATACTTTTGTGTTTTAGGGAAAAGTAGACAAAGCTGTGCCTTTGTATGAACTGGCTGTTGAAATTCGGCAGAAATCCTTTGGCCCAAAACACCCTAGTGTAGCCACAGCCTTGGTGAACTTAGCAGTTCTTCATAGTCAAATGGTAAGTTTCAGTGTTAAAAATAATTTTTTGTTATGTGCATGAGTATTTCCCATGCATGTAAGTGCATCTGTGCATTCAGTGCCCTCAGAGGTCAGAAGAGGGCATCAGATCCCCCTGGAAACAGGGATTATGGGCAGTTGTAGGCTGCCATGCTGGTGCTGGGAAATGAACCTGGGTCCTCTGCACAAGCAGTCAGTGTTCTTAACCACTGAACCATCTCTCCAACCCCAAGTTTCAGCATTTTAAAAAATATTTGTTTTTATTATTTTAATTATATATATATGTATGTGTATGTCTATGTGTTGGGGAGGTGGGTATGTGCATGTGAGTGCAGGTGTTCTCAGAGGCCAAAGGCATTAGATCCCTGGGGAGTTGGAGTTCTAGGTGGTTGAGAGCCACCACTGTGGGTGCCGGGAACTGAACTTGTTTCTTCTGTAAAAGCAGTACCTGCTCTTAACTGCCGAGCCATCACTCCAGTCCCGTGTTTCTACATTTTGTAAATCGGTGATCTTAAGGCATAAAATATGGAAAAAGATGAGTTATTGGCATAGTAAAAACATATATATCATTATTTATAAACCAATACTCTTTTTAATACTTCAAAAATTATTGCAGTTAATTTATAAGCTGGTTCCTTTCTGAGTGTGTAACACCCACTGAGTTCAGCAGCTAGGCTTTGCTTTTTACATTCTGGAGACTCCTGTCTGTCCATAGAATATAGTGTTAAGCTTAGAGCATCTGCCAGTGGGACCCATTGACAATAAGCAGGCTTGTGTTTATATTGTGAATTAAGGTCAAATGGTTACTAGGCCAATTCTAAAACTCAAACTTTTTACTTTCTATTATATTGCTTCTCCAATTATTATGATCTATAAAATACTATTTATTCCCATCTTTTAGAAGGATATTAAGATTTTAAAGTATTTACTAAAATAGGTCGGCTCAGTACAGAATACATTAATGGTAATTTCAGAAACACTATATATATGTGAACTATTACTCTTTTTAATAAGAAAAAAACACAGTGAAGCCTTGCCACTCTATGAAAAAGCATTAAAGATTTATGAAGATAGCTTGGGGCGAATGCATCCTCGAGTCGGAGAAACATTGAAAAACTTAGCTGTGCTCAGGTAAGCTCCTGTCTGTCAATAGAATATAGTGTTAAGCTTAGAGCATCTGCCAGTGGGACCCATTGACAATAAGCAGGCTTGTGTTTATATTGTGAATTAAGGTCAAATGGTTACTAGGCCAATTCTAAAACTCAAACTTTTTACTTTCTATTATATTTCTTCTCCAATTATTATCTATAAAATACTGTTTATTCCCATCTTTTAGAAGGATATTAAGATTTTAAAGTTTTTAGTAAAATAGGTTGGCTCAGTACAGAATACATTAATGGTAATTTCAGAAACAGTATATATATGTGGACTATTACTCTTTTTTTAATAAGAAAAAACACAGTGAAGCCTTGCCACTCTATGAAAAAGCATTAAAGATTTATGAAGATAGCTTGGGGCGAATGCATCCTCGAGTCGGAGAAACATTGAAAAATTTAGCTGTGCTCAGGTAAGAAGTTTTTGCCTTTCCTCATCTATGCCATTCTTTAATAGCTTTGACTCCTCAGAGAACAGCACGAGATATTTATTGCTGAAAGTATCATTTCTTGGACAGAGAGTAGCTGCTTGGATCTCATGCAGCTTGAGATACTAAAGTTGCATGCAGAAGCAAAATGAAGGCTGGAAGCCATTTTGGAAGCAAGTATTGTGGCCGATAGTTAAGATGGTTTACACCAGCTAACTGCCTCTAGACAGATGTAGTCGTTTACTGCCCTCAGAGCTGATTTCCATACATGTATGCTGAGTTTTACTTGCTCATTTGTGTTTATCTCCAGACATGGATGATAAATAACACCTTTGAGAATTTTTAATGAATCTGTTACATGATCTTAGTGGTGTGCATGTAAGAAACAGAAACTTGCACAGTGCAGATAGAAAATTTGGGAATCCTGGTTCATGGTCTGCCTGAATGAATAGTGGAAAAGGGGGTGAGACTGGCCAGTTACTCACATGTCTCTGTGTCCCAGAAGGCCGTTTAGAAGCCAGAGGCTGCTTCTGTTAACAGTAGGTATTCTCATGTTTTCCGCAAAGCTACGAAGAAGGGGATTTTGAAAAGGCTGCTGAACTGTACAAACGGGCAATGGAAATAAAAGAAGCAGAGACATCACTTTTGGGTGGAAAAGCTCCTTCAAGACAGTCATCGAGTGGAGATGCATTTAGCTTAAAAACAACTCACTCTCCCAGTGTTTTCTTTCCTCAAGGACAAAGGTAACAGAAGCAGTTCTTGCTGAGTATGATTTAGGCTAAAACAATTAAAATCTGGAACATTAGAATTCGAAACTTCATGTTTTCAAGACCGTTTCTTTTTCCTACTTAGTGTTATTTAAATAGCATTCATATGAAAATGGATTGGATTGCACTGAGTTGTGATTATGTCAAGCTTAAGTTGACTGAATGAATAAGCATCCAATGGGATGAGATCAGGGTTGTAAATATTAGCACCCTAAGATGCCAATGAGGAGTGGACTGGTCTCTACGACATAAGAGCTGCTGGCAGGAGTCAAATTTAAGAACTCAATGATTCTTTTCACTTCTCAAGAACAACTTTAGCCCTGCCATTCATTCCTCATTTCATTTTTATCAGTGGTCTGGCCCAATTCTCTACCTCAAAGAAAAGGTTCAAGGACTAAAGAGATACAATTTATGAAGGTTCCGCTATCTTCAGTGAAACAAATTAGAGAGGAATTCCTGATTACATTTCTTTGTAGTTCATTTTTGGTGATGATGGTGGTGATGGTGTGTGTGTATGTGTCCTTATGTATACATGTGTACGGACAGATGCTTATGTTTGCATGTCCATGTGGAGGCCAGAGTTGCTGTCCACCTTGACTTTTTGAGACATAGTCTCACACTGGGACCTGGTGCTCAATTCAGCTGGCAATCAAGTGTCCTAGGGATCTATCAGCTTGTCTCCACTTCCCCGGAGATGGAATTAGAAGCCTGTGTTACCACCACACCTGGCTTTAAAGTGTATGCTGGGATCAAACTTGGGTCCTTATGCTTGCACGGTAAGCACTTTAACTATTATTTTGTGTGTGTGAGTCTATGTAGCCCAAGTTGAGCTTCAAACGAACTCATGATCATCCTGCCTCAGCCTAGGTGCTGGGATCACAGGTGTGCACCACACCTGGTTTTGTTCTGTTCTTCCTTTCTCCTAGACAGACTGACTCAGCCCCCTGCTTTCTTGCTCTCCACTGTGTATTGTTCATTACAGTTATGTGTCTAGACAGTGTCTGATGCCATCCTCCCAGCAACGTTGCCAGGCTCTTAACCATTCTCTGATCTTTCTCAATCGACATGAACAGGCTGTTTGGTGTGGGTCTGGAATCCCAGCTATTCAAGAGGCTGAGGCAGGAGGCTCTCAGGGTCAACCTAGGGTAAGAAGTGAGTTCAGGGTCAGCTCGAGCAGCTTAGTGAGACCCTGTCACAAAACAAAAAATAAAGAGAGGATGCAGCTCACTGGTAGAATGCTTGCCTAAGCATGCATGAGACCCTGGGTTCAGTCCCCAGCATTGCAAGAGACATACATGACATTCAGTTTCTTTTTGGTCTTTGTTTTGTTTTGGGTCTTTTTGAGACAGTTTCCCTATAGCCCCAGCTGGCCTGGAACTCACTATGTAGATAGACCAGGCTGGCCTCAGTCTCACAGAGATCCGCCTGCCTCTGCTTCCCAAGTGTGAGAACTAAAGGCTTGCACCCCCATGCAAGCTCCATTTCTTTCTTAAATGGCCTAAATCAATCTTGCTTCACCTCAAAGTCAAATTAGTTGCCATTTTATACTTAAATGTCTTAATATAAGCATGCATGAGACCCTGGGTTCAGTCCCCAGCATTGCAAGAGACATACGTGACATTCTGTTTCTTTTTGGGTTTTGTTTTGTTTTGGGTCTTTTTGAGACAGTCTCCCTATAGCCCCAGCTGGCCTGGAACTCACTATGTAGATAGACCAGGCTGGCCTCAGTCTCACAGAGATCCGCCTGCCTCTGCTTCCCAAGAGTGAGAACTGAAGGCTTGTGCACCCCCATGCCCAGCTCCATTTCTTTCTTAAATGGCCTAAAACAATCTTGCTTCACCTCAAAGTCAAATTAGTTGCCATTTTATACTTAAATATAAAAGTGAAATCTCAAGTTCTCTGTTTCTCTGTACTAGAGAGCTACATTTTGCATAATTACTGAAAAATATACATGGCACATTTTTTTAGCAGACTCACATATTGTTGGTACTGGCTGAGGCCTTGGCTAAACTTGAACTTCGATCACTGGAGGTTTTGCTCACAGTTCTCTGAGACCATTTCTCAGACATATGTATTGTGAAGATGACAGAAGCGAAAATCATATTGTGGTTTTGAAATAAAAGTGAAATCTCAAGTTCTCTGTTTCTCTGTACTAGAGAGCTACATTTTACATAATTACTGAAAAACATACATGGCACATTTTTTTAGCAGACTCGCATATTGTTGGTACTGGCTGAGGCCTTGGCTCAACTTGAACTTCGATCACTGGAGGTTTTGCTCACAGTTCTCTGAGACCATTTCTCAGACTCGCAGGGTGGTATGGGAGCCAGTATCACCACCAGTGAACCCGCTCAGAATCTGCCTCCTAGCTAGGTCACCAGGTGATTCATAAGCTCCTAAGTTTAAGAAGCACTGCTGAAATGCCAAGACACTATTATGGTAACTTAAAAGAAATGAGCTAGGGGGCTGGAGAGATGGCTCAGCAGTTAAGAACACTGCTTGTTCTTGCAGAAGACCCAGGTTCGAATCCCAGCACCCACATGGCAGCTAAGAACTGTCCATAACTCCAGTCCCAGGGGATCCGACAGCCTCTTCTGACCTCCGCAGGCACTGCATGACATGGGTGCACTTACCTACATGCAGGCAATACATACATACACATAAAATAAAAATAATAAATAA
>NW_008337641.1:169162-185089 GCF_000622305.1 Nannospalax galili | reverse complement strand
TTCAGACAAGTCGTTCAATCATAAAACAATTGGTAGAAGCCAAATGTTGCTATAATTTGTCTTCAGTACTTCACAGAACGGGAACTGTGAAAACAAAAATGTGATTTGGGTGAGTCAAAGCTTTCTTTTTTTAATTTATGTGTATGAGTGTATTGCCTGCATGTCCGTAAGTGCACCCATGTTGTGCTGTGCCCATGGAGGACAGAAAAGGGCGCTGGATCCCCTGGAACTGGAGTTAAGGACAGTTGTTAGCTGCTACATAGGTGTTGGGATTCAAACCCTGGTCTTCTGCAAGAGCAGCCAGTGCTTTTAACCTGCTGAGCCACTTCTCCAACCTAAGTCAAAGCTTCTTTGGTAAATATTCTTAAATATTTACTATCTTTTCATATTGGTCAACATGTTTGTGGGTGTCCAGGGGATATTTTCATGACAAGAAATCCATAATATACTTCCTCCACTACACAAAAATTTTCAGAAGGAACAAAAATTAACTATTAACAATAAGAAAAGATTTAAAATTAGGGTGTCTTTTGCTGTCATTTAGAATCACCATGTTAAGACAATCTGGGGCTGCTTTTCTGTCTTTTATATTAGAGTCCACAGTCTGGCCACTCACTGTATTCAGTGCTGGCTCCAAGAGTTCCGTGGTTCTTGGCAAGAGCGCTGTTTGACAAAGTTCCAGCCAAAAGCCGATGGCCGCTGCTCTTTTGGTGGATAGCCTTCCCTAGTTACTCCTGGTTTTTGTAATTTGTATAACCTTCTCTTCTTTAAGTATTCTGATAAACAACTCTGATGATGGAATGGGAAACTAAACCAGGGAAATCTCTGCCTTTAGTAGAGTTCCGTGGTTCTTGGCAAGAGCGCTGTTTGACAAAGTTCCAGCCAAAAGCCGATGGCCGCTGCTCTTTTGGTGGATAGCCTTCCCTAGTTACTCCTGGTTTTTGTAATTTGTATAACCTTCTCTTCTTTAAGTATTCTGATAAACAACTCTGATGATGGAATGGGAAACTAAACCAGGGAAATCTCTGCCTTTAGTAGATTATTGAAACAAAACGAAAGTAAAAAAATAGACGACTTTCTCCTACAACTATGACGTCGTTTGGACCTGCATTTGTGATTAATAATGAGGCTTGGTTTCCCCCAAAAGGAAAAGATAGCATGCAATAGATGCCCTGCTGCCTTTTACAGGAGTTTATGACTTTAACCCTAAGTGAGAAACGATTGAGACTAAAGTTTGGTATAAGAAAAAACTATTTGGCTTAGGGAAGCTCCCTCTTAGATAGAAAGATTAGCTAAGTCAGTAAAAACCTGGTGGTGCATGACCTCTGAAGAAAAATTGCCTATTCTTTTACAAAGACTAAAAGCCCTTAAAGTTAAATGGCAACAAAATAATAAAGGATATTGAAATAAAGAAAATAATCATAAGACTCAAAGAGTACAAAACGTTCAGGAAGAAATAGCAAAAGGGAGAGGAAAAAGATAAATTGGAAAATTGGTTAGACAATAAATAAAGAGTTGGTTATTCCCATTCCCATGAGAAAAATAATTCTCTCAAATATACACACCTACCTGTAAATATTAAATTCAAAGAATTAAAGGGCAAATGGGGACAGGCTGTCTTACAGTTCTATGGTAAAATAGAAACCGCAAGGCTGTAAAGAAAACAACGAAGACATTGCTTGGCTGTGTTAAGAAAAGGTTAATCATTGAACTTTGTACTTCCCTCTTACTGTTATTAATGAAAAATATTGTACACTGAGAAATATTTTGCAAACTCATGGTTTGATTTATGGTCTGATGCCTTACTGCTATTGTAAGCTTTCTAATTATAAATAAAGGTTGTTTTTTCAGAAGTAGAGAAGTAGAAAAAGAAAGAAGATATTCGGGCTGACCTCTCCCGAGCGGGTCAATCAACAGCCTCTACTAGAACTGCAATTGTGGTTTCTGGTATAGTCATTTCTACTGCCGCAGTTACCTTCACCCCTTCAGGCCCCGGACTCAGCTGGAGCTGGACTCCGGCAATTCAGTAGTGCAAAATTCGGTGATGCCCGCCCTGTCTTCATTGGCTGCCTACTGCCTCTTCTACAAGTTCTCCGGGCATGCAGACTATGAAGGCAGCACTGCTGGGACAACTGGCACCTGGTGCTAGATCTCATGTTGTTTTCTGAGAAAATAATCTAATAGTTCTTAATGGAAGATAGGAGGTAAGAGACAAATCAGATAAAATCTGGCAGCGTAAGTAGATAAGAGGTGTTTAGAAAAAGGTGGATTCTGTGTATTATACCTTAAACCTGAAAACTCAACATCTGTAAATAAAGCCTACCAAACTCATGTGCCTGTGTTTCTAAAGAATTATTCTAGGAAAACTGCATTTCATTTTTAAAATTTAAAACATGTCTGATGACTTCAAGTTATTCTACAATCCAATATGCTAAAATTCGTAAAAACTGTGAACAATGTACCAGGACAACATAAATTCTAAGTTCAAAGCTAGAGCCCTCCCCCTTCTTGACTTCACTATAAACATAAAAATCACAGTATAAGCCTAGAATCTCAAAGCTAGTATATTAAACATATTTTTGAAATTGGTTTTTATAAATTTATTTTACAAGTACCTTTAGTTTTTTACTAATTTACCCCTAATAAATACAATTTAGACATTCTTGAAAGTAAAAATCATCAAAATAGTTTATATCAGTTTATAATTAAAGTGGTCACAACTGGGAAATGGGACCCTTGCAGGGAATAAATACCTATGAGTCATTGCAGAGGCAAGTTAGAACTCTTCTTTCATGCCCACTACCCAGGACAAAGCTCAGTAGTATCACACTGTTTAGGATCTGACAGGCACTCTGATGGTGCAACACTTTCACCGTGTTCTTTAGTAACATACAGTGACTCCAGGCACTTCTGCCAGCTAGCAGCGCTTTCTCCTTGGTCAGTACATTGAAATATAAATTATACTCCCTGAAAGTACTTTTATCTGTCTTCATAGATAGTGTGCGTTTATCTTTGCTTTAGACATTCAACTCATAGGTTTACACACTTTTTCAATGAAGATATTTCTGCTTGCATTTCACGAAGAAAAATTTGAAGGGACGTTTTTATTTTACAGGCTATTTAAAGTCCCTCTAGGTCAGGTTAAAGTGGGCAGTCTGGCAGGAAGCCACTGTTGACAGGCTGAAATAGTCCCTCCCTCTGTGTTTATGCTACTTTATTGTCCATGGCCTTATGAAACAGACACAGAACTACCAGAAAGGAAAACAGAGTCAGACCGGTCCTTCCACCTTTCAAAAGCCCAAAGTATTTTGAAGGCCATGATTCACTGAGATTCACAGCTGCTTCCAGTAGTCTGAAGTCATACATTTTAGGAGAGTTACTGATCTGGTAGGAAAGTGGAACAAGAAGCAAGCGTCACAGCGTTTTCACAGTGGAACAACTCAGGGAGATACAACTACTGTGCCCCTAAATTTTATTAGTTCCGATTTTTTTCTTCAATTTCAAGGGAATAACATAAGCACAGAAAATAAAATATACGCCAGTCCATTATCTACAGAGTCTTCATCTTGGCCATGAGGTCTTCCAGGGTTTCTCCAGAATCTTCCACTGTTACTTCAGGAACAGAATCTTCTTGCTGTCACCATGAAGGAAATAAAATGAAAACAGAACCATTAAGAAATTGTTCATTCTCAACAGTCAGTACACTTTACCCAGGCTCAACACCACTTTATAAAGCAAGTTTCTCTAATATGTCAGACAATATTTAGGAAAAACAAAGTACTTTCATTCCTCAGCAAAACTTGATTTACAAGACAGCACTTTCAATACTCTTTTCATCTATACACCCATTTATGGGGAGCTGTGTGAAGTCTGGATAATACACTGTGTAATGTTCAAATCAGGGTATGTCTATCTCGTCAAATCATTTCTCTGTGGTTAGAACATTCAAAAATCACTTCTTCTACCTTTGTGACACAGCAGCACGTTATCATTATTGGCAGTCACCCTCTGCGGCACAGGACACCAGAGCTTGCTTCTCCTAACTATAACTTGGAAGCTGTTGATCAGCCTTTTCTTACCCTCTGTTTACCCTTCCCAGCCCCTGCAACCACTACTTGACTCTCAACCAAGCTTTTCAGAGTTTACCTCTGAGTAAGATCATGTGGTACTGTCTTTCTGTGCCTGGATTTACTTAACGTAATTACCTCCATTCCACTGTATTGTTACAAATGACAGAATATCATCCTTTTTATGGTTAACAGTATTCCACTGTGCATATAGATCATTTTTTTTTATTAATTAGTCAATGGATACTTCAGACCTTTCCTTGGGATACATACCCACTGGTGAAATTCATAGTTCTACTTTTACTTTTTGAGGAACCTCCCTTTTGTTTTTCATCCTCAACAACAGTGTTTTTTTATACTCTGGGTTCCCTTTTCTGCACATTCCTTCTAGCACTTGTTACCTTTTATCTCTTTTTTTATTTTATTTTATTTATGTGTATGAGTATATTGCCTGCATGTATGCGAGTACACCCATGTCCTGCAATGCCGTGGAGGTCAGAGGAGGGCTTCAGATTCCCCTGGAACTGGAGTTAAGGACGGTTCATAGCTGCCATGTGGGTGCTAGGAATCGAACCCGGGTCCTCTGCAAGAGTCAGTGCTCTTAACTGCTGAGCCATCTCTGCAGCCCCACCTTTTATCTCTTAGAGCAAGGCGATACCTCACTGGTTTTCATCTGCATGTCCTTGAAGATGAATGATGTTCAACATTTTTCCTATACCTGTTGTCTATGTGTATGTCTTTCAGTCTGGTGGTCCCAGCCCCTGCCCTGTATGTCTTCACTTAAGAAAGTTTCTGTATTTATGTAGTCCCTCTCTGTCTCTGTCTCTCTCTTAGCAAGTTCTTACTATATAGCCCAGGTTGACCTCAGACTTGCAACCCTCCAGCCTTAGCCTCCAAAGTCCCAGGATCACGGGAATGTGCCACCATACACTACTGGAGTATTTTTAAATGGCCTTCTGACTAAAATCATCAAATCAAAAATAACATTTTAATTTAACCAAAATGTATTTTATTTGATCCATTAGTGGATAGAAAAAAAATCTGTATTTTCTGAGTTCCAACTCCATGTTGTCAGTGAATACCTGTTTCTTATATGTTAATGCCTATAGTGAAAATATCTAAAACAGAAAGTATTTCATTGTTGTTAACAACATAGGATGAAGCAGACGAAGATAAAAACACATTTTCTCTTGTCTGATATTTACATATGATCAGTAGGTTTTACAAATACCTTCTTGGGGATTGTGAATGCCACTGTAATTCCTTCAGGTAAATCAGGAATGGGACCAGAAGAATTCTTCAGTTCCTCTTCTGAAACCTCAGACACCAGCTCAATGCCTATCAAATTAAATTAGACCCTATGATTATTCTCAAGAAACATCTTAAGCATTAGCTATTTTGTTTTTGTCTTTTTGAGACAGGGTCTTCCTGTAGCTCCAGCTGTCCTGGAACTCACTATGTAGACCACCAGGCTGGCCTTGAACTCACAGAGATCTGCCTGCCTCAGTGTAGGATTAAAGGCGTGCACCACCACGCCCAGCCTATTGCATTAGCTATTTTTAAAATATTTTTTATGTGTATGCGTGTATTGCCTGCATGTAGGTAAGTGCACCCGTGTTGTGCAATGCCCAAAGAAGACACAAGAGGCTGTCGAATCCCCTGGAACTAGAGTTACGCAGTTGTTAGCTGCCATGTGGGTTCTGGGATCTGAACCCAAGTCTTCTGCAAGAACAGTCAGTGTTCTTAACCGCTGAGCCATCTCTCCAGCCCCTGCATTAGCTATTTTAAAATTGTTATGATCTCAAAGGAAGGTCTCTCCTGTCTGGCACTGTTTCTTGTTATATAGCCTTTAGCTATACACATGGACTCTTAAATATACTGATTGCTTTAATCTTTGGTTATACTTTCCTTTTGGGTGTTTAAGATTATAGAATTGGCCCAAATAAACCAATTTATTTTTACTCTTAAGGTTGTTTGAGGATCTGTTCCTCAGGAGTCACATGGGCTTGGGAGAAGCCCCTGGCTCATTTTTTTTTTTAATTTTATGTATATGATTGTATTGCCTGCATGTATGTGAGTGTATCTGTGACATGCAATGCCGCGGTCAGAAGTGGTTGGCTCCTTTCTTTTACCAGTTCCACCTATGTGACAATAAGTCAAAGATCCTGCTCAATCATGCCTGGCTTCACTTGGAAGCCTAGAGGAGATATTTCCTCTGTGTTGACCCTCCTCTTTGTAGACTGGACACTGGTTGAAGTCCATCTCGTGGGGTCTCCATAGCCTCCCTAAACAAGAGGACAGGTGACACACCACAGCTACAGGACATTTTGAGGGATGCTCCATAGTCCCCTGGAACTTAGTCTACCTTGGAGGGCAAGGAGCAAAAACTGTCCTTTAGGTCCCTCCGACCAGATTAGTATAGGTCTCAAAGTATGGCTGTTAAACATCCAAGAAGGTTAGTTCCACCAGTCTGGTACTTTTAATTACCATGTGCTATGTAGATAAAGCTTGGGCAAAAACCAAATGTTCTCAGATAAACCTTGACTAGATATACATTTTGTTCCTTAAACTAGTTGCATGTATAATTTGTCAGTAGGTTGTTGGACTAATATGGTTCAGACAGTAACCCAGCATAGAACTGGGAAAATGAACAGCAGACCCCAATCTTATCTAAAGGAATGTTGGCAACTGACTGCTGCTAGATGAAGAAGAGTTGAGCTTCCTAAAAGAAGGGACTCTAGATAGGCTGACTAGAGTTAGTGGATGGACTTGCACTGGGGAATGGCTGGGGGCACTGACAACAACACTGGGATGACAGAGTATATGGGCTCCAGTGGAGCGGCGGGGAGGCTATGGAAGGGTGCCATTTGAGATGCAGGTATAAAGATGAATAGGATTGCTTGGGATGTTCTATATGAAATACCAAAAAAAAAAAAAAAATCAATTAAAAAATAAATAAATAAATAAAATTGCTATGATCTTTGTCCCTCCCAGAAGACTTGGCTTTCCAGCAGTCTCGCATATGAAAGGCTTCCTACCCCACTCGTTCTCCTCATGCACAATGTGCTCCTCTTCCTCAGGGACAGCCTCCTGTTTGGGCAGTGCTGCTGCCTTCTTCTGTAGAAACAAACGGTACCAAAGGCTCTCGTTACTCCTCCTTGGTTCTCTGCAGCACTCAAGAATTCATGCAGGTCTTTTACCAAAACCAAGAATGGATTTTGACTTTTGCACTATGCTAAAGTACTTAAAATTATAAAATTCCAGAATCCATTTATATCGTATTCCAAATCTGTCTCATTTTCAAGTTTCTGTCCTAGGCCATCTGACCCACTAGACGCTCTGACAGGTGACATATACCTTATGCTCTTCCTGCTGCTTCCTGCAGTTCCTGTCGTCACACTGAGGATTTGGCTTCATGGACATGGTAGGGAAGAAATCCTGCATTGCGTTGTATCCAAGGTAAAAGCTGACAGCACCAAAATCTAACAGGAACCTGGAAAATAAAATCAAAGTCAACTTAAATACAAAAATAAAGCCATAAAAGTACTAGAAGTGATTTTTTTTTAAGACAAAGTCTCACTATGTAGCTCTAGCTGGCCTGTAACTCAGGTATGTTGACAAGGCTGGCCTTGAACTCAGCCTGTACCTGCCTCTGCCACCCAAGTGCTGGAATTAAAGGTGTGCACCACCACACCCAGCCTGAGCAAGGGAATTTTTTTTTTTAATGAGTAGGTAATGATTTTTATAACATGTAACCTATAAAACAAACTTTCTATTTACTGCAAACTTTGACTCATGGTAAATGCCTGAATATTTGTTGAATGAATGAAGGAAAGTAAAGAACACACTTCTTCATCAGCTGTATGAGCTATTATTTTTGAACCTCTAATAAAGATAAAATGCTAGTAATTAAAGTATGACATGTAAAAAGCTGTAAGAAGCACACTGATTCTAGAGACAATAAAATATGGAGTCTTGCATGCACAGGGTGCTGAGAGCAACTGCAGCTCTGATCTTATTCTCCTGGCATGAGAACTACAGTCAGATGTTTACAGAACACTGAACAAAAATAAAATGGCTTGAATATAACAATTCATCAAAATAAGATGAGCACAGCAACATTATCTCCATGCTATGTCTACTTAGGAGGTCAACATGTTTCATGAGAAACTAGAGGGGAGAACCAGCATTCAGAGATACCTCCCCAGCAAGCATTCTTGCATAAACTTTCTCATGAGACACATCTCTCCAGACACACATGCTCAGAGTTCAGCTTAATTTGCCAAGCACATTTTTAAAGCCATAATAACACTGGACTATTTGGTCTGGGGAGATAACAGTGGGTGAAGTGCTTGCTATGAAAGCATGAGACCCTGAGTTTGGATCCCCAGCACTCACATTATAAGTCAGGTATGACACTGAATACCTATAATCCCAACACTGGAGTCAGAGTGGGGAGTTGGAGACAGGTGGATCCCAGGACCTTGGCTGTACAGTCAGTGTAGCCAAAACAGTTCAGTGAGAGAGGCTGTCTCAAAAAATTAAGGTAGACCACAACTTGGTTGCAAGGTACGGAGAAATCGGGCTGGCACTGAACAGGAACCTCCCTGCTGATGAGCTTTCAAGGTGCTGGAAGGTGCTACACAGGCTGCTGGAAAGAAAAAGCAGCAATGGTCTTATCCAGCTGTGAACCCTACAATCCACACCACCAGTGGGAGTGCCCACTGCTGCAATACTGGCACAACTGTTGTGCTATCCAACCACCAACCACAGATTGGATTTAAGGCCTGCTCCATAAGAGAGAATTCTTACCTACTACTGTAAACTTGGTCAAACCCATGGCTGAGGATGCTTTTGGTTCCAGGGGTGAGCTCACTACTATTGTTCAGCAGAATTGTCACAGTGCCAAGCTAGCTGCCTTCTAACTATCTGTGGACAAATGCTACTCCCAATCTTATCCAGAGAAGCCTCACTGTAATGACCAGCATTGAATGCAGATACACACAGCTGCTCAACATGTTGAGAATAAGTGACAGCAGAGTGCTCAGTCCTAAGCAGGACATTTACACTACCCTCTCCAAGGCTCAAGGATCACAGAAAAGAAAGCGCAAAGAATGTTAGCGTCAGAAGAGCACTGGCTACTCTTGCAGAGGACCTGAATTCGATTCCCAACACACACATGGCTGCTAACAATCGTCCATAACTCCAATTCCAGGGGATCTGACATCCTCTTCTGGCCTCATCATGCATGCACATACATACATGCAGGCAAATACACATACACACAAAATAAAAATAAATGTTAAAAACCTTCAGCTGGGCATGGTGGCACATACCTTTAATCCCAGCACTTGGGAGGCAGAGACAAATGGATCTCTATAAGATAGAGGCCAGCCTGGTCTACATAGTGTATTCCAGGCCAGCTGCAGCAGCAGGGAGACCCTGTCTCAAACAACAACAACAAAAAAAAAAAAAAAATTTCTGTGTATAAGATCATGTATAAAATATAATGAAGGCTGGAGGAACGGCTCAATGGGCAAAGTTCTTTCTGCACAAGCATAGGGACCTGAGTTCCAATCCTTAGAACCCACATAAAAGCTGGAAGTAGCACATCTGTAATCCCAGCAATACTACAGCAAGCTAGGAAGGAAAACAGGACAATCCCTGGAAGCACATGTGCCAGCCAGCCTGATCATGCAGAGGCAAGCAATAAGAGCCCATCTCAAACAAGGTGGGGGGACTGACACCTGAGCTAGTCCTCTGACCTCCTATGCTCAGCACAGCAGGCACATGCTTGTATTCACACATAAGCATGTACACACACACACACACACACACACCCATAAACACACAAGACTTTTAAAACACAAATTTTGTTTGCAAAAACATGTTAATATGTAACAAAGAAAAAATAGCAAATGACAGTTAAAAGATCATTGATAAAAAAAAATCCTAAGTGTCCAACCCTTTTTACAAATAAATAGAAATTAAAATGAAATACCCATTTTTCAGATTGGCAAAGCTTAAAGAATTTGATGATACCAATTCTGTAGAAAGTATACTTACTCTGTAATGGAGTAGCATAATCCCTTTGCAAGAGAAATGTTGTAATATTTGTTGAAATAAATTCCACCTACAGAACTTCACACAATACCTAAATTTATTATTCAAAGATACATGTAAGATGATGTGTAAAGCATTGTTAATAACGACAGTAAGTGCAGAGCCTTTGTGTTCATTAATAGAGGAACACTTAAGGGAATATTTTTGAGCTGTTACACTTTCCCTTTTTGGTAGAGTAATATGAAATGTTGTGTTTAGTGCCTACTGACAGTTACACAGGCTACATGCTCTCATACAGCACAGCCTTAGACTGTCGCCTTCAAAGTTCTGTACGTGTTTTTTACAATCTCTTTGCTGCCAGCCTCCACTTCTGACATTAGGATGCCTCTTTGAACATGTTACAGTTTGTTACTATACTGGAGAGTTAGACAACTAAGCTTACCAAAGCTGTAAAATGGGACAAAAACTGGCCTGACTTAGGGAATTCTAAAGGGGCTCTGCTTCTTAAGACTGAACTGGTTCATAAACTCTGACATGAAAGTTAACTATACAAAACACATTTTCCTCATTTTTAGCTCTAGCTAAAATAGTGGAATCTGGTTTGGGATAACAGAGGTATTTCTCTGGTTTGATCACATTTGAATGATTTTTAGTAAGAATTTAAGCCAAGACAGTGGAAGTAAGTGTGGTTATACAGAATTCTCCATCTACTGGGCAGGTCTGCAGAGCTTTAACTTATTTGATAAATGCTTCCTAAGTAGTCACGTGTCTCATAAGGACATTTCAGTCAGCAGACCACATATACTACAGTGGTCCCATGAGGCTATGTGGTCTAGTGTCTCTGTAGCCATTTCAGTTTAAGTGCATTGTGTTTCCACTATACCGAAATTCCCTAAATTGCATTTTGCACGTATCCCTCTAATCAAGTGATGTACAACTAGAAATATAACTAGCAAGAGCTTATCTAAATCATATAAACTATTCAGAAAATTAGCCCTTACTTACTTTAGTACATTTTGCACCAAGATTCCTGCAACCACGCCCATAGTGGTGGGAAGACTGGCTGCGCAGACTCCGTCTCGTTTCAGAGTTTTCTCATCAATGTTGGCAGCAACCACAAGTGGTGGAGCACACTATGTGAAGAAACAAGTTCAAAGGAAGCAGGAGAAGCTGCAGTGTTCCAGAGCGTTCCACCACATTTGTTTTCTGCTCTGAATTGTACTACATCATTTTTATAAGAACACTAGTTATCCAACAGTGAGGCATGAACATAACAAACAAGGCATACCGCAAAACAAGCTGATTCTCCAGGGATTATGAGCTGGATATGCCCCGAAACTGCATTTTCACTGACCCCAGATTCCATCCATGTTTGTCCAAGTTCGTTACAAGCCTTAACAGAAATTGGTGAAAACACAAAGAACATAAAACAGCACAAACGCTCTATTTCTTTTGTGAAATATCGGGAGTTAACTAAATTGATCATCAAGGGTTTTCAAAAACTAATTTTCAGGATGAAAGAAGTTGCAAACAGTTAAATGTCAGTATTCAAGAAATAGTAAGTATCTATCTTTTACATTCAACCATTGTTCATTAGACTTGTCAGATTAATGTAAAAATGTTTCTAAAATTTCAGCAATAAAAAAATCACAGGTATTTAAAAACAATTCAAAAAAATATCTTTTAAAATGTTTTCAGTTTATAAGACAAAAAAGTTAAAGTCAATAGTGAGATGGCTCAGTGGGTAAAGGTGCTTGCCATTAAGCCTGATGATCTCAGTTCAATCTCCAGGTCCCATACACTAGGAGTAAAAAACCAACTCTTACAAGTTGCCCTCTGATCCTCACATGTATGTCGTGGTATGTGCATGTTCACACACACAAAATAATGATATTTTTTTTTTAAAGGTGACCAAAAGAAAATATCAAAAAATACTCATTTACTTTAAAGATTACACACCAGAAATACCTGTCGCTTTATACTGACAAAAGAGCCTGGGAATCTGTAATGTCACAAGCAAAGCTAGACACTATTATCACAAATTCTTAGAACAGGGTTAACTTAGAACCACTTTTAGAATGAGGCTTATACATTGACAGAATACTCAAGGAAACATAAACCCAAGAGTGTAGATCTTACACAAGAATACTCACTGTATTTATTGCCATTCGAGCTTCAAAATTGTCCACACAGCTAAGCACTAGGTCAACAGGCTTTCCTTCTTCTAACCCGCCATTACTAGTCAAAAAGAAAACAAATTTCATTTAAAAAACATCAGGATACAAAATACATGCCTTGGGGCTGGAGAGATGGCTCAGTAGTTAAGAGCACTAGCTATTCTTGTAGAAGACCTGGATTCAAATCCCAATACCCACATGGTGGCTAACAACCATCTGTAACTCCAGTTCCAGGATATCCAACGTCCTCTTCTGTCCTCCACAGGCACTGCACAACATGGGTGCTCTTACACACAAACAGGTATAACACTCATACACATAAAATTTTAAATTAATTAATTTAAAAAAAATAGATCCTTAAGCCAGGTGTGGTAGCTTATACCTGTAATCCTAGCACTCAAGAGGCTGGGACGGCAACTAGTTCCACACCACCCCAGTAATATACAGCACTGAAATCTTGCCTCAAAAATCAACCAAAACAAACCCCATGACTCATTAAAAAAAAAACAAAAAAAAAAACCTCAACTTATTTTTTGAGGCAAGGTCTCAAATTCATGATCAGCCTGCCTTGGCCTCCCAAATATTGAAATAACATTTTCACCACTACACCCTTGGGATATAAAACACATTCTAATTGGATTTTATTTGTTCAGTAAGTTTTATTTTATTAAATTCTTGAGCATAACTATAGCTTAGCATTTAATGTCAAAGATTCCACATAAAGTATTAAGTCACTTTCTGGACAGAGTCAATGGTCCCACAGTAGCAAAGGAAGCACCACAGGTGCCATTTCCTTATCAGCTCCCACAGACTCTCTTTTTTGTACTAGGGATGGAGCCCAGGCCCTCCGGCATGCTAGCTAAGGGTTCTACCTGTGAGCTACACACAGCCCTATTGGGGTTTTCTGGTTTTTTGAGACAGGGTCTAAGTTGCTCAAGAGGGCCTTAAACTGTGATCCTTCTGCCTCAGACTTGCAAGCAGATGGGATTACAAGCCCTTTGTTACTAGACCAGCAACTTTAACACATTTGTTTATGCTTTCCCATAAATATAAATGTAACGAAAGTTTTAAAATTCGTTATTTCCAGGGTGTCCTGATAGGCTCCAAAGGAGATACTTTTCAGAGAGAAATACAAAAATACAATCTAGAACATAGAACTTAAAATTGAAGGTCTCTTGATAAAATTTAATTTTCAGAGGGATTTTTTTAGACTGTATGTGTATACATATATACACATATACAGAGACATATACACTAAGCTTCTAATATATAAACATTACACAAAACATGTTTTCTAAAAGCTGAAAAATATGTATCAGTCTGCCATTCACTGAATTCAGCAACGGATTAACAGTTGTTTAACTTAGCTGGACTTCTGTACATTACAGAAAATATTCATAAACTTTACCTTATTCTAGTCATGAAATGTTGAAAGTGTTCCACTGTGGTGATGTTATAGTTGTGAACTTCAAAAAGAACATCGGGATTAATGTTCCTAGGAAGAAAAGGGATGATTACAAAGACTCCTAGTGAGGAAAAGCAGAAAGGTTGAAGGCAACGAGCCCCTGGCATGGATCAGGGAAATGGAACTCAAGCTCTTCAAAGAAACTCCTAAGTCCTCTTCTACCTCTTTTGTCCCACTTGAAGGACTAAGTTTAAAAAATATATGGCTGGGGAGATGGCTCAGTGGTTAAGAGCAATGACTGTTCTTGGAGAGGATCCGGGTTCAAATCCCAGCACCCACGTGGCAGCTAACAACTATCCGTAACTCCAGTTCCAGGGGATCCAACAGCCTCTTCTGACCTCCACGTGCATTGCACAACACGGGTGCACTTACCCACATGCAGGCAGTACACGCATACACATAAAATAAAAATAATAAAATATTGAAAAAAAAATATATATATACACATATGTATGTAAAGCAGGCATGTCCAACCCAGTCCATGGGTTACACATGTCCCAGGACAGCTATGAATGCAACCCAGCACACCTATAGATGATACTTTGCAGTGTCAAAGGGTTAGACACCCCTGACGTAGACTATCAGGAATATTTCAGAATGCTTCCATACCAACCTGGGCCAATCTATGTGCTGGGAATAAAGCCTTCACTACTTCTGGCAGCTACAGTTCAGCCTGACAAGTTTCTTTATTCCTTGATCACATTCTTACACACAGCCCTGATTGGCCTAGTCCTTGCTATGTAGTCCAGGAGCGCCCCAAATATGGGGCACTGGGGTGTGTCTCAACTTCATGTGTACTGGGATTTCCAACACATGCCACACCTAGCTAAGAACAATTTTTAAAATGTTGTTTAAAAAAAAACTTTTCAGAGTATTCCATGACATAAAAATTACTTAGAATTCATATTTCAGAGTCTAAAACTCAAGGTTTGTTTGTTTTGTTTTGTTTTGTTTGGTCTTTTTGAGACAGGATCTCCCAGCTAGGCTGGAACTCATTATGTAGACCAGATTTGCCTTGAACTCGCAGAGATATGCCTGCCTCTGCCTCCCAAATGTTAGGACGAAAGGTGTGCACCACCACATCTGGCCTAAAACTCAAGTTTTACTGGACAAGACATGCTTGTCGTTTTTGAGTCTGTGGCTCAGTGGCTGTTCTCACACTACAGCTCCATGGTTAAGTCTGTGGCTCGGTGGCTGTTCTCACACTACAGCTCCATGGTTAAGTCTGTGGCTCAGCGGCTGTTCTCACACTACAGCTCCATGGTTAAGTCTGTGGCTCAGTGGCTGTTCTCACACTACAGCTCCATGGTTAAGTCTGTGGCTCAGTGGCTGTTCTCATACTACAGTTCCATGGTTAAGCAGTGGCAACAAAGAATATGCATTGTCTAGCCTCATATAGAAGAGAATCGTTTGCATAAGTGAAATATACATTTTATAGAGAAAAATTCTAGGCCATTTAGGTCAGTCCATACCAACTACACAAAGTATGATTCCACTGCATATAGTTTTTAGCTGCAATTCCATTTACCTCAAGGTATGTTCTGCTGCTTGAACTTTACTCAGTCCTGCTTGATGAGGCTGGAAAAAAAGTCTGTTCATATTGGCCAATTCCACCTTGTCGTAGTCAAAAAGTAGCAACTAAAATGAAAACAGTGGTATTCCAATGAAAAATAGCAAAAACTTAAAAAGAGCAAACATTAAACTAGTGGGCTTTACATTTGATGGGCCCAGCAATAACCAATAGCTAATTCTAAGACACTGGTGTCTTACATTAATTCACTGAAGGCTCACATGAGGTAAATCCATAGGTACTATTACTATCCTTAGTAATAAAGTGAACAGGACACCTTCTGGAAGTACACTCAGCTAATTCAGACACTTAATCCAGCTCCTCTCCCTGAACCAAAATGCTGCTTCTACAGGTGGGTTTATGAGAAGTGAATGTTCATTCCATTTCATTCCAGCTTTTTAAAAATATTGTGCCCAAATCATATTTCATTTTTTCTTGACACTTTTCATATGACACAACATATATCCATGCTTAGGCTAAAAAAACATTATTCTACTGTATGGTCTTAAACACCCAAAAGGAAATTATAACCAAAGATTAAAGGGATCAGTATAATTCTTTAAGAGTCCATGTGTATAGCTAAAG
>NW_008337641.1:152011-169104 GCF_000622305.1 Nannospalax galili | reverse complement strand
CCAGCTTTGGTGGCCTAAGGAAAATGAGGAGGAACCCAATAGTTGGAAGCCCTCATCCAGAAATTCCAATCAACGTTAATTTGGACATTTAAAATTTTCCCTGTTCTGACTTTTATTTTTTGGTTCCCTGTCTAGAACTTGTAATGGTAACTACTCTTGCCTTTACTTCTCCTTCACATCCCTATTCACCAGTCAAGGACTTTCTTTTCTCCTTCCAGTAAGAGTTATGCAATTTGGGAGTCTTTTAGATAGACCCACTGAAGGGGCACTCCAATAGCCTCACCCTGCGTCCCTGTTCAGCATGGAAGAAGCCAGAGGACCCAATAGAGGGACGCTTTTGGAAGCTCTTGTCAAGAAATCCCAATGGGCTCTGATATGAATATTTGAAATTTGCTGTTCTGTGCTGACTTTTTTCTGGTTCCCTGTCTAGAACTTGTAATGGTAACTACTCTTGCCTTTACTTCTCCTTCACATCCCTATTCACCAGTCAAGGACTTTCTTTTCTCCTTCCAGTAAGAGTTATGCAATTTGGGAGTCTTTTAGATAGACCCACTGAAGGGGGTACCCCAATTGCCTCACCCTGTGCCCCTGTTCAGCATGGAAGAAGCCAGAGTGGTCTGCATCCTGATTCCCTATTGGCAATTTGGATAACCCCTTCAGAGGACAGTGTGATAAGAATAGGAGGTAGGACTTGGCTAGGCAGGGTTAAAAATGTTGGAGGGGAGGCAGTGGGCATGGATTTGGTCAAAACACCTTATGTGCGTGTCTGAAATTCTCAATAAAGTTTTTGTAAAAATAAAAAAAGGAAAAAATGGCACATAAAAACTTACCTTGGGCCTCTTAGCAACATACTCTGTTCCAAAGGCCTAAAATGTCCAAAGTATTTGGGAGCTCTTATCTAACCCCTAAAGGATTTTAGGGTTACCTTTTCAGAGGGGGGAATGTTAGAGTAGCAAAAAGCTGAAAGAAAAGAAAGTGTCTTCTTGCAGCTCTATGGCTGAGATGCCCATTTTCATACTAGCCAAGCCCAAGGATGTTGTCAATAGCTAAGGCCACCAAATATCCCTGCCACATGCAACTCCTTCCTCCCACAGCATGCAAGCTTACTTTGTCAAAGTCAACACAGTGGCCCTACCCTCATCATATATAATGCAACAGAGCCATATCAGAATGGCTAACACCTTGCCTTTCTATGTAATGCAAACTAATCAGTGGAGTTGGTCAGTCATATTCACAGGTCCTGCCATACTTGGAAGGAAGGAAGGAAGGAAGGAAGGAAGGAAGGAAGGGAGGGGAGGGAGGGAGAGAGAGAAAGAAAAAAGGAAGGAAGGATGGAAGGAAGGGAGGGAAAGAGAGAGAGAAAGAAAGAGAAAGAAAGAAAAGAGCAAGAACACGAAGTTCAGACAAAAATTCTGGGGAGCTATGGGAGGTGTTGGAGGGGAGGAAAGCATCCTCTCACCTTTAGTCCAGTCCTTTTCATTCTCCACCAGGGATGTCTGTGTGCTTAGAAGACCCTGTCATTCGTCTATCTCTTAGCTGTGTATTCCTTTTCCAGTTTTCTAATAACACGCTATTGCTGTTCTGGTACCCAACCCTTCTCTGTATAACATACAGATTTGATCAAAACACCTTATATGCATGAATGAAATTCTCAATAAAGTTTTTATAAAGGTTAAAAAAATTATTCCAAAGGGAATTAAACCAGTCAATTGCTGTTTCCTGCTGTATTCTTAGGTCTGTTTCAAACAGTGTTTGTCATGTATAAACCCCACTTAAAATGGACAGATCACACTATCAGAACAGGTTCGAGCCAAGCTCTCCAAGGTCCCTTCCTGATCAAAAATTTTGTGAATCAACAATCCTAAGCACTCTAAATTTAACAATAAAAAAATAGATTTTATTCTTCTCATACAGAAACTTTAAAAAGCACCAATCTGAGCCAAGCATGGTGGCACACTCCTTTAATCCCAGCACTCGGGAGGCAGAGGCAGGCGGTTCTCTGTGAGTTCAAGGCCAGCCTGGTCTACATAGTGAGTTCCAGGACAGCTGGGGCTACAGGGAGACCCTGTCTCAAAAAGACCAAAAAAAAAAGCATGAATCCATACATAGAAATTTTAGTATCTTTCTAGAAAAGCTATCACTTATGCCCTCTAACTCTGCAATACTAGTCTAAAATATAGTTTTTCTAAACTCATTCAGTACATTTACTAGGTGAGGCTAAGTATTAAATATGAGTTTATGGCTCATTGTTGGTTTATATGGAAGTTGTAGATATCTAAATTTGTGAAAAGGAAGTGTAAGTTATACCACTGCCAAATTAGCTCTGATCAGAAAAATTACATTGACTATTTAGATCTGTATCTCACGTGGAAAATAAAATAGCTGATTCAGAC
Organism: Nannospalax galili; assembly: GCF_000622305.1. Taxonomy (NCBI): domain Eukaryota; kingdom Metazoa; phylum Chordata; class Mammalia; order Rodentia; family Spalacidae; genus Nannospalax; species Nannospalax galili. Next base: position 166,711 of record NW_008337641.1, on the reverse strand, counting down.
CTAGTGATCCGGAGTGTGACAAATATTTTCAGGGGTAAGAAACTGGCTCTGGGTCTCTATGTCTACTTCCCCACTAAAGTTCGCCTGTTAGCTTCTTATCTATTTTACAGGTGGAAAAAAGAATTCCTGAAACTTATCTGCTTAGATTCTTACTTTATAAACCTGGGTATACAGTGGGATCGTTTGAAGAGTTACTGGAAATGCAGATGTCTGGATCTCATTACCAGGAATTCCAATTTACCTAGTATGGGGTACAGTCTAGACAGCAGGACGTCACCAAAACTCCCAGGTGATTCTAATTACAGCAGTATTTTCGAACTACTGCTGTAGCCTAGTCCGGAAGCATCAGCATCAGACAAACCTGGAGTTTGTCAGAAACGTAAAAGCACTTCCAAGTTTAATATGCAAAGCCTAACAAAGACAGTCATCAGCTTCAGCTGTCTTCCTGTCTAAGAAGCTCCCAGACTATGTCAATGCTACTATTCGGGGACCAGGCTTGGGTTCACAAGGCTCCAAGGGTTCTCAAGGTTTAGTCTCTGCACCCTGAGGATTACTTGGACATCAGTTATGACAATTTTTATGTCTAGCTGACACCTACTAAATCAAAACCACAGAGCTAGAGTTTGGCAATCTGTGCTTTAATAAGCCAAATGATTCTAGCAACATGCTCAACTTTTGACCACTGATCTCGATGATCTCTAACATCCCTTGCCCATCAACCAGGTACTTAAGTCAGTTACAAGCAATTTTTGGCCTGCTTTTGTAAATCTCTTGAGAGATACTAAAATTGTAGTGAACATTTTTTAGTATTTTGTTGCTGTTACATTTATACTGATGAATGAGTGCCAATTTTGCAAATACGTTAAAGAATCTAAAGTGAACCAACATATTAAAACTCACCGCACAATATTAGAGATGCATATATCATGAAGGGCAGGTAATTGTAGAAAACTTATCTAGTCAACCACTATATAACATCAATAGACCTAGGCTTTATAAATCTAAGATAAGAGTGATTAAATTCTGGTACAAGGTTACTTCTTCCTTTCTACAATAAAATCCAATCTAAAAATGGGGTGGGGTCAAAAACCAACCAAACAAACAAAACCAAAATATCCCCTTAAGTCAAATTCAAGGGTAAGAAAGGTATATGCAGGGGCTGGAGAGATGGCTCAACTGTTAAGAGTTCTAGCTGTTCTTGCAGAAATGCTGGATTTGGTTCCTAGTACCCACATAGGGGCTAAGAATCATCCATAATTCCAGTTCAGGAGATTCAATGCCTTGTTCAGGCCTCTGCAGGCATTGCACAACACAGGTGCACTTACATACATGCAGGCAGAACACTCATAAATATACACACAAAAACACACAAAGTAAAAATAAAGGAAGGAAGGAAGGAAGGAAGGAAGGAGGGAAGGAGGGAAGGAGGGAAGGAGGGAAGGAGGGAAGGAAGGAAGGAAGGAAGGAAGGAAGGAAGGAAGGAAGGAAGGAAGGAAGGAAGGAAGGAAGGAAGGAAGGGTAGGTAGATGCACGCTTTCCACCGTGTGTGTGTTAATACAATTTTCAAGATTTGAGTGTTCCACTCATACAATCAATTTCTTACCTAAAGTTCTATATCCAAAACACTTAATTCCAAATTATTACACATTACACTAAACAAAGGTTCCTGAACACAAATACTCTTTGCTTAATCAGAAATATGAGCTTTTGTTTGGAGACGGATATGTGCCAACCTCTTATGAAGAAAAAAACAATCTGAATAAATACACCACAAGTCAATAAACAATTGACTAAGCAGAAAAGTGCCAACTTGTACCTGATTTGCTCCAGGAATGAACAGTTCCCTAGCAGACAGGCAAAGAGAAATCCTTTTACCTTACCAATGCCACATCTTGTCAGCATTTCGGCAGTCACGCTACCAACTCCACCAACACCGACTATTGCAACAGCGTATGTGCGGATTTTCTGTGAAACACAATGACACGTTGGATCAGCAGCACTACTCTGTCATAAAAAAATCATTTTCATTTACTGAAATCATCTCAGAAGCTTGAAAACGTTCATCATACCTCATAGTCGCTTACAATTCCCATTCGTTTCAAAGCCATCAGGCGACTTAAAACACAAAGGAAAAAATGTTTTAGAGCTCATATTTTAAGTACTGGTGATATTGACAGACATACATCATCACAGAACACAATCACCAAAGCTCAACCACTACTACTTTCAAAGAGAAGGACTACAGCTGGACACAGTGGCATGAATCTGTACTACCACTCAGGAGGCTGAGGCAGGAGGACTAGGAGTTCAAGACCAACATGGGGCACACAGCAAATCTGAGGACAATTTGCTAGATAAAATTAAATCACTGGGTGGGTTTAAAAACACAGATGTTCATGGACTCTCCCTGTGGTGAGGGCCCCTACTATACTGAAATATCTTTAGCCCTACCCGAAGTTCTTTTACAAGTATCTGTGACTATCACTGAAAATTTTAGGTGATTCTCTGATATAACTGAAATACAGGCTTAAGATTTGACTTCTTAGAATCTATTAAATAGTTCATTCTTCATTCACCCCTCTTCTGGTTTCAAAAACACATCACTATAGGCACTTTTCTCTTGCGGGTAAACAGCAGCTGTCTAATTGGAACTTAAGGCCTACTAATGGGAGAGAACTCTTCTTGCATAGAAAACATCCCCAAGTACATATGACTGAAGAGGTCACAGACCCTAGAGAAGAACCTACTTCTGCTACTTCCCTAGACCAATGTAATTTCTTACTATATTCTAAATGTGTCCTTATATTCACAGGTAAGTGTACCTCTCACCACTCATCAAAGAAGCTTCTTGCAACAGATGGGGACTATTAACAAAGTTCTACAACTGGTCAAACATAGTGAATAAGTAACTCTAGGGTGCCCAGCCCTAAGTGACACATCTACAATGCAACTTCTACACCTAAGACTCAGGAACATTTTGGAAAAGGGGCTGAAAAGAATGTAAGAGTCAGAGAGACAAGACACCTGCTACTAGTTAATGTATTCTAGACATGACAAGGAAGCTTCACCAATGAAATCTCCACAGTATGATAGTCTAAGAAGATCTGCATAGTGAGAAAACCAGTTAACATGCCAAGGTGGATGGGCAGAATTTCACAGGGTCCCATCTCAAGACAAAGAGCTACAGGCAATCAATGGATGCTGAGATAGGGAGAATCTGTCTTCTCCAGGGACTATCTCCATGAGAGGATATTTAAGCCCAAATAAGAAGCCCTAAACACAGGTACACAGGAGAACCACTAAATGGACTCAGTGTTTTATATACGTGCATATATATATATGTATATACACACACACATATATACATACGTGTGTGTGTATAAAGGAATGTATGTATATGCTATGTAGCATATGTATATGTATGTATATGCTATGTAACAATAAAGAGCATCAGAAATTGGGGGGCGTGGAAGAAGTTGGAGAGGGATCGCGAGGTTTGGAAATAATGCAAACCCAGTACTCATGAGCTACATTCTTGAGGATATACTCAGTGAATTATGTATGTCTCCACTGTGCACATCTGTGCATATAAAGAAAAACAGCTAACTGGTGTTTATTACATTAGTAGTCTGACCCAGGTTCTGTGCTAAGAGCTTTATGGGGTTCTCTCTTTGAATTAGCTCAGCAGCCTACATTTTCCATTCCAAAAGAGGTTAATAGAGCTATTCAGAATCAAAGCCAGGATTCAGACCCAGGCAGCTGGACTGTTTGGGAGAACCAACTCCCTGGAGTTATTTTGTCTCTTTTTATATTGCTACACTGCATGGTGACCCTAATTATATATGTTTTTGTATATTTGGGCATTTGGAGAAAAATCTTAAAGGAGATTACTTCACTTTCTGCATTGAACTGACTTATTGATTACGTTGAGATAATTAGTCGAACACACTCATGTTCTTGGTAACACATTGATTTGCTCAGCGGCAAATTGATATGGAAAAATTCAAATCACGGAGCGTCTGCATGTAATTCATGATTGACTTTGTCGTAATCTTCAAATACATCTCTTGGCACATGCAGTTCACTCTGATACCTTGCCATCTGGCTCATAAAAACAGTTCAGTGTGCTGCTCAGGACTATATATTTAGGGAATTTGGAGCCTCTTTATACTACTCTTCACATGGCTATCTAATGGTCACTGGCTAATGGGTAAATCCTTTTCTCTATAAGTGAAAGAATTAAAAGATGGGAAAATGGTTCAGTGCAAAGAGGAAGTTTGATGGCAAGTGTTACAGACTTCTTGAGTAGAGAATGGGGAGACCACGGACTCTTAAAGAGATTTGGTTTTTATTTGGATTTAGTGTGCTCCACCTGGTGATTCCCCTCCCTTTCTCTGTGGGTCTAACGGTGTCTATGTGCACCTTCCATGGCTGAGAAGGACCCTGTCTCTGTCCCCAAACAAGGAAATAACTGAACTGTTGGTTGGCTGGGATGACAGTGGAAGCCCTTGCTCTTTGTGGCATAACAGGTACAGAGAGACCCGTTGCATGTGAGGGGAAATGGACTCCATTTTAGGAAAGTGGAGAGTTAACTGCTAAGGACAAGAAGCCACAAGGAGATAGAACTCACTGCCTATTTCTCAGGTGAAAAGCCATAAAGAAATCAAACTGGGGTTATGTTGTTCCCCCTTCTCCCATCCTAGGGGCCCATGGCTTCAAGCTCAAACTTGATCTATGAAAAACAATTGCCTAACACCCACTGTCCCCACATCAGATATGTTTCTTCACACTGCCAGTCATCTCAGTAAATGACCATCTGTCCAACAACAATGACACAAGTTGGAGCCTAGACTCAGCTTTGCCTGCTCTCCTTTGCTCACAGCTCACCTTAACCACTAAGACCACCATAGGTTCTAATGCCAAAACAATGTCAAGACCACATCGTCTCTGTAATTTCCACTGCCATAGCTTACAAGCATGTCCAACTCATGGTCCATAGGCTGCATGGTCCACAGGCCGCAGGCACCCAAGGGTAGCTACAAACATGACCCAACACAAAAATCATAAATTTGCTTAAAGCATTATGAGATTTCTTTTTGCAATTTATTTTTATAACTCAGTTGTGTGGTTCTCAAGAGTAAACTTTGTAGATGACAGCATTGTGTCACAATATCAAAAGGTTGGACAGGTCTAGTACATACAACCTTACTGTCTATAGACATACGTAGCTTCCTCCATGCGTACACTAGCACAGTCCTTTTCATATCTACATCACTCAAAGTCAAAAAGTGACTTTCCATCACACCGAGGATAAATGCAAAATCCTTACCTTGGCCTCTGAGGTCCCATGGGATTCTGACCCTGCAGCCACCTCTCCCTCATCCTCTGCTTCTTCCTCTCCTCCAGGCATTTCCAGCCAATGATATACAAGTCCTTGGTGCTCCTCAAATACACAGACTATACCCCCATCCCAAGTTGGGAGAATGCCAGGATCCAAGGATGCTGCTGGGAGATGTTCCCAAAAGATTCTTCAGAGAATACCCAGAACGGGCAGGTGGATTCTTGTCAACAGGTTTTACTCCCATCATGAGCAGCAAGACCACAGCCGCTCAGAGAGTGCTGCACCAGAGCCAGGGCTTCAGGGTGCACTGATGGAAGGTCCCCATGAGGATAAGGGATACGGGCTCAGAAGGCAGCACCGCCCTGTCATGAAGCAACCTATAGATGTCACAGTATAGATTTTGGAGTCTTGAAAACCTAGATTGGACTTCTGGCTCCACCCTGGCTATGGTGGTCATTTAAGTCTCTCTGAGTCCCAGAGTCTCCTCATATTTCAAAATGGTGCAATGATTCCTTTCCCATCATATTTGGAGTTTTTCCAAAGCTCTGCGTGTATCCACGGCAGTGTAACGTATATGTACTATAACAGCCAAACACATCAACTGTGTAAGTGAAAGACAATTTTGGCGAAAATGTGAAGGGATAAAAAGAACCCAACTTCCAATCATTGAACAAGTGTGGTTTGTTTTTCTCACGTAGAAGGAGTATGGAGGAAGGCGTGGCTGACTTAGTTTAGCTGCTCAGTGGGGCTTCAGGGTCTTTCATTGCTTCTACACCTTAGGCTGCTGGTGTTTGTTCTTAGTTATGTTGTCATGACAAGAAGCCTGCTGTAGCTTTGAACATTACAGCTGTGTTCAAGATGAGAAGAAGAGACAGAGGGAGGCCCAACAAAGCTCTCTCTCTCTCTCTCTCTCTCTCTCTCTCTCTCTCTCTATCTTTCTTTGAATTTTTATTCTGTTTTTACAGGTGATTATGAGTTGCCTGGGTGGGTACTGGGAACTAAACTCAGGTCTTCTGAAAAAGAATCAATTAAAAAAAACCTTTTTTTTTTTTTTTTAAGGTTCAATTAATGCCCATCTAGTAGAGTTGGCTAGAAAGTTAAATTGCTCTGAGTACTGCCATCCTCTTTGGTGTTCCTTTTCATCTTTACAATATTCCTGAATATGATGCAACCTCTCTTTACAGGAGGAAAAATTCAGATCCTTTTATTACTCCAGATCAAGTAACCAGCACACAATACCTGGAGCTGAGTTTCTAAACCAGGATTTGAAGCTAACGACTTCTAATCTCAAAGCCCCACCTTGCCTCTCCAGTTTCCCCACACGCTCATAATTCTATTTCATACCACACAATTCCATGGTGACTTCATCATTTTTAGTCATTGTTTCACCCTACATTTAGTCTCTCAAACTAAAGCAAAAAGACCTAAAAGTTGATTGATTTATATTTCTTTTATATCACCTGATGCAATTACAATGATGTGAACACGTCCAAAGCCATTTTCCAGCATTTTTTAATTGTCCTCTACTTCCCCTGTCGTAATTCTAGTGGTCTGCACTGCAAGCACATGTTCACCTTTCTATCTCTCATTTAGTAAGTGCTGAGGAAAAGGACATGTCTACTCCATATCCACGGTGTTGGCTTCTAATATTCATAGGAGATAAATAATATCAATGGTGGCTAGAGATTTTTTTTAAGGTGCTCAATGTATGTCTGAGTTGAACGACCATTTCAAGAAAATCAAGGTGGTCAAATGTTCACAGACCAGTAAGCAGCTTGGGCATCGACCAATATCGACTATGTCAAGGAAAATTGTGTAAATTAGACAGAAAAAGAAAAATGTTTAGACTTGAGTTCTGAAAGTTTTGTCACTAGTACAAAGTCAAGGGATCATGTCCATTAAAATAATTTCTGAAAGATGACTTTAAAGGCCCTTATTCCTTTATACTTCATCTTGGAGGGAAAATTTCATTCTTCATCTACAAAATTAGAATGTTGAAAGATGTCAAATGGAATAGCAAGTTTTTGCGTACTCAAGCTCTAAAAATTGTAGTTCATTATCCCTTCATATTTGGCAATACAACCAAAACATGGCACACTAATACTGCCACTGAGGCTCTACGTACTACAAATAACTACAAATAACTTTTAAACTCAAAACAGAAAGTATCAATGGCATCTTTCCTATTTCACCCATGTTAAACTACCCAACTTTTAGCCACAATATCTAATGACTTACTGAGGACAGACTTCCATGTGACAAACCTAATGCCACTTTGGATTCTTCCGTTTCCTACAATAGATCTATGATCTGAGGTAGCTCTCTAAGGCTCAATTTTCTCACCTATAGGATGTCAGTGAAACAACAGCAACCTCATGGGGCTGGCTGTGGTGACAAGAGACAACATATGTCATGAAAGGTCAATAACTGCTTGCTACTGCATGCACTGTGCGGTCCTGTACAAGGCTTGCCACGTACAACTTCTAAGAATTTTACATATACCGATTTTTTTTCCAATCATCATAACTATGACAGACATTGCAATCATCCGCACTTTGCAGGTAGCAAAGTGAACCAGAAGTTCAGAAGTTGTCAGAGGTTACTGGGCTACTTAGTAAACAGAGAAATGAATCCAATCAGTCTTGATGCAGAGTTCTTACACTGAATTCTCTCTGTTGCACTGATAAACCTTTGAGAGGAGTGGGGCAGGCAGGCCTGAGAAAATCAAATGATCGGAGGTCATGAGACCACCCTAATATCTCTGTAGGAACAATGATGTGTTCCTACAGATCTTAATATCTGCCTCAGGCAGAGTGAAGTAGACCAACAGAGACAAGGAGTGACAGGAAACTGGATACATTGGACAGTGGCAGAAGAGCGGCACCATATGGATGCCTGGTTTGTTTGTTTAAATAAAATGATTTCTTCTTTGCGGGAGAAGTGTCTCGCTATATAACCCAGGCTGGCCTTAAACTCATCGTGTAGCCCAGGCTGGCCTGGAACTCGCGGCAATCCCACTGCCTCAGCCTCCGGAGTCCTGGGGCCTCTGCTGTGAGTCACCACGCCCGGTGAGAAAAATAAATACCTTCTGACCAGCACTAAGCGTGGCCTTGCCCGTCTGGTAACAGACCCCCACGAGAAAAGAGTGGCAGGCCGACGGCATGGGGAAGGGGAGCGCCTCAGTCCAGTTCTGGGGAGACCCAGGCCAGCCACCCCCGCACTCAGATCACCTGTAGGGATTGGAGTCCACCACCTCGGGGCTCATCTTCTCGATGCGGGTCCGGCCGCCCCCTCCATCGCCGCCCCCCAGGATCCTCCGGCTTCTCTCCAGGGCCAGTTCCCGCTCCAGCTCCTCAACCCGCTGCCGCAGCTGCTCCACTGACTCGGCCATGGCTGGGCCCTCGGTGGCCGCCGCTCTCAGCCCGGGCGTCCGCCGCCGCCGCCCCACGCTGCTCCGCTGGGCCCACGAGGGGTAGGAGACCAGGAGCTAGTCCGACGCCTTCCCGGTTCCGACACCCCAGGAAGCGCCTCCTCCAGCGCAGCCCAGGCTGACACGTCTCCGCCACGCCCATCGGCCTTCCGCGGCTCCACTTCCGGTGCGTCGCCATCGAAACTCCCCTCAGCAAAAACTCTCCTCAAAAGAGGTTTTTATTTTCGTCACTACTTCTACTAGCCCAGGCCGTAGCAGAACCGCGGCCATCAGTGTCCAGATCAGGTAGATGCCGATGTTTCCATTCCAGTCTAGGCGGCCAGGAGGATAAGAGGCTATTTTATTCCCGGGCTCGCGGTCCCGGCGAACTCTTTTTTCAGTCGGACTTGAGGGGTTTTTCCGCCGGACCGTACGCTGAATCTGAATGTGGAACAAATCCCTGCGGCCTTGTTCGTCTTTGCAACGATTATGACTTTGTTTTCTACAAAATAGAGGCCTCCAGCCCTGGCGCTGATAGGAAATCCTAAGTCTGGTCCTGCAGTGGGCGTTTCCTTTATATCTGGCGGGATACACCCTAAGGCACTAGAGTCCGGAGGCCGGCACTACTTAGCCACCGCGCCCAGAGTTTGGATGATTGGCTAGAGCTAAGCCCCTACCCCGCCCCGCCCCCAAAGTCTAGATTGTCCTTTGCTAGTATAAGCAACCTCTGTGTCCTCTGACAGCTGTAGCAGTCATGGAGGTGGATGTCACCAGCGACACCGTCGAAGTGTTGCCCCAGCACCAGTTCGACCGCAGGGCCCTGGAGGCCTACCTGAATCAACACTTACCTGGCTTTGGGGCAGATCCTGGGGCTGTGCTGACTGTTACTCAATTCAGGTATCTACGCTAGCCTTGGCCTCCAGCAAAAACAGGTCCATGCTTGATGCTTTTCTTCCTTTGGTCCGGGTAGCTTTCTCGTTTCCCCAATGCCGATTTCTTTGCAATGACGGATCCTGCATGAGTTGTCCTTTGAATTCTGGACTAGTCTGAATTTAGAGGGCAGTAGCAGTTCTCATTTCACTATGCAGTGGACTAAGGAATGAAACGATGTACCTTGAGGTGTCCTTAAGATAGTTGAAACTGGACGCTCATGGAGAAAGAGATGCCCTCTATTACCTTTTATGCTACAATCTTTAGATAATTTTCTGAGAAGCTAGCGCTAATCTGTTTAATTGGCCTTATTCATGGGAGGCTGGATTAGTGGCACCGCCTTGAATATACAAATACCAAGCTTAACCTATCCACTTAGCAATTTTCAGTGCCACTTTAGATCTAAGTTCTAGAAGCAAGAGAATGGAACTGGGTGAGATGACCCTGCCAGTACCCTTACCGCTGTGAATCTGACTTTGGTCTGATGTTTCACAAGAGCTTAGAATTTTCATTTTTATTATAAAGTACTCATTTTATAAATACTTATTATTCCAAGTAAACTGTATCTGTGCCTTTCATGTGGAAATTTAACTATGTTGCACAAATTCTGAGAACAGTTTCTTATCTGTAATATTAGTACCCTTTAGTCTTGATAAGGACCTGAAAAATGTGGGTGAAAGGGCTTATGCATTGAAATAATGATGTGCACTAGTGGCATTATACCACCAGAATTTATATTTGACTATCGATTTCACTGAAAATAGCAAAGGAGATGGATCAGAGGAAGGTCTAAGAGTATAGAGAGGTATTGAAAGTTCCGTGTCCGAATATATCTGTGGGAAGGTAAAGAGAGATGGACTAAGTCATAATTGAAACCTCTAACATTAAAACCTTGTGTTGTAAACTAAAACAGATCAAAGTTCAAATTTCAACTGTCAGTCCACTCAGTGTGGAATTTGGCCAGCTTGTCTTTTGAACATCAAGTCCGACTTTTGGATAAAGGTTATAGTGTATATATCCAAGGACTTCTGTGGTCCAGTGTTAATGTAAAGATGATTCTGAATTAAGGTGGTGTTAAACAGTAATCATGCTTAATAAATGAAATTCATTATACCATAAAAATTACTTCTACAGCTGGGCATAATGGGACATGCCTGTAATCCCAACATCTGGAGGCTGAGGAAGAAAGATTATAAGTTTGAGGCTAACCTAGACAACATAGCAAGCCTTGACCTCAAAACTTTTTTTCCCAGAAATGTCATATGTTTGATTTAATACACACACACACACACACACACACACACACACACGTGTACACACTTAAGTAATGATTCCACACAGAAGACACATTAAATCCAAGACACATGAAAAGTTTTATGAAAATTGAAGACACATTAGGCCACAAAAAAGTCTCAGAAGAACTCCTTAAAAACCTTGGGCTGGTGAGGTTGCTCAGCAGGTAAAAGCATCTGCTGCCAAGGCTGATAACCTGAGTTTGATCCCTAGAAACCATACTGTGGAAGGAGAAAGCTGACTACAAGTTGTCCTCCGGCCTCCACAGACACCTCCCTCCACTTATACACTGAATAAATTGAAAAGAAAAACCACACATTTTCTCAATTTAATAAAACATTTTAACAATAAAAGCCACTAACAAATACAGTTCAGAAATTAAGTGGTTCACTAATTGTTCAGAGCTAATAATCTACAAAGATAATAGTTTATCAAAGTTCAGTATATAAATAAATTGTATTTCTGTACCTCAGCAACAGCTAAAATATACTTTTCAAAAAACTTTGATAATAGTTCAAAAATACAAGTTACCTGACTCAATAGGCTTTAACATATATGATAGAATCCATGAAATCCGGTGGGCATGCTATGAAGGGGAGGGAGTGCAGGTAGGGGAAGGCATCTAAATATGATTAAGATATATTATGAAATGCACAAAATACTCAGAAATAATGTTTGAAAAACTACAATAGAAAGTGAAAAAATAGGTAAAGCACTTGGAGATGCTTGACTTCATTACATTGTAAAGGGAAAGAAAAATTTAAAAACGTTCCATTTCCTACCACCATACTGACTTTTAAGAAATCTGACAGTAGGGCCAGTGATATAGCTCTCATCTAAGTCTAACAACCTGAGTGTAATCCCCAGAACCCAAGTAAAGGTGGATGGAGAGAACAGACTCTGAAAAGTTGTCCTCTGACCTCCACATGCATGCTGTGGCACATGTGTTCCCACACACATTGTGTACAGACACAATAACTTTTTAAGTCTGGAAATATCCAGCATTATTAGAACATGAGACATAAGGACTCAGAGTATTGTGGGGTCACTCCCTTCCCTTGTGGGTCATTGGCCACCGGTCCATGAGGACAAAGGGAGCAGAAGCAACAAACGGGGTCAGGACAGCCAGTGAGCACTGACGGAAGAAAGCCCTTCTGGGGAGACAGGTTCAGTGATTGAAACAGCTCCGTTTATTCAGTGGGGGTTAGGGAAAATATAGTGTGGAGGCAGCAGCCAATGCTTCAGCTGATAGGTGCTCATAGTGTGCTTTATTTACATATGGTAGCAGGATCCTATCATCTGGCTATAGGGCAATACCTCATTATATGGAAAAAACCTGGGGGCAATTTTACTGCAGGTAACTATGCCAAAGGTCATGTTTCAAATGAGGCCAAGCATCCATGCTTGGTGGCACTTTCCAGGTAAGTCAGGCAGGAAGCCCCTCATGAGAAAGGAGCCAACCTTAATAGCAGGGTTCCCCAACATCTCCACATTTTATTTCATAAATGGAGAAGTGTCATCACAAGCTTTAAGAGCCAACTCATCTATCTCAGGAGAATCCAAAGTTTGATAACTGACCATGACCTGCTTGGTAGTAATTTTTGCAATGGTAGTAATTTGTAAGAAATTGTATGAAACAGGGAGCAAGCATCAAAATAACGTAATCAAGGGGCTATTGATATTGTAACATTTTCCCTCTGAAGAGGTAACCCCAGAATCTTTTTGGGATAAGAGCTCACAAATACTTTTAACGTTTTTGGCCTTTGGGGCAGAGTACTTTGCTAAAAGGCCCAAGAACATTTTGACTTTTAGCCAAGAAAGAAACTGGCTACTTTTCTTTGATGTTTTTTTACCCTAGCTGCCTAGCCAATTTCTATCTCCTGTTCTTATCATATTATCCTCTGAAGAGGCTTACCCAAATTGCCAATAGGGAAATTGGGATGTAGACTGCTCTGGCTTCTTCCATGCTGAACAGGGACACAGGGTGAGGCAATTGGGGTACACCCTTCAGTGGGTCTATCTAAAAGACTCCCAAATTACATATCTCTTGACTATAGGGAGAAAAGAAAGGTGTTTGGTGCCTGGAAGATGTGAAGGAAAAGTAAAGGTAAGAGTAAGGGCAAGAGAAGTTAGTATTTCAATTTCTAGTCAGGGAACCAGAAAATGTCCAAATTAAAGTCCATTGGAATTTCTTGATGAGGGCTCCCAAAAGCATCCATCTAACAGGTTTTTTCTCATTTTTCTTTTGCCTGCCAAGGCTGGAATGATCGATGAACTCAGGATTGTTGTCAGGCACTTTGATAACTGTTGGAGTGGCTAGAATCAGCTCCCTCTTAAATGGCCTCTAGATAGGGAGAGAAAACAAATTTAGCCATCATTTTAGAATAGTGAGTTGTTTCCCTCAGCTGCAGGTGGGCACTACAGTATTGTAGACCAAGATTTAAAGTCCTACACCTGAGTAGCACTGTCCTATTAGGAACAAAATCACCAATGAGAAATAATTGTCTAAATAACATAAGAACTTAAGTCTAATGTCTGGGATGTGTAATCCTTTAAGTTCTTAAAGAAATATATTGATCACTTTAATTTTTGGTTATACTTTCCCCCTTGGGTGTTTAAGGCCATATAGTTGGCCCAAATAAACCAATATATTATTACTTTTAAGGTCATATGAGGATCTGTTTCTCAGGGGTCACATGTGCTTGGGGGAAGCCCCTGGCTCCTCAGGCTTTTTTTTTTTTTTTACCAGTTTCATCTATGTGAAGATAAGCCAAGAGGTCTTACTTGACCTGGGGTCTCCATGGCCTCCATGAACAAGAGGACAGGTGACTCACCACAGTTACAGGACATTTTGAGAGATGCTCCATAGCTCCCAGAACTTGTTTGACCTTGGAGGGCAAGGAACAAAAATTTGTTCCTTTCAGTCCCTCTGACCAGATTAGTATAGGCCTCAAAGTCTGGTTATTAAACACCCAAGAAGGTTAGTTACACCAATCTGGTACGTTTAATTACCATGTGTTATGTAGGTAGAGCTGCAAAACCCAAACATTTTTAAATAAACCTTGATGAGACGTCCTTAAACTAGTTGACTAAGCTATGACCTTAGAAATCTTAAGATCATCTTCTCATGCTTGATAAATCATAACAAATCTACACACATTCTCATTTTTAACAAAATACCTCCATTCCTGTATCCTTCTAAAATCTTTTATCTTACCATTCTCTTTTTTAACAACCATGAGACATAATAACATTAACAAATAAACTTTCCATCTGTTGTGAGAATTCTTTTCTGGGGCTATTAAGCAATGTTTTTCCCCTTTTTAGGTTGTAGTATCAAACCAATCTTTGATTACATTAAAATTTTTCTGGGGAACCAATAAATTTATTGAGCTTAGTTACAGAGATGACTGAGGGGTTGCTGGGGTATATGAGTGACCTGAGAGTATTTACACTGGAAAGCCTTAACCTAGCATGGATCTAGCCTTTTCTTCCTAGCCTTTCCAGATAATATACTTTAGTCCTCCCCAGACCCAGGAGACCATGTATGATTAGGGCCAAATTATATACAGTTGGTTGGGAAGAGCAGCTGGATACTCAGGTGAGGGTCCAATGACCCTGTTTACCCCTCCTCCTTTAATTAGATAAACTTAAGTCCATAAGTCCAGTTGTGACCTAAGTCCAGTTAGTGGACACAGCTGAAGTCATGAAGATGGCAGTTTGACTC
>NW_008337641.1:141085-151813 GCF_000622305.1 Nannospalax galili | reverse complement strand
AAACATTGCTTTAGGTGGAAAAAAGCAATTGGTACATAATTAGACATTATTGATGTTTACAACCTCTAGCATAATCAATTTAGGAAAACTGTGCTATAACCCTGTTTAGACTTTTAAGTTATTAAAATTTAATAATTTTAATAACAAATTATAAATCTATAAATTTACCAAGCAATTTTTATCTCACAAATATAGAGATGAACACTTATATTAAATATATTAGAAACTTTGAGATGTCCTTGTAAGCCATGAAGCAGGTTTTAAACAACCAAGTCTTCTTTAAAGGTTTAGAGATGTTTTATACAGACTTGGAAAATGTTTATTCTATATAAAACATATCTAAACATAAAGATAAATTGTACCCTAGAACAGAAGCAATCATTTCTTAAAGGTTAATTTATATTTTTAATATCAACCATGTTGTAATTTAACAATTTTAGTTTATAAGAGAACTTACAAGTCAATTTGATATCTAGTAAATTATTAATTATTGTTTTGTTAGTATTAAACATAAATCCATTCATAATAGTCTCATTTGATAAATACTATGGTTAGACACAATGTCACAACAAACCAGTTTTTGATGGACCCAAGTCCCCCCAAATGATGGACCCAAGTCCCTCCAAAATGATGGATTTAAACTAAAATCCCCCAGGCCTGAGAAAAACTGTACAAGGAAGTAAAAATGAAAAATAATTCTAAATGCTAAGAACAAGCTGAGCTGACCTTTTTCATGCTCCTTTGACCAAGCTGGAAATCATCCCAGAAATTCCCCCCTACCTCTGCTTGGCACATAGCCGCCGCTTTTCTTCTTGGCAGCCGCTTGTCTTTAAAAGAAACCTGTGAACTGGGCTCTGGACTTCTGTCCTCCGAGTGAGGTGGGAGTCCGTTTTGCAAAACGCCAATAAATCCTCATGCTTGTTGCATCTCCTGATTTGAGAACTGAGTTATTGGGGTGCGACCTCCCGTGAACGTTGGGTACCCCAGTCTGGGGGTCCAACATTTTAAAACCAAGACCTATTACTTTGACGAATTTTTTGATCAGATGTATATGAAAGAAACTCTTAAAAGCCAGCAGTACTTTACATATATGATCATATACATACCTGCATTTTACATTAGTCTGTGTTAGTGACCAAATAATCCCATTAACTTTTACTATACTTTTATACTTATATACTTTTACTATAGAGAGTAATACCCTCTGTTGTAATAGTTTACACCTTACCTGTTTTTATTTGTATAATGTATTTACTCTTAGGCTGTTTTGTAGCCTAGACTTGCATCTGAAGTGGGAGGGCCGATCCCATCTCCAGAGTCAGTGTCTTAGTGAGCTCAAACAGCATGTGACAATTTACCAGTATAATTAGTACAAAAAGGCATTTGTTCTTCTTTAACCTAAAAGTTTTTTAAATTTTTAAAAATTGTTTATCCATATATTATTTTTAAACTAAGGCAAAACTGTTAACTCGCATGGTGAATTTCTTTGAAGAGGGCTGTCAGTGTGGATTAGAAAAAACTTCACTATGTGCTGGTAGTAGCTTGGGGGGAGAAAAGGCTAAAAGGAGAAAAGGCAGGAGCCCTGCATCTGTGGACGGACACAGCGGCAGTGTGCACCCCTGGAGGGGGGGTTGAAAAGGCTATGACCAGTGCTACACATGCGCGCCCTCAGTGCGAGCCAGCCGCCATCCAGGTGGGTGAGGCATGAAGTCATGTCCCTCAAGGGGAAGCCTGCGGGGGCCCAGAGGACTATAGGAGAAAGCCCTCCATGTGGGGTCATCCTCTGATGAGCCCCTTCCCCAAGAAAAAGTTTATGAAAAAAAAAATGGCTTTTTAAAATCTTTTTTTCATTTTTTCATTTAAGCCACCTTAAATTCTTTAAGTGCTCGGGTGCTTTAAATCCTTTGTTTTTGTTTACGTTATGGTGCACTTGGAGCTGGAGTGCCTTTTTGTTAATTTAAATTCTCGCCTAACTGGTTTAGCTTGAGCGTGCTGGGGGCAAGATAACAAAACAGATTAAGGAAGTTTGTTATTTTAGAAGTTGAATTCAAAGCTTGTATAAAAATCCTTAGAACTTTCGGGATTTTGTTTTTCTAGGGGTGTTGTTCAAGATAGAAAAGGAAAGGGGGGGTGAAACGCTGATTCCTAGGGGAACATGCCCAGGATCAAACCTCAGGGAATTCCACGGAGCCCACAGCACAAGCCTGCCCACAAATTTAAGAGATCCCACGACCACTCTAAGAGCAATTAACTGGTCGTTGCATTACCGGGTTTTTGCATTAGAAAGATGTATAGATAGGGGGTCTTGTCTACACCCATGCGGGCAGTTGGGGTCTGTTAAGAGGGCTAAGAGCCTTTGGCTGACTTCAGGGGGTGCCCTGATCAGAAAACCTCAATTGCTCCTTCGTCTTTAGCGGTCCCACACGAAGACTCAGACCGAAAATAAAAGGAGGAAAAAGAGGTGAGACTGCCAATCCTCAAGGGTGGGATGGCTTAAGGCAAAGCTGCCGTTACCCTCTTGGAGAGAGGGGATACTCATAAACTCTGCATGTTCCAGGAGCCTCATGTTTGGGTGCCAGCTGTGGGGTCTCTCCCTTCCCTCGTGGGTCATTGGCCACTGGTCCACGAGGACAAAGGGAGCAGAAGTGACGAATGGGGTCAGGACGGCCAGTGAGCACTGACGAAGAAAGCCCTTCTGGGGAGGCAGGTTCAGTGATACAAACAGCTCCAGACTCAGTAAAACAGCTCTGTTTATTCAGTGGGTGTCAGGGAAAATATAGTGTGGAGGCAGCAGCCAATGCTTCAGCTGATAGGTGCTCATAGTGTGCTTTATTTACATGTGGTAGCAGGATCCTATCATCTGGCTATAGGGCAATGCCTAATTACCATATGGAAAAAACCTGGGGGCAGTTTTATTGCAGGTAACTATGCCAAAGGTCATGTTTCAAATGAGGCCAAGTATCCATGTTTGGCGGCATTTTCCAGGTAAGTCAGGCAGGAAGCCCCTGCTGAGAAAGGAGCTGACCTTAACAGCAGGGTTCCCCAACAAAGTATGAGTCAGTATAGCCACCATTGAGAAATACATGATATTACCTTGCAAAGATGAAGTTGTATGCCCTGTATATGCCCTGTGCCCCAAGAAATTCTATTTCTTTGAGAAATGTTCATATTAGGATATCAGGAAATAATCCACAAAACATTCATCATGCTGTTTTTAATACCCAAAATTCAGGAAACAGCAGTATTTATTAGTAGTACAGTGAAAGAATAAATTACATATTCACAGATAAGTTACCATAAATCAGTTAAAATGATTCAACTACAGCTAGATACGCACAGGATAAAAAGCATGGACAACATATGTTTAGCTAAAGGCTACATAACAAGAAACAATGCCAGATAGGAGATACCTTCTTTTGAGGTGTTGGCCAGGGTGGCCCAAGAGACTCCCAGATAGTAACCCAGCATAAAACTGGGAAAATGAACAGCAGACCCCAGTCTTATCTAAAGGAATATTGACAACTGATTGCTGCTAGATGAGGAACAGCTGACCTTCCTAAAACAAAGACATCTAGATAGGCTGACTAAGGTCACCAGATGGACAAGTAGTGGGGAATGGCTGGGGGTGGTGACAACACAGCAGACAGTAGCAGGGATATCAGAGTATAAGGGCTCTAATGGGGTGAGGGAGGCTATGGGAGGGTGCCATCTGGGAAATGGGTGTATAGTTGAATAAGATGGTTTGGGATGTTCTGTGTGATATACACACAAAAGAAATCAACAAATTTAAAAAATGATTTATATTTGAGGAGGAAGCATAAAAATTTATGTCATGTTAAATAGTAGAGGTGATAAACATTACCACTGAAATCTACCTGATGACTTTATATCCATACACAGGTGCCAAGGATCTGAGTACAACTGACCAGGACTAGCAATAATAAGATACATACAGATTAGAGATACATGTGCTAACATCTAAGTGTTATTAGCAAAAACAATGAGTCTTTCTATAAGAAACAGTATATTTTAAAATGAAATGGAGATCTTTTTTAAAGGTTAAAAGCTCATTCAATTTTATGTCTTACAGGGCTTATACTGAGTTCAATATTGTATAACTGTATTAATTCAACTGTGAACCTAAAAACTTTATAGACACTTTTTGAAAGAGATGTATCTTTGCTCTGGAAATTGTTATTGAGTATGTTAAAGCTGTAATGAAATGCTTCTTCTAAAAAATAAAAAATAGATATATTTTTAAAAAGCGTGGACAAATACAGAGAATGTTCCTTAAGGAGATGAAGTTCAAGAAAACAAGTATAAAATTCAGGACAAAGATGCCTTCAAATATCTGGTAAATTTTTTAAGATAGAATATTGGCATTTTTTGGTATAGTTATTCCCGTGCCTTCCATAGTCTGTAAGAATTCTTTTTTCTTACGCAGTTTTTTAATTTACAAACATTAAGTCATATTGGAAATAAAAAGTATAATAAAACAATGAAAACATTATATAGCTTGATATAACAAAGCTTATGACTTACAGCCTACTGCCTGTGTGTATCTGGCACTGGTGTGAATCCTGCCATTTTCAATTTCTAGTCTATTTAAAGAAAATAGACAAGCAAAACCAGTTTCTAAATATTATACTGCAAGTTGCTATGTCCTATGTGCAGGGTTGGGGGACAGAAAATGTTTGAGGGCAGAGCAGAAGGGCTGCATTGAGAATATGGCATTCAACAAAGACTAGGAGTTGAGGAGGAGACTGTCCATGTTATAAACCTAGTGGACCACTGAAGCAAAGGCCAGGGAGGCAGAGCATGTGTAGTATGCTAAGGGACACAGAACCTCTGGGCTAAGCACCGTAATCAAGGGCAACAGGATCCTAGCAGTTGTCATAGGAACTTTGAGTTGAAGTGGAAGAGGTTAGAGCTTTTTGAGCAAAGGAGGAAATGAGTTGTCATCATTGTCATCGATATTTTTTTAATGTGTATGAGTATATTGCCTGCATGTATGTTAGTGCACCCATGTCATGCAATGCCCAGAAAGATCAAAGAGAGTGTGGAGTCCCCGGAACTGGAGTTATGAACAGTTGTTATCTGCTGTGAGGATGCTGGGAACTAAACCTGGTTCCTCAGCAAGAACAGCTCTTAACCACTGAGTCATCTCTCCAGCCCTGTTGTTTTTAACAGAAACTGTGCCTACCAAGTTGAGAGTGGACTGAAGAAGGCAAAGGTGGAAACAGCACCAATATATTGCACTATCCAGTTAGAGACATTAGGGGCCAGTGTGGTAATGTAGAATAGGTGAGAAGTGATTGTAGTCTGGGTAGATTCTGAAGGATTGTTGATTTGATTTGAGATAGGAGACAAAGAAATAAGAATGGTTCTTTTTTTTGTCATGATAACTAAGTATGAGGTTATTGTGATCTTAAAAATAGAGAGGACTGTAAGAAAACCAGATTAGAGGACATTATTGTTTGAATGTGAAATGCTCCCCAGAGACTCATGTGTTTGAACACTTGGTTCCCAACTAGTGGCTCTGCTTTGAGAATTTGTGGAACAGAGACAGGAAAGTGTAGACAAAGCTTAACAACCTGGGACTCTGCTTGACTGAGCTGTACCCACACCTCTTTCCTAAAAATGCACTAAGCAACCTGGGACTCCCCCCACCCCCCTGCATTTAGCTGCCTGTATACCCTGCTTCAAACAATGCAATAGGTCGCCCTTCCCTTAGCAGCTTCTGGGTAACTCCCCTTTTGTAGTTTGTGCCCATTCACAAATGTCCCAGAACATAGAGAACATTCCCCAAAACTAGGTGGGAGTGGATGGCCATCCAGCTTGAACCAGTTCTGGATGCATTCCAGGCAGTAAGGCAAACTGCATCCTTTGAGTGAACTTTTAGGAAAATTATCCTATTTACCATCTTATGCCTATGCATGATTGGACATGCATATGATTAAAATCAGATTCACGTGGAAATGTACACGCACAATAAAGACTTACATAATCCAGGCCTATCAATCAAAACAGAGAACCACCCACACCATGCCTCTTAGCAACCAACTCCTCCTCCTCTAGGAGCCCAATAAAAGAAAACCCCAAGCAATAACCACTGCTTTGGGGCACTCTAGCTCAATTAGCCCACTGCTTCTTTTTATTCTATTCTGTGCTGTCTCTTTAAATAAAAGTTATTGCCGCTTTGCCGTTTGAGTGTGCTTTTTCAATTCTTTGAATAAGATACCAAGAACCTGGAAATACTCAGACCACTGGCAACAGAACCTTTAAGACATGTGGCCTCCTGGCTAGTAAAAGTGGGTTTCAAGGGCAGGCTTTCAAGGTTATATACACTCTGGCTCTAGCCTGAGCTCTCTACTTCCTGATCTGCCAAGATGTAAGGAGCAGCTGCAGGCTCCTGCCTCCACACCCAGCCTCTCCACCATGCTTTCCCCATGGGATAGACTGTATCCCCTAAAACCAGGAGCCAAAAAATATTTGTTCTTCTTTCTCCCTGAAGTTGCTTCTGACAGATATTTTTTTATAGTGATGAAGAGGAGTATATTGGGAGCTCAGGTTTGTAATTTAACTTTCAGTTTTAGTACATGTGTTACAGAAACCAGTTGCCTGTATGTGTCTGGAGGTCAGGGCAGAGACCTGGCATAGACATAAGTTTAAGAGTAATTGACATAGGAGAAAGTTATTTAAAGTCATAAGATTGAAAAGCTTACCTAGAAAACTAGTCTGCATAAAGTAAACCATTAGAGACTTGGTCCATAACAGCCCAACATTAAGAAGTTGGAGAATTAAGAGGAAGCTACAAAAGAGTCCAAGAAGGAGTGGCCAGAGAAGTAAGGGAGAATCATGGTTGGTGCTGGTGACCTTGAGGAAGTGCCATTAGTGGAAAGATGGAAATGAAAGCTCAATGCAGTGGGTTTAAGAGAAAAATTACAGGAGACAGCATTTCTACAGGGAAGTGCAGTAGGAAGTGGGGCAAGAAAAAGCGTTTTAAAAACCCACATGATTAGAAGCAAATAGCAGTGATCAATAATTTGTGCAAAACAAAAGTCTAGAACAAAGACCTTGAGACTTCAAGATTGGTCTAGAATCCAGTTCACAAAAGATTGGTTTGTCTGCAGACAGGGATGTGAATATTTTCTGTAATCTTTGGAAGGGACTCAACATACGAATACAGAGGATCCAGTTGCAGCTATAGTAGTGCTTAGAAAAGTTCACATCTGATCACTTTTGCTTTGTCACTGAAATAGTGACTAGGTAATTAGATGAGAAGCTGGAGATGCTGTTAGTGGTTTCAGGAGAGACAAAATATGAGAAAGAGTCATCTTGGGCCTTGGGAGAATCAACAGGCTAAGGAATATGATTGCCAAGTGGGGGTCCAATTTGAGGTTCATAAGAATGAATTTGAAAAGTATTCATTTTAGTAGATGCTATTGATACTTTTCCAGATGCTCTTATTCCTGTTCACACCCAGTTGTGTTGGGTTTCCAGTGGCCAGCATTGGTCACTCTTTTTAATTTATTTATTGGGGAGGGCAAGAACAGGTGCCCATGTGTGTAGTACAGCACATGAGAGGAGGTTAGAGGGCAACTTGTGGAGTTGGTTCTCTCCTTCCATAATGGAGGTTCTGGGGATCGAATTCAGGTCATCAGATTTGGTGGCAAGCATGTTTACCTATTGAGCCATCTCACCTCCCTCATCTCTCTTAAAGAACTGCCCCTGGTTTGCTAGAACTTCCTTGCACTGACTGTTACTGTATAAGATGGCCATGAACCAATTGCAGTGGAATTTGGGGAAGAAGGAAAATATATCTTTATAATTGATCTTTGCACAAAAAACTTTTATCTAGATCAGGACAGTCCAATCCAACATTTTTCCTGCAGAAGGGATCTCAAGCATATGTCCTCAGGAAGAAACCACCAGGCTCGCTTCTTCCTAAAGCACACAAGGTATGGCACATGAATGTAATGAAAAGCTATTTGGCTACAAGAAAACACCTTTGATAAACACAAAACCAAACCAGTTAAAGGTCAGCTTATAGTTACTAAATGATAGAAACACACTTCATTTTTAATTAAAAGTTCACTTGTTTTAGAAAAGGATTGGGGGTGAGATCTAAGGCTACATTAGGCTGTGATCGTGAGCAATGGCCAGGCTTCTGGTGGATTGCATTCCTCCCTGTGGACTTGACAGATGTATCATCAGCCAGCGGATAGCTCAGCGCTACTCATTTCTAGGTGCTTTGTTTTTGCTGCAAACTAATATTATTAGACATAATGATAACATTTACTTACTGAGTTATTTTAATTCATTTGCTTTGGAAATCCTCTAACATTTTGGTGATCAAAAGAAAGACTTGAAAAAGCATTTTATAGTGGACTCTAAGCATTAGACTCACCAGGGAGAATTAGGAAAAATTCTTGCTTAAAAAAATGCTTTTCTAATTTACCCTGAGTTGTTCACTACCATATATATATACACATATATATGCAAAATATTACATTATACCTCAGAAATACATACAAATGTAATTTATCAATGAATTTTTAAACAGTTTTCTTGTTTGCAAAAAAACAGGTATTATCTCTGGATAGTTTAGAGAACTGAGGGAGCTGAAATCACAGTACTGGAGAACACTGTACACATTCTGCACATTTAGGTGCTACTGTAATCTCATCAAGCAGGGGCTCTCCAGTCCCAGTTTACTGGGGAAGGGTCATTGTGAGGTGAGTCTAATGTCACAGTAATAGGACAACACAGATTCTGACTTTTTGGGGCTTGTCATATTCCTGGAAACACGAAGTAACTTTGATGCTAAGAAGTTAAGTCACAGAGATCCTAGCAGACAGCCTGAGAGGGTGGGTTCAGACCTCCTCCATATGGGTAGAGGCCCAGAGCTCAGCAGACCACCAGAGAGTGCCGGGTTCTGGCCTCCAACTACCAGAGGGCCTGAGAACCCAGGGGACAGCCTGACAGCCCCCAGATCCTGCCTCACATGATGGTGAACTTTGCCTAATTGCACCATACCATCCCCTTACCTGGGAATTTCTGAGGCCCCTCCCAAGGCCCCAGGGCAGATCTAGCTTTGGTGGGCTAAGGCTGGGATCTCAGCAGACTGCCAGAGAGTGCAGAGTTCTGGCCCCCTCTGTCCTCCCTTTGGCATAGGGTTGTCAATACATAGGACTGCCTGAGAGAGCCTGGATCCTGCCTCCACTTGGTGAAGGAAGCCTGAGTGTACCTGACTGGAATGTGAAGTGGGCTTCTGTGGGTACCCCTGAAAAACTGATCTGAAGTCAGCAGTTCCCTCCAAAATAAACCTGAGAGAACCTGAACCCTGTACCAACTACCTTTACATAACCAATAAAGAAAGGATCTACACACCCGGATAATACAAGCAGAAGCATACTTCAACTTAATTCTCATACCAGAATCATAAACAAAAAAAGAAATTCACATGCCAAAACCAAAACGAAAGAATAATAAAATGGAAAGCCAAAACACTATGTTCCCACCAAAGCCCACCAATCCTGTAGAAGAGTTCTACAAGGAGAACCTCCTAGAGATAACCCAGGACATTGAATTTAAAAGAACAATAATAAACATGATCAAGGAAGTCAATGAATTTAAAGAGCACATCAACAAAGAACTAAAAGAAGATAGGGATAAAGTTCTGAATGAATTCACAAAAGAGATTGAAACATTGAAGAAAACTCAGGCAGAAATGAAGAAGAAAGTGCAAAACTCAATAGGCCAACTTGAAACTATAGGGGAAAGCCTCACCGGTAGAATGAATGAAATAAAAAACAATATCAATACTGGACAATAAAGTTGAAGAATTGGACCACTCAAACAAAGATTATGGAAAGTTTTTAAAAACACAGGAATGGAATATGCAAGAGATGTGGAACACCATGAAAAGACCAAATCTATGGATCCTAGGAATAGAGGAAGGAGAAGAATTTCAGGTTAATGGTGTTGAACAGATCTTAAACAGGATTGTAGAAGAGAATTTCCTAAAATTAAGGAAAGGCACCCCCATACAAATACAGGAAGCACATAAAACACCAAATAGGATCAGAAAAGAAACTCCCAACGACATATCATAGTAAAAAACACTAAATGTTCAGAACAAAGAGAGAATACTGAAATCAGCAAAAGAAAAACAAGTTACACACAAAGGAAAGCCCATTACAGCTGAAAGCTGTAAAGAATTACAGCTGACTTATCAATGCAAACTATGAAAGCCAGAAGAGCCTGGGCCAAGGTATTTCCAGTTCTACATGACAAATAAATGACCATAGATGCCAACTCAGAAACTCAGAATACTTTACCAAGCAAAACTTACTATTACAATTGAAGGGAAAAGAAAAATCTCCCATGATGTGAAAAGAAAGAATACATGTCCAAAAAACTAGCCCTTCAAAGAATACTTGAAGCAATCAGAGAGTAGAGAGAGAAACAACTATACCTTAGGGGCAATGAAAGAAAATACACAAAGATATAATCTAGGACACACAAAATTACACAGAGAACACAAACAGCAAGCAAAATGACAGTAACCAATACACACTTTTCAATAATAACCTTAAATATCAATGGACTGAACTCCCCAATCAAAAGACACAGGCTAAGCGAATGGATTAAGAAACAAAATCCATCTTTTGCTGTCTGCAAGAAATCCATCTCACCTTCAAGGGCAGGAACTACCTTAGGATT
>NW_008337641.1:132652-140171 GCF_000622305.1 Nannospalax galili | reverse complement strand
GATAGGCCGCTAGCCCAGTTAACCAAAAGAAAGAGCACCCCCAAATCAACAAAATCAGAGATGAAAGGGGAAATATCACAACAGATACCAAAGAGATCCAGAACATTATAAGGAAATATTTTTAAAACCTATATGCTACTAAATTTGAAAATCTGAAAAAAAATGGATATCTGAAATCATGGGAACCTCCAAAGTTAAACCAAGAACAGATCAACAGTTTAAACAGACTCATAACATATAAGGAAATTGAAACAGTAATACAAAGACTCCCAACTAAAAAAAGCCCAGGCTGAGATGGATTTACAGCAGAATTCCTCCAGACATATAAAGGAGACCTCCAACAAATACTACTTAAATTATTCAAAACAATAGAAACAGAGGGAGAACTCCCAAATTCCTCCTATGAAGCCAGCATCACTCTAATACCCAAACTGAATAAAGACACAACCAAAAAAGAAAACTAGACCCATATCCTTAATGAACATAGATGCAAAAATTCTCAACAAAATACTTGAAAACCGCATAAGACCGACATATCAAAAAGATCATTCACCATGACCAAGTAGGCTTTATCCCAGCGATTCAGGGATGGTTCAATATATGCAAGTCAATAAACATCATGATCATATAAATGGACTCAAAGACAAAAACCGCATTGTCATCTCAATAGATGCAGAAAAACCTTTTGACAAAATCATGCATTTATGTTCAAAGTCCTAGAGGGAATTGGACTAGAGGGAACATATCTCAACATAATTAAAAAGCCATATATAACAAACCCACAGCCAATATTCATTCTAAATGGAAAAAAACTGGAACCATGCCCATTAAAATCAGGAACCAGACAAGGATGGCCATTATCTCCACTCCTTTTCAACATAGTGCTTGAAACTCTTGCTAGAGCAATAAGACAGGAGAAGGAAATTAAAGGAGCACTAATTGGAAAAGAAGAGGTCAAACTATCACTTTTTGCAGATGATACTATACCTAAGAGATCCCAAAAGTTCCACCAGAAAACTCCTGGAACTGATCAATACTTTCAGTATAGTGGCAGATTATAAAGTCAATCTACAAAAATTAATAGCCTTTCTATAGGGAAACTGACGTCTTCTTCTAGCCTCCACTGGCACTGCACAGAGCAGATACTCTTACATACATGCAGGCAAAACACTCACTTACATATGCACATAAAATACAATGAAATAAAATAAATATCTACAGACATTGATGAAAATGAGGAAGATACCAGAAGATGAAAAGACTTTCCATGATCAAGTACCGAAACAATTAATATTGGGATAATGACCATCCTACCAAAAGCAATATATAGATTCAAGGCAATCCCAATCAAAATCCCCATGACATACTTCACAGAATTTAAAAAAATCCATCCTTAAGTTCATATGGAGGCACAATATACCCCGGATAGCCAAATCAACCCTGAGCACAAAGAGCAATGCAGCAGGGATTACTATACCAGATCTCAAAGTACACTACAGAGACATAATCATAAAAACAGCATGGTATTGGTGCAAAAACAGACGCATAGCTCAATGGAACATCATTGAAGATCTAAAACTCAAGTACATGCAGTTTCAGCTACCTGATATTTGACAGAGGTGTAAAGAACACACAATGGAGGAAAGACAGCATGTTCAGCAAATGGTGCTGGCAAAACTGGATCTTCACCTGTAGAAAAAATGAAACTAGATCCTTATCTTTCACCTTGCACAAAAGTCAATTCCAAATGGATAAAAGACCTCAATTTTGAAACTGGAAACCCTGAAACTATTAGAAGAAAATATTGGCAGTAACTTACAGGATATAGGTGTAGGAAAGGATTTTCTAAATCAGACAGAAGTTGCTTAGGAATTAAGGTAAGCAATCAAGTGGGACCTCATTAAACTAAAAAGCTTCAGTACAGCAAAAGAAACAATCAAAAAAGTGAAGAGAAAACCCACAGAATGGGAAAAAAATCTTCATCAGTGATACATCTGACAGAGGTTTAACATCCAGAATATATAAAGAACTCACAAAACAAAGAATTGAGAAACCAAATGACCCAATTAAAAGATGGGCTAAAGATCTAAACAGTTCTCAGAGAAAGAAACAAAGATGGCTAAGAAACGTCTCAAAAAGTGTTCAGCATCGTTAGTAATAAGGGAAATGCAAATTAAAACCACCTTAAGGTATCACCTTACCCCAATAAGACTGCCTAGGATCAAGAGAACCAATGATACCAAATGCTGGCAAGGATGTGGAGAAAAGGGGAACGCTCATTCACTGCTGGTGGAATTGCAAACTCATGCAACCCCTATGGATAACAGTGTGGAGAACTCTTAAAAACCTAAAAATGAACCTACTATATTGACCCAGTTATACCACTCCTTGGCATATACCCAAAGGACTCATCCTATTGTAGAGACACTTGTACATCCATGTTTGTTGCTGCTCTTTTCACAATAGCTAAGAGATGGAAGCAACCTAAGTGTCCCTCAACTGACAAGTGGTTAACAAAAATGTGGTATATTTACACAATGGAGTTCTATTCAGCAGTAAAGAAAGATGAAATAATGAAATTTGAAGGTAAATGGATGGATCTAGAAACTGTTATACTAAGTGAAGTAACAGATTCAGAAAAACAAGTGACATATGTTCTCCCTCATATGTGGCTCCTAGTACCAAATTCTTTTAAATTCCAGGTCCTTTTCATAACATGATGCTATACAGCAGTCCTTTCTGCATGAAATAACTACCATCATCACAACTTCTGCTGAGCCTGATCGCTAAACATAGCCACAATTGGGCTTGTTCATGGTTGTGTTCGTTCATTAAAGGAGTGCCAAGCAGGGTCACTGAACCTTCACCTGAGTATCCAGCCATTCTTCCCAGCCAACTAGTCCAGCCTTGGAAGAAAAAAGAAAAATGAGGAAGAATCCAATAGAGGGATGCTTTTGGAAGTCCTTGTCAAGAAATTCCAATGAACTCTCATATGAACATTTGGAAAATTGCCTTGTTCTGCTTTTTTCTAGTTCCCTGTCTAGAACTTGTAATGGTAATTATTCTTGCCTTTACTTCTCCTTCACATCTCCCATTCATGATTCAAGGACTTTCTTCTCCCTTTAGAGACAAGCGTCCCTGTTCAGCATGGAAGAAGCCAGAATAGTCTGTGTCCTGATTCCCTATTGGCAATTTAGGTAATCTCTTCAGAGGATGGTGTGATAAGAATAGGAGGTAAGAATTGGCTAGGCCGTTAGGGTAAAAAGACCCCAAAGAAAAGTAGCCAGTCTCTTGGCTAAAAGTCAAAATGTTCTTGGGCCTTTTAGTAACATACTCTGTTCCAAAGGCCAAAAATGTCAAAAGTATTTGGGAGCTTGAATCTAATCCTTAAAAGATTTTAGGGTTACCTCTTCAGAGGGGGGAATGTTGGAGGGACGGAGTGGGCATGGATTTGATCAAAACACCTTATATGCATGTGTGGAATTCTCAATAAAGTTATTGTAAAAATTTTTTAAAAAGTTAAGTCACTTAAAAATAAAAGATCTCAACAGCATGACTGAAGGAAAATCCCCACCCATGCCCAGAAATTCGTGCTGCAATAAGCAGCTCTGTCTGATTCTCTTCTCTTTGTATCCTACCAGAATACCTACTTCAGCCCAGTACAGTTGCAAGGATCTGCAGTATCTGTGTTAACGTCCTTAATTTTGCCCACATCTGTATTGAAAAAAGCAGTGCTCTGCTTTGCAATCCATATTATGCCTCCCTCAACATTTACCCTCTCCCTCTTGCCACTCCCCCTCTCATTTCCTGGCATCAGGATGGCTGAATTTCTATTGACAGCCTTTGTCACCATTGGCTGCTCTCATCTGGACTTGGGTTTAGTTACTTCCCGGCTCAGCAGCTCAGTGACTGCAGCAGATCCTGCTTTACTCCCTGATGTCAGGGTGAGCTGCGTGGCCTCCTCTCCTTAGACCTGGTCAGTCACCCCAGTCACTTTGCAGATGCACATCATCCCTGCTTATCTGTATCACAGCTTTGCTATAACTGTACCCTTAGGTCCTTAGTGGGTCTGCACATATGTCCTTGTCAAGGAGGCCATTTTTCTTCTTGTCTTATTTGAGTTCCAGCTTTAGTATCAATTTGCTTCTGGCTGCCTGCTTTCCCCATAGTTATCTGGAGCCTCACAGCAGCCCAGGTACCTGGAGGGAGTCTTTACATTCCTTCCTTGGAAGCAGTGTCTCCTTTGATGTCCAGAAGGGATGAGTACTTTTCCCTTCCCACTACCACATCACCCCAGCTTCTGCAGTTGACCATGGTAGAATGCTAGATGAAATCTTCCTGAGCCTCTTGTGAAATATGAAAGGAGAGAGTGAGCCAGTGAGTAGGGAACTGCTGAGAACAAAGGAATGCTCTGTAATAAACCCTGTGACTATTACGGCCAGAGACTACTGCCTTCATACTATAAGAGCCAATATTAAGCTCCATGTAAGTGCCCATCCTTTTATCCTAATTATCTTCTTTTAAAGAGTTGGTCTACTTTGTAATTGTAATGATTGAACTAACACACCTCTTGAGGGAATTGTTGCTATCCCCCTCTGAGTTATTTATTGACACTATTTTACAACTAATATCTAGTCTTAGTTAAAGTTAGCTCATAAGTGATTATTAAATTTCTGTTTCTGCCTTTAATCATCCTGTTTAGATTGATAGAGAATTTAAAGTCCAGAACGCCTTGCTTTCTGTTGGATTCCCTGTTCCTAGGCCTTTACTGTACTGCAGTGATTCTGCCATCATTGGAACGGAGTTCTATGTGATGGAACATGTGCAGGTAAGCTAGCAATCTTATTCGGTTGTTGCTCTTATTTTAATTACGAAGTTAGTTATGACATTACTTTAGGTGAAATGCTGTTGTGCTCATTAACGATATTGTTTATTCAACATTTTTTTTAATATATTTGAGACAGGGACTTCTGTAGCCCAGCTGGCCTGGAACTCAATATATAGGCCTTGTACTCAGAGATTCACCTGCCTATGCCTCCCAAATGCTAGGATTAAAGATATTTGCCACCACACTAGGCTGTTTAGTCAACATTTTAATCAGTTTCCTTTGCAACTGCTTAAAATTTTGTTTTCCTTTGAGCACACACAGCGAGGAAGGACTGAAATGCATTAGGAACAAATTTAGTCATTAGGTTATATTGACTTATTCTTACATATTCCTCTAGGTGTCAGTAAAAAGCTATTTATAATGGCAATGGCCTGTCAGGAAGGTGGTGTGTGTGTGTGTGTGTGTGTGTGTGTGTGTGTGTGTGTGTGTAGGGGGTTACTCCATATAGAAAGATCAAACATTTTCTTTGGGATTGTGTCTATGAGTTAGGAGCAGTTGGGGTCTGTAGGTTCATCCTGGTGTATTGTGCCTTCGGCATGTATACTCATATATTACACAAGTAAAGCTATGTAACATATTCTGTAAAGTGTTGGTTTTGTTTGTCAAACATTTAAATGAACCTCTGTGCTTACTCAATAGGGTCGAATCTTTCGTGATTTTTCAATTCCTGGAGTTAGCCCAGCAGAACGTGCAGCCATCTATGTGGCCACCATAGAAACCTTGGCTTGGCTACATTCACTGAACATACAGTCATTGAAACTGGAAGGATATGGTGTAGGTGTTGGGTACTGCAAAAGACAGGTAATGTGTCTACATAAATGTCCTCCAAGATACCTTCCTTTGAGTTATTGGCCAGGGTGGCCCAAGAGACTCCCAGACAGTAACCCAGCATAGACCCGGGAAAATGAACAGCAGACCCCAATCTTATCTAAAGGAATATTGACAACTGATTGCTGCTAGATGAGGAACAGCTGATCCTCCTAAAACAAGGATCTCTAGATAGGCTGATTAGATTCAGCGGATAGACAAGCACTGGGGAATGGCTGGGGGCACTGACAACACAGTGGACAGTAACAGGGATGACAGAGTATATGGGCTCCAGTGGGTAGAGGTGGGAGGCTATGGGAGGGTGCCATTTGAGAAGTGGGTATATAGATGAATAAGATGGTTTGGGATGTTCTGTATGATATGCACAAGAAAAAATAAACAAATTTTTTAAATGATTTATATTTGAGGAGGAAGCATAAAAATTTACTTCATGTTGATTAGTAGAGGCGATAAACATTACCAGTGAAATCTACCTGATGACTTTATATCCATACACAGGTGCCAAGGATCCAAGTGTAACTGACTGTGACTAGTAATAATCAGATATATAGAGATTACAAACGCATGTGCAAACATCTAAGTGTTAGTACATTAAAACTGTTAGTAACAGTCTATCTGTAGGAAACAGTATATTTTAAAATGAAATGGAGATCTTTTTTAAAGATTAAAAACTCATTCAATTTTATGTCTTATAGGGCTTATACTGAGTTCAATATTGTATAACGGTAACTCTATTAATGCAACTGTGTACCTAAAATTTTAAAGCCACTTTTTTTTGTTTTTATTGGTTGTTGTTTGGTTTTGTTTTTAAATAAATAATTTATTGAGAATTTCATACATGCATATAAGGTGTTTTGATCAAATCCATGCCCACTCCCTCCCCTCCAGCTCCTTCCATATCTCCCCATCACTTTTTTTCTGATAATTTCATGTACTCTTTCCTCTTAACTTTTTTAATGGGGCTTTTGGCTACTCTAACATTCCCCCCTCTGAAGAGGGCACCCTAAAATCTTTTAAGGATTAGATAAAAGCTCCCAAATATTTTAGACATTTTTGGCCTTTGGAACGGAGTATGTTGCTAACAGGCCCAAGGACATTGTGAGTTTTAGCCAAGAAACTGGCTACTTTTCTTTGAGGTCTTTTTACCCTAACTGCCTAGACAATGCCTATCTTCTATTCTTATCATACCATCCTCTGAAGAGGTTACTCAATTGCCATTAGGGAATCGGGATGCAGACCGCTCTGGCTTCTTCCATGCTGAACAGGGACACAGGGTGAGGCAATTGGAGTACCCCTTCAGTGGGTCTATCTAAAAGACTCCTAAATTGCATAACTCTTATCTCTAGGGGGAAAAGAAAGTCCTTGAATCGTGACTAGGAGATGTGAAGGGGAAGTAAAGGCAAGAGTAATTAGCCTTACAAGTTTCAGCCAGAGAACAAGAAGAAAGTCAGAACAGGGCAATTTTCAAATGTTCACATGAGAGTCCACTGGAGTTTCTTGACGAGTTTCCAAAAGCATCCCTCTATTGAGTTCCTCCTCATTTTTCTTTTGTCTTCCAAGACTGGACTCTAGAGTGATGGATTCAGGATTTGCTTTCAGGTATTTTGATAGCTGTTGGAGTGGTTAGAATCAGTGTCGGTTCCCTCTCAAAGGCTTCTAGATAGAGTGAGAAAACAAATTTAGCCACCATTTTTGAACAATAGTGGGTTGTCTCCCTTATCAGCAGGTGGGCACTACAGTATTGCAGACCAAGATTTGAAGTCTTACATCTGAGCAGCACTTTCTGCTTAGAAACAAAATCAT
>NW_008337641.1:129725-132613 GCF_000622305.1 Nannospalax galili | reverse complement strand
GCTGGCCTCGAACTCACAAAGATCCACCTGCCTCTGCCTCCCAAGTTCTGGGATTAAAGGTGTGTGCCACCATGCCTGGCCTAAATAACTTTTTATATAGACTTAAGCCTAATGTCTGGGAAGTGTAATCCCTTGAACTCTTAAAGAAATAAACTGATGACTTTACTCTTTGGTTATACTTTCCTTTTGGGTGTTTAAGACCATACAGTACAGCCACTTTTGAAAGAGATGTATCTTTGCTCTGGAAATCTTTATTGAATATGTTAAAGCTGAAATGAAACGCTTCTTCTAAAAGAAATTTGTTGGTTCATTTTAAAATAAGAGTAATAAACTGCATGTTAATAAAAAACGTCCTCCAAGTTTTCAGAAGTAATTTTACTGTATATAATTAGTCAAAGTAAAACCCTGTCTGAACCTTTGCTATTTTAACATCATCCTTCACACTGATTTTTAGCATGAAGTAACTTTATTTTGGTGTGTGTGTGTGTGTGTGTGTGTGTGTGTGTGTGTAGTTGGGTGCACATGTGTGTGTGGGTACACATATATATGTACATGAGTGCAGAGTGGAGGCCAGAGGTCAACCTCAGATGTCATTCCTCAGCATATCCACCTTATTTTTGAGACTGAGTCTCCCATTGGTTGACCTGGAGCTTACTGATCAGGCTAGTCTGGATGACTAGTGAGCCTCAGAGCTTGGCCTGTCTCCACCTGCCTACTGCCGGAATTGAATTACAAGTGTGTACTACCACATCTGCTTTTTCTTTTTTTTTTTTTAAATGTAGATTTTAGGGATCCGACTTAGGTTCTATTCTGGTTTGTTTCTCCATTGCTGTGACAGAACACTCTGACCACTACCAACTTGGGGAGGAAAGGGTTTATTTATCTTACATCTCCCAGGTCACAGTTCATCAGGGAGCCCAAGGTAGGAACTCGGGGCAGGAACCTGGAGACAGGAGCTGGAGTGCAGGCCATGGAGGAACGCTGCTCACTGGCTTGTTCCCCTAGCCTCAGCTCAGTCTGCTTTCTTATGCAACAAAGGCCCACCTGCTCAGGGGTGGCACCACCCACGGTTGCCTGGGCCCTCACACATCACTCATCAAGATGATGCCCCACAGACATGGCCACAAACCAGTCCAATGGAGACAATTTCCCAATTGAGGCTCCCTCAACCCAGGTGTGTCAAGTTGACACTAAAGCTACCCAGCACAGGTTCTAATTCTTTCCTGGAAAGCACTTTACCGACCGAGCCATCAATCCAGCCCCTGATTTTATTTATTTTAAAAAATATTTTATTTATTATTTTTGCGTATGAGATTTGCCTGCATCTGTGTGCCGTGTCATGCAATACCCGCGGTGGCCAGAAGAGGGAACTGGAACCCCCCCCCCAATTTTCCTTTCTGGGTTGTGCTAAGCAAATACTTATTAAACTTTACTGTGTGTTTAGTACTTGCTGAATGCTGTTTTAAATGTCAGGAAAGTATAAATAGGCTCTTGCTCTCATTTTTGAGACACCCATGCATGAATCTCATATACATAAGACTGGAAAATGGTCCTAAAGAGTGTATAACCTAGTAGTAAATCGCTTGGTGCTCATCACAAGAGTTGTACATTCAGAGTGTGGAGATTGGTGTGCCTTGGCTTGGGTCGGGGGCAGGGGGCTTTATTGGGAAAGATAAGATGTAAAGTGATAGGGCAGAGATGTTGACCCTTCCAATCAAAGGCAAGTGAGACCAGACACTGTGGAAATGCTTTCCTTTCAAGTGTGTCATTTGAGGGTGGGGTTGAAAGAGCCGCAGACAGTATTCACTATATCCATGCCGTGTGCTAGGTGAACTGTGGACTTTTACTCTTTGTAAGAACACAAAGCCTAGGTATTATCGTTCTCATTTTACAGATAAGAGGTTTATACTGATCAGATAATACACAAGAAAGTGACTTGGACATAATATAAACCTCAGTCAGTAAGACCCCAAAGTTAAAGATCCTTTGTAGTAAACTGAGCATGGAACACGGGGACTGCAGAGATAAACAGGTAAATAATATCTCATTGGTTAGAGGAGTCTGAGAATAGGTAGATTTTGTTTTTTATTCTAAGCAATACAAAGTCTTTGCACTGCTCTTGTAGTACAATTAGAATACTCTGCAGGGGTAGGAAAGGATGTTAAGAGTGAAAATCTCTAGGCTTCAAATTCCCTTTTAGGGGAAGAAATTATCTATGATTAGTGTGTGTGTGTGTGTGTGTGTGTGTGTGTGTGTGTGTGAATACACAATATTTTCTTCCACAAAGTAGTTATTAAATAAAGACTATAACCAACATCTTTTGATACTTAGGCCAGCATTTTTTCTTGTCCAATAGAAACCCAGGGAAGTAAAAATAAGCTAGGTGGGAAAAAAATCTGAAATATTTAAGGTTTTAAGCTGATAAAACTGTTCCAGGCTGTCAGGAGTTTGGCTTGGAGAATTTGTCTCAAGCTCTTAGGGCTAAGATGGAATTTGACATGGTTAGCGTGTGTTTGGACTGCTCACTCTCAAATTCTGCTGTTACCGGTTTCTCATTCCTACCCTCAGGTATCCACCTGGACAAAGCAGTATCAAGCTGCAGCCCACCACGACATCCCTGCCATGGACCAGCTCTCCAAGTGGCTCATGGGAAACTTGCCACATGATGACAACGAGGAGAGCCTGATTCATGGAGACTTCAAGCTAGATAACATCATTTTCCACCCCAAAGAGGTACTGTAAGCTATGTTTGGATTACTTGGTATAGGTTCCATCTGAGACTCCAGTAGGAAGCAACTGCTCCCTAAAGTGCTGTGGGGCCCAGCCCAGTCCCAGTCTCCCCGACGGCTGAGACTGCTTCAACCAAAAACCCTTGAAAATGAGCCCTA
>NW_008337641.1:82597-129646 GCF_000622305.1 Nannospalax galili | reverse complement strand
GCTCTGGGGAATAACATAGAGCCCTGTGCCCCTCCTTTTTTTTTTTTTTTTTTTTTTTTAGATTTTTTTTTTTTTTTTTTTTGAGACAGAGTCTTACTGTGTAACTTTAACTGTCCTGGAACTCGCTTTGTAAACCAGACTGGCTTCAAACTCACAGAGATCCACCTGCCTCTGATTCCTGAATGCTGGAATTAAAGGCCTGTGCCATCATGCCTGTCCCAGTCCTATGATCTTACAGCATAGGAAGCTGTCTACCTTTGAGGTTGGTCTAGTTTGAAATGGTATCACATTCACTACTTAAAAGGATTTAGAAGTTTTTCATGTCTGTCACTCTTTTCAAAGACATTTTGGTCTACTGCTTAAAATGCTTAGCCTATCCATGTTCTTGCTCTTTCTTCTGGTACATTTACATTCTTTTGTGTTCTTTTGTCCTGCTTCAAAAGAGTTACATGATTGTAATCTAACCTTTCTCTATGTAAGTACACACAGTGATTCCTTGTAAAGAGTACAAACAAATGCAGATTTACAGTTCTCTGGATCTTAGAGGAGGATTTTCTGCGTTCATTAATTTTCTCAAGTGTTTTGGGGACATGCACTGCTCCTGTTCTGTGCTCCTTGACTTTATAGTCCTTCCCTAGTGGAAGAGTACACAGAGAAAATATCACTATAAATTACAATTGTTATGATTAACAGTAGTATGGCATTTACTGAAAGTGCAAAAACAATTTTATAAACACATGGGTAAGCACATTTACCAGCAGGACAGAAAACTCATAGAAAAGTCAGCTTGAGGGACTGGACAGATGGCTCAGCAGTTAAAAGCATGGGTACTCTTGCAGAGGACCCAGGTTCAGTTCCCAGCACCCACATGACAGCAGCTAACAACTGTCCGTAACTCCAGTTCCAGGGAATCTGATGCCCAATTCTGACCTCTACAAGCACTGAATGACATTGGTATAGACAAAATACTCATACACATAAAATAAAGATAAATAAAAGGAAAAGTCAGCTTGGATGTTAAATTTATGAATATAGTTATAGAGAGATGCTATGCATCTCACAGTAAGTTATGGCTGATAAATCTATTGTAAGTTAAAAACAGCCTAACTTGAAAATGTATTTAGGACACCTAACCCACTGTTCCGGTTTCATTTCCAGGTGGTGTGATAAACTACCCTGATGAAAAGCAGCTTAGGGAAGAAAAGTTTGTTTTAGCTTATAGTTCCAGTTCTAGTTCATCACAGGGAAGTCAAGGCAGTAGGAACGCTAAGCAGCTAGCACACCTGCAGCCAAGAACAGAGAGAAATGAGTACATGCAACATACCTGCTTGTTTATGTTGTGCTCCGTTTCTCTATTCCTACACAGTCCAGGGTCCAGACCATGAAGTAGTACCACCCACATTCAGGGTGAGCCTTCCCAACTCAGTTAATCTAATTGTCCACAGGCCAACCTGATCTAGGCAATCCCTCACTGAGACACTTCCAGGGGTGATTCTGGATTGTGTCATGTTGACAAAGATAACAATCACACCTAGTGAGCACCATCATTTAGCACCACAGTCCACTGTAGATGATCAGCTATTTGTTTGTGTGCTGTTGTGACTGCCTTGGACTGCAGCCCACAGCCACTGTCCATCATGATGAGAGAGTACTGTACTTTACCAGCTTTCCACCTTAAGATTAGTAAATTAAATAATGCTAATTCAGAATTTGGAAAATTCTAAAGCTTACACCTTAAAACACAGCAGTATCTGGCCTGCCTTTGATGCATATTGATATTTTAGAGCCTGTCCTTCAATATGTCAGAGTCCTCTGTGCTCTGTAACTCTACATATTTTCATTCTTTAAGTAAAAGCCAAACCTATATCCTCTAATGGGTTAGATGTTGCTTGCTAAGATGTTTACATTTTAGGGTTGGTCCTAACATACTGAGACTGATGGAAAGACAGTAAATACCAGATTGTTTCCCCTAATTTTATAGTTAATCTCAAAGTTTAAACCCATTTATTAAAGAATTAAAATACCAATCAGGTATCATCTACCTTCAGACAAGCAAGGCATTGAATTGTTTAGGAAAGATTTTTTTTTCAAAGAACAGATAGACACAGCTTTTAGTTATTTAGTTACAATGCTAATCTGTTAACACACATCATCACCTCTAAATGTTTTACATCTTTATGGTAGTTAGTAAAATGTCTTCTACTTTATATATAATCTCACAATTATTAAACTGAATTTAATTAACTTCTGCCTCTAGTCAATATTGTAGCTAATTCTTCATGAAAGGAACATATAGCTGGCAGAATTCAAGTTAACTAGCTTTTACCAACTCTGGGATCTGAAACAATTGTTAGAACAGAAATATAACTCTTAATGAGCTTAAAAGACAGTTGGAGACAAAAGATAACTGAGAAACAGCAAGAGAGCAATGTAGGCCCACATGCTAGTAGATACCATTCAAGGTAACTACCAGACTAGTCACAGGAGGAGAGATAGCTAGGACAGGCATTAGGAGTTAAAAAAATACAATTTAAGCCAGGCAAGGTGGCACATGCCTTTAATCCCAGCACTTGGGAGGCAGAGGCAGGAGGATCTCTATGTATCCTGGTCTACATAGTGAGTTCCAAGCCAGCTGGGGCTACAGGGAGACCCTGTCTCAAAAAGACCAAAAAAATGTAATTTAAGTTCATAATTTATCTTTCCAGCTCTTTAAAAAATGTTCAGAATGGGAAATTAGACTGTGTTTCCTTTTGTATGAGGTCAGTCTATAAATTTCAAAGCCAGTCCTGAGGTTATAGGCAGTTGAACTCATAGACGGTAGTTCTCAAATGCATGTATTACTAGGGACATGACTGGAAGCTTTTTTGCTGTCTTTGAGGTGATGCCTTTAATCTGTTTTTACCTGGTCTTTACTCTAGAGTCTATGTAATAGATGTTGAATAAATGAGAACCTACGTGTCAGGAGCTTCTTTAAGGTACTGACTATAGCTTCTCTCTACAGAGATGATTCTCAGTGAACTATGTTGAAGGAATTCATTTTAGTGAATTAATCATTATTGTGGGAGAGTATACACAGCTGTGTGTGCAGGTGTGCACACTGAGGCCAGAGGAAGTCGCTGGGTGTCTTGCTCTATCACTCTCTGCCTTTTTCGCTTGGAACGGGATCTTGCATTGAGCTTAGACTGACAGGCGGCAAACCCCGGTGATCTTCAGTCTCTGCCCTGCCCCATAGTGCTGAGGGTGCAGGCACACACATGGCCACACTTGGCCTTCTACTTGGATGCTGGTGATTCGAATTCAGGTTGCCACACTTGCATAGCAAATGCTCTTACCCACTGAGCCATCTCCTTAGCCCCCTTAATCACTATTTCTGTTTCACACTTTTCATTCCTTACCTTAAGCAAATTACATAAACCCTCTCAATGCCTCAGATTTTATCTTTTTAGTCTGAAATAATTATGAACTCACAGAAGTTGTTAAATATAGAGAGGTCCTGAGCATCCATCCCCCAGATTCTCCCAAATGGATCTCTCACAACTGTAGTGTATCATTTAAGCCATCTAAGCCAGGAAAGTGACATTGTGCATGTTTTTTGGTTGGAAAAAAAACCCTATTTCAGAGTTGCTAGGCAGCTAAAATGAAGACACTGGCATGGAACAACTGGCCCCCAGCACAGCCAACGCTCAGCTAATTTCAATTCATCTCTTTTCCTTTCCTTCCCCTTCTGTTTTTTATTATACTTTAGGTTACCTGTCAAGCTCTATTCTTCAGAAAATTTTAAGGTACTCTTATCTCTCATAATATGCACTAAAACACTGGTAGTTGTGGATGGAATTATAAGACACCTTTAATTATATTTCTGTAAGATTTAAGAGTTCTTGTTTTTTTTAAAGCAATAATGTTTTTGTCATAAGAAAATGTAATAATTAAGAAACAAAACAAAAACTGTTTTAGGTAGCAAACCTTCCAGGAAATATAATATATGCCAGAAAGTGTTGTTAAAGAGCACAGCAACAAAAGCACATTCCTCAGCCATGTACCCCAGTGTGTTCCGGTTACTTATTTGTAAGGTCCTTGGAACACGTTTGAGTGAACATTCCAGCAGTGCAATGTGCTCACCGTGATGTCTGAAAAAGAAGACAGTTCCCAGAAAATATTGTTGATTTCTCAAAACGTGAAAAACTAGCCAAGCCTGGGGTGCATGCCTCTCAGCTCTCAGGAGGCTAAAGCAGGACAGTGAGTTCAAGGCCAGCCTGGGCTACATAGTGAAGACTTGTCTTAAAAATTAATTAAAACTGGGTTATAAATGGTTAAGGTTTGAAAGTTCAATGTAAAATCCGTGTGTTGTCATTTCAACTTGAAAAACAAATTAATAAAAAGTAAAAAAAAAAAAAAAAAATCCGAAGATAGGGCCAGTGAGATGACTTAGCAGGTAAAAGAACTTGTTACCAAGCCTGATGACCTGAGGTCAGTCCCCAGGACTCACATGGTAGGACAGAACAGACTCCCACAAGTTGTCCTTTGACCTCTGCACATGTGCCATGGCACTCTACACACACACACACACACACACACACACACTCACACAATATAAATAAATGCAAAAAATCCAAAGACAATCACCTGTATTAGTTAGTATTCAAATATATTTAAGATAACAGACGTATCATCCTTGTTCTTCAGAAGTCATCTGCCCTGCAGACCTTCCCACAGTAATGTATGATTCCTTCATGACTTCATTTGACCTTAGCCTGAAGAGGGTGTGGTCATAGCCAGTGCTTTCAACACAAATGAAACACGGGTGACAGGGAAACTGTAGGTGAGGAAGGCAAGAAAGAAAACAGCAGTTTTTAATGAAAATACGAAGGCAGCACTAAGGTTATGCAAAACTGAATGGCATAGGCCATATGCAGATACTGTGGACAATAAATTTTGCTTTGAGTTTTCAAATAGACAAAAGAAAGTAAGCGGTATGGACAGGCACATGTTTACAGAGTGTGGAAATTATCCTGGAAAGAGGCTCAGGAAACATGTCACCCATCAATCTGTGTTCAGGGGTTATTCTATAGAGGGCTAAGCATCTTCAGCAACATTAAGGGAACTTCAGAGGACCTGTGAGTCCCTAGAAAGCATTTCTGATGGAAATGTGATGGAAAGACAAAAAAGACGCACATGCTGAGAGCAGAGGGCTGGGTGGGAAAGCAGTTCGAGAATCTGAACAGAATGGAGCAGCTTCGAAAGGTGAATTTTTAAGTCACTTATTTTAGAGTCCTGGTGATGCACACCTACAAGTCCAGCTGCTAACAAGGTGGAAGCAGGGGAATCACACATTCAAGAGTCTTGCCTGGGTGACAGAGTAAGAGATACTGTCTGTAAAAAAGTAACGAAAAGGCTGGAAACATGTTAGTGGCAAAGTGCTTGCCTAGCATTGGTGAGGCTCTGGGTTCAAGCTCCAGGCACTGAAAACAACAGTCTTATTTGATTAAGATACAAAGTTATAGCCCTGGTGACATTATGTACCAAAAATAGAATGACTCAAGTTCAAGGTTTGAACAGCAAATGACCTAGATTCAGGGAACTTTATAATTCCTGTACAAATTCTAAAATCTAAATATTTTAATTAAATGTTGTCATGGTTGGTTTAGGTTGTCAACTTGACACACCTGAGAAGAACTTGAAGGGTGGAAAAGTAGGGATAAGAAATCAAACACCAAAGCTGGGCGTGGTGGCACATGTCCTCAGTCCCAGCACCTGGGAGGCAGAGCCTGGCAGATCTCTGTGAGTTTGAAGCCAGCCCGGTCCACTCAGCAAACTCCAGGCCAGCTGGGGCGACAGGGAGACCCTGTCTCAAAAAGACTCAAAAAAATAAAATAAAATCAAAGACCAAAGACCAAAGGCTGACATGGGGTCAACTTTGGTGGAATAATGGAGGTTTCCATTAGCTGTGTTCTTTTGTGTGTTTTTTTGTTTGTTTGTTTTAAATACTAACTAGTTCATTGGGCTTGCTAACAGAGCATAGGTGGGGGTTTATTTACAGAAGAGTGGGTGCCCACCCCCCATTTATGGCTGTGCTGGAAAGTCCACACTCACATATAGGTCCTGTGACTTCCCGACAGCCACAAAAAGTGGTGAGAGAGGTGCCTCATGGCATTCTCAGCTTATATACCCTTAGCCCCTCCCACACATGCAGCTAAGGTCAACTGATTGGGTGGGAGGGGTAACTGACTCCCCACTAGACTACTTGATGACCGTGAAAAGGAAGTGTGACTATAGCTTGCTGGCATAGTGGTGGGAGGACACTTCCAGTTAACACTCCACCCCTTCCTCCAGCTCTTACATTCTTTCTGCCAACCTCTTCAGCAAAAGTCCCTGAGCCTTGGAGGGGGTGGTAGGTGTGGGATGATCTTCTTCCCATTGTGGCAAGGCACTGAACTTTCAGGTCTCTGCATCGTCAGTTTTCCATGGGCTGTTGGCCCATTTCAGTGGGATTTTATCTACTATAAAACACAAATAGCAAGAAGCAAGAACATCTGAACAGTGGTTACTATAATAACTTAACCTATGGGTGTAAACTCAAATGCTTGGATGGTACTTTAGCAGGTTCATCACATCCATCTACCAAAACAATTGCAGTGACTTCCCACTCGGGCCTATAATCTCCCCTGCCACAGGGGGTTGGTCTGGTCTACAGTACCAGATGTGTGTTCCACCTCTAGGAGTGGGCATTATATCCAATCAAAAATTTGCTGTTTGTACATACACTAGACGCTACACTATTGCACCAGCGGGAACATCTTGTTTGGTGTGTTGACAGTGAAACACATAGGGTCTGTCATTGAGCAGAATTATAGGGGACAATTCTCCCAAAGTCATCTGCATATCGCCTTCTGTCACCCTGAAAGCCACCCATCCAGTGGCAGGAGTTGATCCACAAATGAGAGAGAACACACATCTTTTGTTTTTCTGAGTCTGTGTTACTTCATTTAATATAACAGTTTCTAGGTCCACCCATTTACCTGCAAATTTCATGATTTCATCTTTATTTACTGATGAATAGAATTTCATTGTGTAAATGTACCACATTTCTGTTAACTACTCATTAGTTGAGGGGCACTTAGGTTTTTAGTTTTTTATGAACCAGACAAGGTTTTCCACTCTCTCCACTCCTTCTCAATATAGTGCTTGAAACTCTTGCTAAAGCAATAAGACAGGAGAAGGAAATTTAAAGGAAATTAAATTTCCAATATTAATTGGAAAACAAGAGGTCAAATTATCCCTTTTTGCAGACTGTATGATACTATACTTAAGAGATCCCAAAAGTTCAACCAGAAAACTCCTAGAACTGATCAATACTTTCAGTAAAGTGGCAGGTTACAAAATTAATCTACAACAATCAGTAGCCTTTCTATATACCAATAACACTCAATTGGAGAAAGAATACAGGGAAATGCTCCCATTCACAGTTGCTGAGAAAAAAAAAATCTTGGAATAAATCTGACCAAAGACACCAAAGTTTTCTACAATGAAAATTTTAAATCATTAAAGAAAGAAATTGAGGAAGACACCAGGAGATAGAAGGACCGCCTGTGTTTATCGATTGGAAGAATTAATATTGTGAAAATGACCATCCTACTAAAAGCAATATATAGATTCAATGTAATCCCAATCAAAATCCCCATGACATACTTCACAGAATAAGGAAAACCCACCCTTAAATACATATTGAGGCACAAAAGACCCCAGGTAGCCAAAGTAACCCTGAGCACAAAGAGCAACACTGGGGGGATTACTATACCAGAAAATATACCACAGACTTTTAATTTCCTTCTCTTGTCTTACTGCTCTTGCAAGAGTTTCAAGTACTATGTTAAAAAGAAGTAGAGATAGTGGACAGCCTTGTTTGGTTCCTGATTTTAATGGGAATGCTTCCATTTTTTTTACATTTAGAATGATGTTGACTGTGGGTTTGTTGTATGTAGCTTTAATTATGTTATGTTCCCTCAAGTCCAATTCCCTTAAAACTTTTATCATGAATGCATGCTGAATTTTGTCAAAAGTCTTTTCTGCATCTATTGAGATGATGGTGTGGTTTTTGTCTTTGAGTCCATTTATATGATTGATGACGTTTATTGATTTGTGTAGATTGAGCCATCTCTCCATCTCTGGAATAAAGCCTTCTTATCATGGTGAACGATCTTTTTGTTGTACATCTGTATGAAGTTTTCAAGTATTTTGTTGAGAATTTTTCCATCTTTGTTCATTAAGGATATGGGTCTATAGTTTTCTTTTTTGGTTGTGTCTTTACCTGGTTTGGGTATTAAAGTGATGCTGGCTTCATAGAAGGAATTTGGGGGTTCTCCCTCTGTTTCAATCATTTTGAATAATTTAAGTAGTATTGGATATAGATCTTCTTTAAATGTCTGGTAGAATTCTGCTGTAAACCCATCTGGACCTGGGCTTTTTTTTAGTTGGGAGGCTTTGTATTAGTCCATTTCCTTATATGTTATGAGTCTGTTTAAACTCTTGATCTCTTCTTGGTTTAACGTTGGTGGTTCCCATGATT
This sequence comes from Nannospalax galili, assembly GCF_000622305.1. Lineage (NCBI taxonomy): Eukaryota > Metazoa > Chordata > Mammalia > Rodentia > Spalacidae > Nannospalax > Nannospalax galili. The sequence goes on along the minus strand of NW_008337641.1, from coordinate 121,083 downwards.
TTAGATATCCATCCATTTCTTTTAGGTTTTCAAATTTAGTAGGGTATAGGTTTTTAAGGTGTACCCTTATAATGTTCTGGATCTCTTTTGGTTAACTGGGCTAAGGGTCTGTCTATATTGTTTAGCTTTTCAAAGAACCAGCTCTTAGATTCATTGATTCTTTGTAATATTTTCTTTGTTTCTATTTCATTAATTTCTGCTCTGATTTTTGTTATTTCTTCTCTTCTGCTGGGTTTGGGTTTCATTTGTTGCTGCCTTTCCAGAGTTTTGAGTTGCAGTGTTAGGTCATTTATTTGTGCTCTTTCTGATTTTTTAATGTGGGCACTTAGAGCTGTAAAATTCCCTGCTAGGACTGCTTTTAAAATGTCCCAGAGGTTTCGTTGTGTTGCATTGTTTTTTTCATTGAATTCCAGGAATTCTTTTATTTCTTAATTTCTCCTTTGACCCACTCATCACTCAGGAATGTGTTATTTAATCTCCATGAGTTTGTGTAGTGACTAGGGATTCTTCCATTGTTGATTTTGAGCTTTATTACATCGTGATCTGATAGAATGCAGGGAATTATTTCAATTTTTTGTTTTTGTTGAGGTTTGTTTTGTGCCCCAGTATGTGGTCAATTTTTGAGAAAGTTCCATGGGGTGCCGAATAGAAAGTGTATTCCTTTTTTGCTTGGGTGGAATATTCAGAAGATGTCTGTTAGGTCCATTTCATGTATGGTATCATTTAATTCAGACATCTCTCTGTTTATTCTTTGTCCAGTTGATCCATCTAATGGAGACAGTGGGATATTGAAGTCCCCTCCTATTACTGAGTTGGGATTAATTTGTGTCTTAAAGTCCTGTAGTGTTGTTTTTATGAATTTGGGTGCACCAGAGTTTGGTGTGCGTATGTTCAGGATTGTAATATCTTCTTGGTTAATTGTTCCTTTGATCAGAACGAAGTGACCCTCTTTATCTCTTCTGGTTAGTTTTGGTTTGGAATCTATTTTGTCAGATATTAAAATTGCAACCCCTGCTTGTTTCTTAGTGCCATTTGCTTGGAATATTCTTTTCTATCCTTTCACATTAAGGTAGTGCCTGCCCTTGAAGGTGAGATGGGTTTCTTGTAGACAGCAAAAAGATGGATTTTATTTCTTAATCCATTCAACTAGCCTGTGTCTTTTGACTTGGGGAATTTAGTCCATTGATATTTAAAGTTATTATTTATTGAAAGATGTGTATTGGTTGCCATCATTTTGATTACTGTTGGCATTTTTTGTCTAATTTTGTGTTTCTAAAATTATATCTTCATTTAGTTTCTTTTGTTGGTCCTGGGGTATAGTTGTTCCTTTCTCTGTTCTTTGTATGGCTTCAAGTATTCTTTGAAGAGCTGGTTTTGTGGACATGTATTCTTTCAAACTATTTGTGTCATGGAAGATTTTTCTTTCCCTCTCAACTATAATTGACATTTTTGGTGGGTAAAGTATTCTGGGTTGGCATCTGTGATCATTTAGAACTGGAAATACCTTGGTCCAGGCTCTTCTGGCTTTCATGGTTTGCACTGATAAGTCAGCTGTAATTCTGATGGGCTTTCCTTTGTATGTGACTTGTTTTTCTTTTGCTGCTTTCAGTATCCTCTCTTTGTTCTGTACATTTAGTGTTTTTACTATGATATGCTGTGGGGAGTTTCTTTTCTAGTCCTGTTTATTTGGTGTTCGATGTGCTTCTTGTATTTATATGGGCATGTCATTCCTTAATTTTGGGAAATTCTCTTCTACAATCCTGTTTAAGATCTGGTCATTTCATTAGCCTGAAATTCATCTCTTTTCTCTATGCCCATGATACATAGATTTGTTTTATTCATGGCATCCTACATCTCCTGCATATTCCATTCCTGTGTTTTTAAAATTTTTTCATAATCTTTGCTTGAGTGGGCCAATTCTTCAACTTTATCCTCCAGTGTTGATATTGTTTTCCATTTCATTAATTCTCATGGTGAGGCTTCCCCCTCTTGTTTCAAGTTTGTTTATTGAGTTTTTCACTTCCTTCATTTTAGCCTGTGTTTTCTTCAGTGTTTCTATCTCTTTTGTAAAGTCATTCAGAAGTTTATCCCTATCTTCTTTTAGTTCTTTAATTTGTTTATTTGTGTGTTTTTTAGATTCATTGAATTCCTTGGTCATGTTTATGATTGTCCTTTTAAATTCTGTGTCCTGGGTTATCTCTAGGGGTTCTCCTTACAGAACTCTTCTACAGGACTGGTGGAGTGTTGTGGGGACATAATGTTTTGGCTTTCCATTTTATTATTTTTTTTCATTGTGATTTTGGCATGTGTATTTCTTTTGTTGTTTGTGATTCTGGTATGAAAATCAAATCTTCTTTTGTTGAACTGAAGTTTGCTTCTGTTTCTATTATCGATGTGCCTTGGTTGTTTTGGTTGTTTTCTTATTGGTTATGTTGGTTCTCTCAGATTTTATTTTGGAGGGAACTGATGGCTTCAGATCAGCTACTCAGGAGCTCTCACAGAAGCCCAAGTCAGGCTCCAGTCAGGTACACTCAGGCTTACTTCTAACTTTTGGACCCCTACTAGCAGGTACTCAGAGCATAATTTGGGAAGTTCCCTAAGGGAAGGCCCGATTTTGACATTCTCAGGCAGTCTACTGAGTTCTCAACCCCTACACCAGGAATGGACCAGATCAGGCACTCTCAGGTTGTCTGCTAAGATCTCAGCCTTACCCTACCTTAGGGCAAAGGTGGGAGGAGCCGTGGGAGAAGCCTCAGGTAATCCCAGTTAAGGGATTAGGTACAGTGAGATTTGGGGAAGTTCACCACCATGTGGAGGCCAGATCCAGGCACTCTCAGACCATCTGCTGAGTTCTCAGCCCCTACATCAGACAGAGGCCAAATCAGGCACTCTCAGGCTGTCTGCTAAGGTCTCAGCCTTACCTTACCATCTCATGCTGAGATTTTTATAGCTCTCAACACACACAGGCATCAACAGAATTCTAATAAACTGTTACTGCTTAATTTATACTAATTGATATAACTTGATAAACCACCAACTTTTCTAATTAGTCATTGTTTTATAGCTTTATGAAGTTTTTCCAAAAAAATCCTTCGACTATCTTAAAACTGAATTTCAGGGAAATCTCCAAGTTTTCATTTAAAAATACGTAAAAGTAAGAAGTGCTTCATCCTTTCTTTGGATGTTAAGAACACGGATAACAGAATGCTACATGAGAAAAATGCAACCATTTTTAATGCAGTATAGCAAACTAAGCGGCTACAGGAATTGGTAATGCAACACAACCATAACAATGAAAGGTCTTACTTAGATATAAGAGGGGAGTGATCAGTTTTTCCCCACAGCAATAATAGTAAGTTTTGAATGCCTGATACATGTTGGGCTCTGTATTAATTCATTGAATAAATACATGTCAGCACCTATCACGTACCAGGTAGTTTGCTGGGAACTGGTAGCAGTATAGACATGCTATCTGCCCTCATTATAATGACTTCTCACATTAACCTTAAGTAAGAGGTGGATTTATGGTGAGAAAATTCAGCACCAGAGAAGCTAAATAACTTGTTCAGAGGCTGAGCATGGCAACGTACACCTTCAATCCCAGCACTTGGGAAGCAGAGGCAGGGAGATCTCTGTGAGTTCAAGGCAAGCCTGATCTACATAGTGAGTTCCAGGCTAGCTGGGGCTACAGGGAGACCTTGTTTCAAAAAGGCTAATAATAATAATAATAATAATAATAATAATAATAGTAACTTGTTCACAGTTGTTCAGCCAACGAATGATGGGACTAGGATTTGAATAAAAGTCTTTCCGATTCAGAACCCACAATAACCCACAAAGCTGCACAGGTGTTTCTAAGTGTTGCCTGAGAAGCATGGGAGTACAAGTACACACACAGGTGCTTGGAGGCTGGAACACCACCATTCACACTGCACAGAGGAGTTCTTCGGTTTTATCTGGCTTCAATTACTGGCCTAAATCATTCCTGCATTCTCCTCAGTCTGTCCATAGCATAGCATCCAGAGTGACCCTTTCAGAATACAACCCATGTGATCTCACTCCTCTGTACAGACTTCTCTAATGGAGAGGTCCTTCTCTGTATCTCATCTTCTGCCTCAGTCCCTTGAAGTACAGTCATTGCTGTGAGCTTGATGCAAAACCTTTCAATTTAGGAGATTAATTGGTAACCTTTATATCCTTTTTGTTTGTTTGAGATAGGTCTCCCTATAGCCCCAGTTGGCCTGGAACTCACTATGTAGACCAGGCTGACCTCAATCTCACAGAGATCCAACTGCCTCTGCCTCCCGATTGCTTCAAATTAAAGGTGTGCAGCATCATGCCTGGCAGTATCTTTAAAATTTTTTAATTACATGTATTTATTTTATGTGTGATGGGGTAGGGGGCATACTCTCGCCATAGCATGTGTGTGAAGGTCAGAAGACAGTCTGCAGGAGTCAGCTTTCTCCTTCTACTGTGTAGGCTCCAAGGATCCAACTCAGGTCAGCAGTCTTGGCAGCAGGTACCTTTACTTACTGAGCCATCTCTCCAACCCTAATAACCATTCTCTTGAAAGAAAAATAGCATTGTACTAGACTGTTTTCCTGAAATTTGCTTTTTTTCCTTTGTATTTCTATTGTTCCATGTCCTTAACATAAAGATACAGGTATTCCTTCAATCTTGCTACAAAACAGAACAAGGAAAGCTTTCCGTTTCATTCTGTATTACATGATTGTTACTGAATTTTTGTGTATTTCAGTACCTTAATCATCCCATCGGCACCATCCCATAGCGCCATCCCATAGTCCCCCCGCCCCCCAGTGGATTTCATGCATTCTGTCACTTATGTTAAGGCCTATCAAGTCATGTTAGTGTTCCCTGACGTTCCTCAGTGCAAATTCATCTACTGGAGTCTAGTCAACCTATCTGGACTCTCTCCCTTAAAGAAGATCAGCTCTCCTTCACCCAGCTGTAATCAGCTGCCAATAGTTCTTTGGCTAAGATTGGGGCCTGCTGCCCATGTCCACAATCATGTTGTACAATATCAGATTTTGTATTCGCAAAGAAGATTTTATAATAATTATTTTTCGTGTAACTTACTTTAAAAATAGCATTACCATAGTGGCATATTTGTTATGTAGTTAATTTCATCACTAGAACAAATGCTTGCTTATAGTTAATTCTTGAAATAAAATTAGTTAATTATTAAAATCTCTTCTTTACCACAATTCCTCCATTCAAGAAGTTTCAACCGTGTTTGCTCCTGTTTGGTAGCAGAAATAAGATAGGAAGGTGGTAGAAAGCAAAATGCAGCAGGATTGATGGCCAGCACTGGAACCGGAGGCCTTGACTCTAGATAGTCAAGGTGGTTGGTTATTTTATAAGTGAGATGTGCTGCCGTAAGCAAAGATTACAAACTATGGGGCCTCATACTGGTTTTTGGTGGAAAAATGTGAATTTGAATGCATTATTTCTTCTATTTACTTACTTTTATCTGTTTAGAGTTTTAATATACCAAAGACCTTTTTCTTTTGAATTGCAGTCTCGAGTTATAGCAGTCCTGGATTGGGAGCTTTCAACAATTGGCCATCCCCTGTCTGATCTGGCTCATCTTTCCCTGTTCTACTTTTGGCCAAGGACAATACCAATGATAAACAGAGGCGCTCACATTCAAGAAAACACAGGTACAAAGCATAATGTTGTCTATGTTTCTACTAATATAAAATCTTCTTAAATATTGTCAGAACTAAAAAATGTAATTATCTTGCAATTTTAGGTAGTTTTTTTCCTTGAAAATGTTTTAAATTCATTTTAATGATTTTTTTGAATTCAGCATTGTGCTTTTTGTAATTTATGGCACAGTAATTTTTTGCATGCAATGTTATTTGAGGAATAAATATTTAGAACATGTCATGTGACTTAATGGTAATCCTGTTTTGTGTTACACATGCTATTGTGTCTTGTGTGCTGTGACATGCCATTTTGACATACTCACCATGGCATTTCATTAAAGTTTGTATGTGCTATTTTTATAGGGATACCATTGATGGAAGAGCTGATTTCAATATATTGCCGACTCAGGGGGATTAGCTCAAATCTTCCTAACTGGAATTTCTTTCTGGCTCTTTCATTTTTTAAATTGGCTGGGATAGCACAGGTAATTATTTTAATCAAGTATTTCACCATTATTTACTGGTATACTATTGACAGTATCTTCTGGTCCTCAAGCTTTTCTGTTTTTGTTGTTAGGCCATTTTGCTTTTCAAAATGACAGGTGTCAGATACAAGTAAGTAAATCTTATTCTAGAACTTAGAAAAAAAGTCTTCCATGAGAGGAAAATTTGAATATCATGTGTTATGACTTCTTGATAAACTTACAGGAAGGAGGGTGAGAGCCAAGTAATGGCAAAGTAGGAAGGGGTTGTGTAACGGCCACTCTGGGAATGTCCAGTGGACAAGCTAAGACCTTTCTCTGTGGGAGATGGAAAAGCTGCTTACTGACTAGGGCTGGTGGTGAGGGAAGAGTGCCCGGAGGCTGACATGGTCCCTAGCATTTAGTAGCCTCTTAATATGTTTTCAAGTAAACAGATTAGTAAAAATTTCCAGTTCTTAGCAGTCATATTTATGTGATGAACTTTGAGAAAAAATTGAGCACAAATCAGGTATTTTTTCCAGTTACATTTTAATAGGAACAAATGCCTCCCTCTATACTAAGTCCGTTTCCAGGTACTTTGAATCTTAAAAGGTTTAAGAAATCTATACTTCATCAAGACTAGGATTTAGAAGAAGAGTAAGTAAAAGGTTTTAGAAATTTATACAAAATAATGGGGAAAAAAAGGAATAAGGGAAATTATGGTGGTTTTTGTCCAGTCCTTGGAGCTCATGCCATTGACAGACAACTGAAATTCTTCCAGGAATAGTTCAGTTACATATCATCCTGTGTCCTAAGAGTTGACCATTGTGATCCAACAAGTTTCTCAAAATGGATACGATCCTGTATCTGTCAGTTCCCACAAAATAAATAGGCTGCATATTTCAAGTACCTTTCATTTCAAATAAAATTTTGACATAGATTCTGAAATTAAGATGTGCGTCATAAACTATATAGTTGGAGCCTCATAGATGATCATAAACACCCCACTCTAACCTGAAATATGAAATTGAACAGAGAGAAAAATTAGTATAGTCTTTTATTGCATAAAGAATTTTTAGAAAGGAAACCATGAAATTCAGCTGTTGATGTTTGTGAGTATATTAGTTACTTTCCTCTTGGCTCTGACAAAGTTCCTGACAAAAAGTAACTTGAGGAAGGAAGGGTTTATTTTGGCTCACAGTTTAAGGATGCAGTCCATGCTGGGAAGCCTGACAGTGGGAGCTTAAGCAGCGGATCACAGTGTCCTCACTCAGGAAGCAGAGAGACGATGCTGCTGCTCTGCCTGCTCTCTCCTTTGTATTTAGTCTGAGGCCTCAGTCTATGGGATGGGGCCACCCATGGGTCTTCCCTCCTCAGTTAGATCTTTCTAGAAATGCATTTATGGGCACATCCAGCGTATGTTTTGAAATCTAGTCAAACTGACAATGAAGATTAGCCATCACATGGGAGGAAATACAGAAATGGAGACTTATGAAAAAGCTGCTTAGCACTGAACTTGCACTGTTCAAAGGAGACAGTTTTACCAAATTAATGATCAAAAAAGAGTAAAGGTCATCTCATAGCCTTCTCTTTGGTGTCGTGTTTGGTTCCATTTTGATACCTGTGAAGAGACGGCAGGGTTCATTACAGACGTTGTAACCTGTAGGACTGGTATCTTTGTCAATGGCTTGAGTCATTTTCAAGTTTGGTTTGGATATTGGTTTCAGTTCTATTTGAATGAGAATATCTCAAGTACGTACATGAGAATGACTCTAAGTTAGAGGTGTACAGTTATCCCTGCATGTAAGTTACAGCATTGATGGCCTGATTGACATCTTTGTACCCTGTAAGTTTAGTTCCCCTCACAGATGAGAAACTGTAAAAAGACTAACTGGATGATTGAGGAACACTTTTAAATTATTCTAATTGTCCTGTGTTAATTTACTTGTAGGGAGTATATAGTAGATATCTCTTGGGAAATAATTCATCTGAGGATAGTTTTCTGACTACCAATACTGTGCAACCTCTGGCAGAAACTGGATTACAACTCTCAAAAAGGTAAGGAAAAGAGATGCTTGGGATAACCCAAATTAGAGCCTCTATTAACTAGGTTTCAGTAAGTTAACAGAGTCAGGAGGCAACATGGTTCTTCTACTCAGTTAAATAATTATTAGGTATGTGAAACTTATAAACTTTAAGAAATAGAAGTTATGTTATTACCTATATAAGGATGGCTACTACCAGTCAGGATAGTTTTTGATAAATCTCTGTATGCTTAAAAAAAGTGACCTAAAATATAAAGAAAATTCCCATATTTGTGATTAAAAATATTCTTTACCAACTTGAATGTATAACCTTTTAAATATATAGATTCAACTTAAATATTTCCTTATAATATCTTTGCTTACATATATCTCTGTAAAATGGTATGTTAGATTAACTTCAAAATACTACTTTTTCTTATATTTCATGAGATTTTATTCTAAGATTTCATAAATATTTTTGAAGCCTATGTTTCCATCAGTGGAGCATTTTTGTGGCATCTAACAAATGTGTTTCACCAGTCACACTCCTTACACAAAATATATGTGATTCTAATCCCAGGAATTTTTCCTAAGCCCCAATTACCCTTGATATAACATTGGAATGGTTGTTTTTCACAATTCGTTTCTAGACTGCTGCTTGTGAGCCTTCCAACAACAACCAGCTCAGCTATGCTTCATATTGCTCTTTAAAGTCTTTAAAGGGGGCTGGAGACATGGCTCCACAGTTATAAGCACTGGCTGGATTAAGAACACTGGCTGCTCTTCCAGAGGACCTGCGTTTGCTTGTCAACAACCATATGGCAGCTAACAACTATTCTTAACTCCAATTCTGGGGGATATGACACCCGCTTCTGGCCTCCACGGGCACTGCATGCTCATGACATCCTTCCATACATACAGGCAAAACACTCATACACATAAAATTTGGAAAAAAAAATCTTTAAAAAGGCCTTCCTTAAAACAGCCTACAATGGTATTTGTGAGACATATACAAAGAACAATGGTGGAATTTGTGTTCATATTCCATGGTTTTTTGGGGGGACTATGACACCTGGCTTCAATAAATATTCAGAGGTAGCATTGGTTGAGGTCATGCTAAGCATCTGTTTTCCCAAATAGTGCTTTCAGCACTGAAATTTAGTGTTCAAAGTAAAGTAATTCTACATTCATTCCATAATGTGAAAAACAGAAACTCCTTGAGGCTGTAGCTCAGTGATAGAGCGCTTGCCTAGCATTTGCAAGGCTGAGAGTTTGATCCCTAACACTGCAAAAAGCTCCACAAAACAAAATACAATAACATCACTAATAAATTCAAGCCTGAAAAATGTGGCAACTCCTCCTAAGGGATACTGATTAGCTCTGGAGACTTTGCGTTTTTCTCAAAAATGTATAATAATGATTTTGGACATCTTTGTAACATCTTTGTAACTTTCTTTTATCTTTTGGTAAAGAACTTTAAGTACTGCACTGCCACAGGCTGATCCTAAGAGACAGTTGTTTGCGCAGAGTAGGAGGGGTCAGGAAGTTTTTACTAAGGTGAAGCAGTTCATGAAACAACACATCCTTCCAGCTGAAAAGGTGGGTATAAACAGTGTTTGCACTAAAGGACTGTAGTGTATAGTTCTCTCATCTCTGCCAGTGGGGAAACCACAGGGCTGTTTTCTTTGCTGTCAGTCCTTACCTAGACTTAACACTGAGCTCAGAAGTTCTGAGCTTCTCAAATATGCCCAGAGTATGTAGGTAAGTCTGCAGAAGCAAAACTAAGACAAAGGGAATTGACAGAAGGGCCTGAGACTGGAATAAAACAGTGCATCAGGGTGCCTTTTCCTAAGACAGTGACTTTTTATCTTTTAAAATGTAGACCCCTTTGAGAATTTATTTTTTAATTTTTAAAAAAATATTTTATTTATTGTTTTTATTTTATGTGTATGAGTGTATTGCCTACATGTATGTGAGTGCACCCATGTCATGCAATGCCACGGAGGTCAGAAGCGGGCTTCAGATTCGTAACCGCCATGTGGGTGCTGGGAATCAAACCCGGGTTCTCTGCAAGAGCAGTCAGTGCTCTCAACCGCTGAGCCATCTCTCCAGCCACCCCCCCCCGCTTTGATAATTTAATGAGAGCTGTGGGTTCCCCAAGATAGACATGTCCATAAACTTTTGCGTGTCGTTTCAAGATGTTTACATATACCACCTTTTCTCTCCCCATAGACTACTGTTAGAAGATATTAAATTGAAGAAGTTCAAGGAGAGCAGTGAGGCAGTACTCATCCAGTTAGGGAACCTCCACTGGGTACCTGCTAACAGACTAGACATCTGGGGAGCGATGGAATATGAAAGAAAACATAGGGTTTGTGCTCCTGTAGAAAAGGACATTAAAGGTGACAAAGTCTGTGAAGAAAAGATAAGAGCCCTTGGAAAAACTGTAAGGGAGGTGAGAACATGTGTGTGGGGAGAATGCTGGTATGGAAATTATAACGGCTTGATTCTACTCGGTCCCTGGCATGGGGCTGGTGGCTGTGTGCTAGTTGGTCTGTTATGGTCTCAGTTTCTTCTTCTACAGTGTGGGTATGCCTCACTAGATGTGTTAGGTTTAGGGAAAGACCAGGACAAGAGACCACTCGGAGACAAGAAAAGGAGAAATTTATTGGGATGTAGGAGCTGCTGGGTCACTCTCACCAGAAAGAGGTCAGGGGGTTCTCATCACAGCAGGCTGAATTTTATAGGATTTCTTTCTTTTGTGGTAGGGGGAGGTGAGGCTGTAGCAGAAGGGGATGGGGGTGAGTCAGTAGCAGGTGGTTCGGCAGGGGGAGTTTAGTTAGGTGTTTTTCAGTTTTTCGGTTGGCTGCAATAGAAAATGGCAGTTATGATTAGAGTGTATTGTTAAAAGCAGGAGTCAGGTAATTATTGAGAAACTAGGGCAGTTTAGTTTCTGTTTCCGGGAATGCTACCCTCGGGGTTGTGGCTGCCATGTTGCTGGTCCAGTAGTGACTCCATCTTAGGGCCCAGTTTGGCCTAACAAGATGTATAGAAAATCTCATTTTAATTGTCTGTGATTTTGAATGGTCTAGAGCTCAACTTGAAAAGTTAAATAGGGAACTTAAAAGACCAAAGTTCTTTCAACAGTATTCAGCAGTAACACGTGTTTACAGGGAAGCTAGTGCTCCTAGTTGAGTCATATGAATGATTGTCATAATGCTAAATATCTTGCTGGAGATGAACATTTTGCTTAGAATGAGATACAGTTTCTTTAAAAACATACTTAATTGTGAGTAAATTCTAAAATAATCACCTCTCACAAAAGTATCACTATTTTCTGCTTTAGTTAGTAGTCATTCAATTTTGAGTTTTAAAACTCTAAACTTTAAGGTACCAAAAGGGGGAAATAGCATTCTTAATTTAAAATGGGGGTCTGAATTCACCATGCCCATCCCCTCAAATAAAATTTATTGAATTAATGATAAAGAAGTTTTAGAACAATGAACTAAATAGGTAAAAGCAAGAAAGTCCACTGGGCACCCCAGAAGACAAAAGGTTTGCAAAGACAATGCAAAATAGATTTGGAAAGCAGAATGAATGGATCACACCCCAAAATAAATGTAGGAGAGGGAGTCACTCTGTGAAAGAACTTTGACATAAGAGAAGGCTATATTATAGGTTAGAACCATTTCCCTGTAATGGTGAAATCAGGAGAGCAAAGAGAGTGAAGAAAAATCAAGGAATTGAAGAATTATCCAGCTTCACGGGTTGGTCTCTCGCAACCATATACAGCAATGGCAAACAGAAGACTCTAGCAACACTTTAAAAGCTTTAAATGTTTCATAAGCCAGGGCTTCCACATGAAGGCGAATGGGCCAGAGCAGGACCCTCCATTGTTTAGAGGTTTTTGTTTGTTTGCTTCCTTATTTATTGAGAAACTGCAAAGAGACCGCAGCTCCCCCATCAGCCTGCCCAGTTCCTACATGTTCACATGCTCACGCTAAAATGTAGCCTGCCTGGTGGTGTGCTAGTACTTGAAGCCAGCCCATTATTCTAAGGATGGGCCAGATTTGGCAGAGAAAAACAAACAGGTTTTCTCTTTCATTCCCAAATGTGAGCAGGCATTCTGAGGAAACTGCAGCAGAGAAGACAGGGTCAGAGCGAGGTGGTGATACTGCAGAACTTAGTGATGTGCAGCTATTGACACACATGCAAATGGGGCTGGAGAGATGCTCAGGGCTAAGAGCACTGCTGCTCTGGTAGAGGACCCAGCTTCTATTCCCAGCACCCACTGGTGGCTGACAACTTTCCGTAACCCCAGTTCTAAGGGATCTGACACCCTCTTCTGACTTCCGCAGGCATTGCAGGATCTGGGTACACTTGCATACGTACAGGCAGTATACTCATGTACATAAGATAAAGATAATAAATAAAATTTTTAAAAATACCTGCAAAGAATCACAGTAAAAGAAGTAAAAGCAAGCAGAAAAACCAGACAGACTATAGAGTGAGAAGATTGGCCAAGTTTCATGTGGGAACAAAAGCCATTTTGTGTTTGGCAAAATGTTTCAAATAAAACATGTTTCCACAACTGATAATATGCACTGTCTTCCTTTAAAAACTTGTATTGCCACGTATAAAAATGTCTTATCCTGGAGGATGATTCTGAACAATGATAACCCCTGGCTGTAGGACATATGCATCTGGAATGATTTGTGGAGAAGGAAATAGCCTTTTTCAAAATAAAAGGAAGAAAATATAAAATTCTATTCAATATTATTATAAATGAGTTTAAAAAACCCCAACAGTCACGTCTAGAAAATAAGATTGTATCATACACTACACCAGCATTTTAACACTCATGGAGCATGTACTTGGATCATAATGATAATGCTACTTGGAAGTGTGGGGAGTCCTTTTATGATCACCAGATGATACCAGGGAAATGAGGTTCCCCTTTGGGGCTCTTAGTCTAAATAAAATAATTTAAGAAGGATTCAAATGAGATATTGAGGACAATTGTATTAGCGTTTTAAAGAAAAACATCCCAGGGCAAGCAGGCAAGCAGTAAATCTCAGCCACTGGCCCAGGGAAAATAGAGGGGAAAAGGGGAAAAAAACATGCCTTGAGTTAAGCCATTGTGGAAGTCAGGCATGTAGCAGTAGGCCACCACATGCTGGGGAAGGGAGCTTTAGAAAAACAGTAAGGAAGCCCAAAGGGCTCAAATGATCCTCCTGCCACAGCTTCCCACACAGCTGGGTCTATAGGTGTGTACCACCACACCTGGCTTAATAAATTGTTTTCATACTTTATGAAGTACTTTATTTAATTATGAGTTCTACTATAACACAGATACGTTTTGTAGTTGTCTAAATGGATAGACTTTAGAATCTGAAGTATTAAATAACGTTTTAAAATAGTCATATAAACACTGGCATAGTTTAATTTCTCAGAACTGTAGCAGCATAAGGAGGTTGTCAGGAATGGGGAAATCGTGAATGTCTTGTGACAAACGCAATAGCATTGGCTATTTTTATGGCAGTCCTAGGAAAGAGGTAATAAACAACTCCAAACAGGAAACCTTCTGATCTGACTTCCTGACTGAAGGACAAGTGCACTTCATCCTGGAGGCATTGGCAGTGCAGAAACCTGCTTCATACAACATTGTGCATTTTTTGTCCATTGGTTAGTGTGGTAAATTTTGGTAGGATAACTTTCTAAAATAGCTTGCTGGTATGCATGAAAAAATTTTGGGTTTTCTTACAGCAATTTAATCAAATTCCAGTTCAAAAAAAGGCAGACATGTAAAGAGGAAGAGCTAGTGACAGACACAGAAGAGGAGATAAAAGCGAAGAGCCTGAGGGACCCATACCGACCCAAAGTTAATACCCATATTAAGAGTCTAAAAATCAGAAATGTACTTTGGAAATGTAGACGATTTCAATACCACCAGCAACTATCCCAGGGTCATAAGAGATCTGATTCATCTAGCTGAAATAAAAGACAGTTTCCCATCAGTTCAGTTCTGTGGCAATTGTACTGTTGAGTATTATGGAGGATTTAGGCTATCTCTCCAGATTACTCATGTGACCTGTTGTGTCTCTTTCCCCTGAACTGTTGCCATTAAATAGTTTTAATCATACAACTTATTACATATTTATTCTATAATGATTTTCTCTCCTTAATTTGATAATTTCTATGAAGATCAAGATTTTGTCCCGTACTTCCATAATCCCAGATATCCTCGACCATGCCTTGAATAAATTTTCTTTCTTTTTATTTTTTAAAATATTTTTGATTTTTTGGAGAATTTCATGCAATGTATTTTAATCATATTCGGATCCCCTCCCCATCTCCTCTCAAATTCCCCCAATTACTTAACCTCCACTCCTTGTCCTCTATTTTTAAAGGTCTTTTGAGTTCAATTTTTGTGTGTGTTGCTCTGTGCTGGACAGCTATAGTGTCAACTTGACACACCAGAGTTGAAGGAGCCTCAACTGGGGAATTTCCTCCAACGGACTGGCAGGTGGCCATGTCTGTGAGACATTTTCTTGATTGTGGAGTGATGTGGAAAGGCCCAGCCCACTGTGGGTGGTGCCACCCCTGGGCATGTGGCCCTGTATTGTATGAGAAAGCAGGTTGAACACGGGCCAGGGGAGCAAGCCAGTAGGCACATACCTCCGTGGTCTGTGCTCCAGGTTCCTGCCCTGAGTTCCTACCTTGGGCTCTCTCAGTGATGAACTGTGACCTGGGAAATGTAAGCCAAATAAACCCTTTCCTCTCCGAGTTGGCAGTGTTTTATCACAGCAATTGAAGGCAAACTAGAACAGGGTCCGTCCCCTGGAGCATAGTCAATCTACCTGGCATCACACCCTTAAAGAAAACCCAACTCTCCCTCTCCCAGTACCTGTCACTTGCCACTAGTTCCTTAACTAGGGCTGGGGTTCTATGTCCACTTCCTTCTTCCACGCCGGGATTTTTTCTGGCTTGGGCTTGCACAGATCTTGTGCATACTGTCACAAGTGCTGTAAGTTCACAAGTGCAACTGCCCTGCTGTATCCAGAAAACACTGTTTCCTTGTATTCATCCACCCCTCTGGCTCTTAGAAACTTTCCAACCCTTCTTCTGTGATAATCCCTGAGCCAATAAGGGAGAAGTATGGTAAGAATGTCCCATTTAGGGCTGAGTGCTCCAGTCTCTTATTCTCTGCACATTGACCATTTGAGGGTCTCTGTGTTAATCACATCTACTTCAAAAAGAAGCTTCTCTGGCGTGAGTTGAGAGATGCACTAACCTATGGGTATAATGATAAACTATTAAGAGTACTCTAATACTACGTCCATTTAACAGAATAATAGTAGGATGTGCTTCCGTACAGCCTAGGTTCTTGGGCCACAGTTTCTTAGGCCCAATAACAGTGCCAGGTATGGGCTCTCTTCTGAAGCGGGCCTCAAATCCAGTCATAAACTGAATGGCTACATCTTCACATTTGTGCAACCAATGGGCATTATCTTGCCAGGATAGTTGTTCTTGTAGCTTGCAGGGTTCACAACTGGGTAAGGCTGATTACTTTTTCCTTCTGGTATCATGCATAACACCTTCCAGCACTATGAAAGACAGGCATAGAGATGAAGCTTCAAGGTCAGTACCAGGTTGATTTCCCCATGTTCTGTGACTCAAGTATGTAGTGTCTTCAGAAACAGGGTCTTATTGTCAAGTTCTGGTGGGTAACCAAGAGCAATGGCAATAACTAGCTAGTATTGTTTTATGGTTTGTGGGACATCATCTGGCCAACAACTCCAAAAGAGGGAACCCATTCCTGTCACTGGGCTTTTTATTTTCTAGCCTGTGGTATCTGGTAGAGGCACTGTCCCCTGTTTCAGGTAATTCCATTTAAACTCTTTTTATGCATGCATATGTCTATATTTTAGAAAGCTTCTACAGTAGGTTTCTATATGACTTTTTCAAAAGGGCTTTAGTGTTAGTTGTCCTTCCCATACTCTCTCCTCTACCCTCCCTCCCATCTCATACCCATTTAACTCTGCCTATTCTGTATTTCCTCTTTCATGTTTTGTATCACTGCTTTCTATCTCCCCTCCCTGGAAGCTGTCTTTCCCCGAATGGCTCTGTACTAGTTTCCTGACCTTTATGAATTTTCCAATTGAAACACACATATCTGAAGATTCAAAGTTAGCATCTACATATGAGAGAGAACGTGTGACACTTGTCTTTCTGGGTCTGAGTTATCTCACTCAGGATGATTGTTTGGTCTGAATAGTTTTGTTTAGATTTACCCACTCAGTTATTACTTTATTATTCATTCTTGTGACTCAGATGTTTCTTCTAGAATCAGTTCTTTTACTAAGAATCTTCTGATATTTTTTAAGGGGGTGAGTAGTGCCTTACTAATTAATGATACCTTTACTTTGTCCTAATTCTTTGAAAGACAGTATTGTTTTTGAGACAGGGTCTCTCAGTGTAGCCCAGGCTAGCCTCAAACTCACATTTCTCCTCCTCAGCCTCTCAAGTATTGCACTACCACACCGTTTGGATGTAGACTTCTAGGTTATTAGGTACTGTCTTTCAGTAATTGCGGATACTTCCACTTTGATTTCTTTTATTATTATTATTAATTAGTTATTACATTTATTATATATTTGTATGTGCTTGCCACAGTACACACATGGAGGTCAGAGGACAACTTGTGAGAGTCAATTCTCTCCTACTATGTGGGTCCTAGGACTCGAATTCAGGTCTTCAGGCTTGGCAGCAGATGCCATTACCTGCTGAGCCATCTCTCTGGCCCTGTCCCATTAAATTTCTGGCTTCATTTGTTGCTGTGGACATCAACTCTCAACTTTCTGAATCCATTATATCCCTCATTCACTCTTACTTCCCTCTCTTGAATTTCTGTGCTGAGTAATTTCTTCAGCTCTTTCCTCTATTTTTTTTTCTAGCCATATCTAGGTCACTTTTTAACTCTCCATAGATAGGAATTGTCTAATTTTGGAGAGTTTGAGAATTATCTGGAGAGCTCTTAAAGAACAGGGACCTAAGCTCACCAAAGTCATTTGTGAACTGTGCTCTGTTTACCCTGCTACTGGGAAACTGCAATAACATGCCCAGGCTTACTTGCTGAGTTTTTATTTTACTTGGGTCACATTTCAGATTTGCTCTGTCGGCTTTGATCTCCATGTTGTGCTTCTAATTCCTTCCTTTGTTCTTGGAATCTACCAACCACAAATATTTCATGTGGTATATGTGAACATTATCTGTAGCTTTTAGGAAGCATGACTGTTTTTGTTGACTTGCTGCTTTTGCTGATTCTTGCATGTGGTGGCTCGTTTCCGTGAGTGATTAGTAATTTTTCATGGAAGACTCATCATGTACCTTGGGATGCAATTTGACCTGAAAAAGTTGCATAAGGCTTTGTACAAAGTTCTTTCCTCCAGAGAGGTTTGTTCTTTTTCCTGCCAGGTGCTTGCAGCCATTGTTCCCAGAACATTGTACCCTGACTTGAGGTTCCAGGGCTACAGGGGCCAAGATTTCAGAGCTATAACTTGGGTGAAGGCAGGGTTGTCAGTGTTTCTTTTGTCTGTTCTACTCAAATCTGAGACCAGTATGTAGGATGTTATTGCCACGGCCTACTTCTTTTTTGTTGTGTTATATTTTGTTTTGTTTTGTTTTGAAACAGGGTCTCCTTGTAGCCCCAGCTGGAACTCACTATGTAGACCAGGCTGGCCTTGAACTCACAGAGATCAACCTGCCTCTGCCTCCTGAGTGCTGGGATCAAAGGCGTGCCACACCACACCTGGCCATCATGGTCTGCTTCTGAAGGGTGCAGATTTCTGTTTTGTTTTTGCCTGTTTTTTCCCCTACTTGGGTTTTATTCATCAAGCATCCTGGCTTTAGTGAAAGGAAGGTTGATTCCCCCACTGTCCCTCCTGCTAAATTTCAGGCACCTGACTTTGTGTTCTGACCCCTGCTGATGTGGCTTGGGAAACCCAGGACTCAAATCAGCCTCCACAGCCTGGGAGACAGGTTTGGCTTCAATCCTCACTCACAAATAAGTCAAGCTTATTTGTTCCTGGCCTTGAGGAATTTCTTATTTTCCTTCCAACACAACTGTGCATTACTAAATGAATTTTAAATTGTTTTAACATCTCACCCAATCTTTTTCATTGAGGAATTTCTGTGCCCACCTAGTCTACCACCTTGCTGGAAATAGTATGAGATTGCTTGCTTGAGTATGAGATTGTTACTATTCAGTATTGAAGCTGCTTAATTTAATGAATAGCAAATTTTAAGAATTTTTATTATTCTATATCTGGTATTAAAAAAGAAATATTACTAGCCAGGAATGGTAACGTATGCCTGTAAACCCAGAACTTAGAAGGCTGATGTAGAACTATGAGTTCCAGCACAGCTTGGGCTACATAGTATGACCCTGTCTCAAAAAATCCCACACACACACACACACACACACACACACACACACACACACACACACACACACTCACAAATGTATTACAGTTCAACAGCAGCTGAAAAAGTTTCTTTCCTTAAGAATGTTTACTTTAGCTACCACCAGTTCATGGCATTGTCTACTTTGTATTAACTTAAGCTAATTTTTTCCTTTTATTATTTTAAGGAGGTGTTAGCATATTATGCTCAAAATGAAAACTCATCAGACAAGTGGGGACACCCTTTAGTGATTGAAAAGCTAAAGGTAAGAGAAATAAGAAAATCTTTAAATTGGGAAATTCATATGCAAATGTTTTTAGAGACCTTAATTTTGTTGTTGTTTTATAGATAAAGGATAATTACACCAGTAACAACTTTGTTGTTGTTTTGTTTCTTTTCTTCAAGGCCTTGCTATGTAGACCAGACTGGCCCCAGCTTGTGGTGATCCTCCTCTCCTCCCTCTGCCTTCCCAGCGCGTTGATCACAGACATGAAAGTTGACATGCTTCAGGAACAACTTTCTTAAGATAAAGTTTTAAAAAATTGAACCTGGGTTTTGTTCATACCAGTAATCTTGACACTTGGAAAGGAGGCTGAGACTGGAGGATTGCTGCAAGCTTGGAGTCAACCTGGAGTTACATAGTGAGCCAGGGCTATAGTGTGAGTCCCTTTCTTAAAAAAAATTTAAAAATTAAAAAATTGAAAAAAATAAAATCTATACTATTTAAATCAGGCTACCTGGCATTGTTCATGGGGTATTTGAATATAGTCTCTTCAGCTATTCAGAGAAACAAGCAAGATCAAATCTGCTCGTTGCCAGCTGTCACTCAATTGAAAGCCAGAGTAGGGAGGGCATTGGGGATTGGAGGCCAGGCTGCCATGTAGTGGAAGAGCTCTTGCCTAGTATGCTCAAGGCTCTGGATTTGTGCAGCAAGGAACGGGGACAAAGCAGGACATTTATACCATGTGGGCTAAATCCACATTTCATGCTTTCACATCTTACCAGCAACACATGTCAGAAACTGAAGTGTGTAACATATTGGCATAATTATACTCAAATGTGGGAGGTTTTGTAATCATTCTGATCTAATGAGAAGCTTCAAAGTAAGCAAACTTATTTTTAGAACCAAAGAAAGCCTGGAGAAAAAATGTTTTCTTAATGACTAAGAAACAGTTTGCTTATAATGAATTAATAACACCTCAGTTTAACACAGTGTAGAATACAATGAAATAACTCCATAAATATTTCCAAATTCCACAAAGCATACTCACCAATATCTTCTTAAAATAAGCTACTTTGGCTCATGGTAAATTTTGATCACTTCTTCCTCCTCTTGACAGGAAATGGCCAGAGCAGAAGGCCTGTGGAACTTGTTTTTGCCAGCTGTGAGTGGTCTCAGCCAGGTGGACTATGCCTTGATTGCTGAAGAGACAGGAAAATGCTTTTTTGCTCCAGATATTTTTAACTGCCAAGCACCAGGTTACCATATTAACTAAAACTATCTTCTCTGATATCATGAACAGTGTTTAAAATTTATTATAAGAAACTTTTCCTACACAGCCATGAATCTATTGATTTTGCCGTAGGTTTATAGTTACCTTGGCTTAAATATAAAATGGCCTTGAGGTTCTCATTGGACTATTCTTTGGCTCAACATCACTACATTAAGAGTGTTTGTGACTAGAAGTAACCGCCAAGGGGCTTGATTATACAGGGATCCTATTTCTGATTGGAGACTGGATATTCTATTGCAAGTTAGAATGGATAGAACATTCCAGAGCTCACTGTCTCTCCATTCATTTATTGAGTGCCCGCTGTATGCCAGCCACTGTTCTAGGTCATTATGACAATGAATCAATGAACAAAATACACAATCTAGGGGCTGGAGAGATGCCACAGTGGTTAAGAGCACTGTCTGCTCTTGCAGAGGACCCGGGTTCGATTCCCAGCACCCACATGGCAGCTACGAACCATCCTTAACTCCAGTTCCAGGGGAATCCAAAGCCCTCTTCTGACCTCCGTGGCATTGCATGACACAGGTGCACTCATACACATGCAAGCAATACACTCATACACATAGAAGAAAAATAATAAATAAAATATTTAAAAAACAGTCTCTGCATACACAAGGATATAACAAATAAGTCAATTATGCTGTAAAGCTGAAG
Source organism: Nannospalax galili (assembly GCF_000622305.1). Classification (NCBI taxonomy): domain Eukaryota; kingdom Metazoa; phylum Chordata; class Mammalia; order Rodentia; family Spalacidae; genus Nannospalax; species Nannospalax galili. The sequence continues at coordinate 100,297 of NW_008337641.1, read as the reverse complement.
ATTAAAAATAACAAAAAGTAAATATCAGGATAGGAGGGCTCAGAATGCCAAGGGACAAAGAAAATGGGAATGGAAGGATAAATAGACCTCACTAAAGAACATTTAGTACAATACTAAGGGGGTGATTGACTGACTTATCCATGCTCATATCTGGAGAAGAATTTCACAGCAGAAGGAACAGAAAGTACAGAGCCCCTAAGGCATGAGTGCGGTTGATATATTCTAGGAAAAGCTAAAGAGGCCAGTATAGTTGGGGACAGAACGGTGGTCTGATTAGAGGAAAGGACCTCATAGATTGGGCCTCATATAGCAGGCAAGAGTTTATACCTCAGGAAGACAAGGAGCCATTGGAGAGTTTGGCAGAGTAGTTACAAGGTGTATTTTCAATTTCAAAAGGATCACATTGGTTGCTAGATAAGGAATCCACAAAAGGAGAGGAGGTGGGAAGCAGAGCCTGCATCAGAATCCTGGAGAGAGGTAATGGGGGCTTAGATGGGGCCAATAGCAGAGCAGAGACAGGTAAGTGGAAAGATTCTAGATATATTTAGAAAGCAGAGCCAAGAAGATTTTCTCATTAGCTCTGGGGTGCTAATTGAGTCAACGGTGCTTCTAAGGTTATTTGTGGTGTCAGAAAGGCAAAGGAAGAAGGAATAAGCTTGTAATGTAGTCTCTAAGAGCTGTAGGGTGATGTGGCAGGGTATCCTATAATCCCCTGCTCAAGTCAGTCCTCAGCATTGCCTTTTAAGCTTGTTGCATGGCCCTGATGCTATAAGGCTCTCCCCAGAAGAGTTAAGAAGAGTTAGACTGCCCAAAATAGGTATATGCATATATTGGACTTATGAGAGTAAACGGAGTCTGTATTTATCCAAGGGGCTTCATGCTGGTGTTTGACTCTGTTGTGTCTTTAACGATATTAAGATAGTTCATAGACTTTATTTTTTATTTATTATTTTTATTTTATGTGTATGAGTGTATTGCCTGCATGTGTATGAGTGCACCCATGTCCTGCAATGCCACGGAGGTCAGAAGAGTGCTTCGGATTCTCCTGGAACTGGAGTTAAGGACATTTCATAGCCACCATGTGGGTGCTGGGAATCGAACCCAGGTCCTCTGCAAGAGCAGTCAGTGCTCTTAACCGCTGAGCCATCTCTCCAGCCCAGTTCATAGACTTCTGACACCAATAGGTCCCTGCATTGTTTTCCTTCCCTAAGTACTAGTCTACCAAATCACTACTGCTCTACACTGCATCCAGTAGTGAAGCTATTGTAAAAGAAATGTGTCCTCTGTTTCTAAAGGTTTCATCTCAATCCTGTGACTCTAGTACACCATAACTGCACATGCTACATAATTTTATGGAAAGGAAAATGAACTGGTAATTCTCTAAATTAAAACCTTTTTTACCACTCTTCCTATTAAGAAATTTATTTTATATTGTGACCCAATGTGTATATAGGTGGAGTCATAGATGAGGGGATAAATAGTCCTATATGTCACTGAAACACAGGTTTCATGAAACAATGCTTTTCCATACTACATGTAGAATTCAGATATTTTCTAGACCATAATAGATTTCTGTTTTACTCTCTTTTATAGAGAATGTTAGTCATATTCCATTAACTAAATTTTGTGACACACTAATGGGCCATAATATAACAAGTGATGCTATCAAATCTTTCTTGTAGCTGAAGGTTTGTCATTATTTTTCCATTTAACTCATGAGCTCACTCGTCACCAGATGGTGGTGTTCTTTTTCCTAGTATTAAAACTTTATGAGTCTATTAGTTGTTTTGCTTAAGTGATATCAAAAAAATGTTGACAATTTCCGATCAGGCAGAGAATTTTGTTTTTAACTAAGGAATGATTAAGCAAGTTTCTCAAGCAAATAAGACATGGAACACTGGAAAACTAGGTGTTTCCTCTTTGTGTTGGAACTATCATAAAGACCTTGGACACTGTATGTTGGATCGTTTTCAAAGCAGATAAAAAAGGGAGTTGTAACTGGTGCTGATTAAACTCTTCAGGAGGATTCCTAAGTCTGAAAGATTAATTTCTACCTAAGCTTTCCAAATGTTATCATTATAAAAGCTTATTGGAAATGTATGTCCTCTTCCAGTTTGTCTTTCTTTCTTTTTTCCCCTTCTGAAGGTCATACAATATTGTATATTAAAGTATTAAAAACAGCAATTTTTATTAAAGATTTTAAATTTTTTATTTTATATTATGAGTGTTTTGCCTGCATGTATGTAATACACTATGTGGTGGAGTGCCTGTGGCGACCAGAAGAGGATATTGGATATCCTGATATTGGAGTTATAGGTAGTTGCTGACTGCCATGTAGATGCTGGGAACCAAACATAGATCCTCTGCAAAGACAGCCTGTGCTTTTACTCCTGAAGCCATCCCCCCAGCCCCCATAGAATGTTGACAACATCACTATTAACTCCAACCCTGTTACTACAAAAATTGAGGGTCTTTGAGCTGATTTTTTTTTTTTTTGGTTGTTTTGAGACAGGGTCTCCCTTTAGACCCACCTGGCCTGGAACTCGCTATGTAGACCAGGCTGACCTTGAACTCACACAGATTCGCCTACCTCTGCCTCCAGAATGCTGGGATTAAAGGCATGCGCCACAATGCCCAGCAAACTGATTTTTAATGAGAAAAAAAAATGTAGTGGTAAATGGATTTATTTTCTTAGCCCATCAGTAAAAAAAAAAAAAAATGGAGTTTCTCAGAGTAAAATGATAATTTTGAATCCTTTTTAAAAAATCTAAATAGAATCTCATACAGTCCAGGCTGTTCTCAGACTTGCTATGTAGCCAAGGAACTCCTATTTCTTCTGCCAGAATCCCCCCCAAGCCCCCCGCCCCCCCACACACTGTGCTGGGATTACAGGCATATACCAAGATTCCCAAGCTTAATTTTGAAAAATTTTAATTCTGTATTTACCTTATTTGAACTATAACAAATAATACTGAATTTAAGACAAGCAAAATATGCAGATAATTAATTTCATTAATTATAACTGAAGAGTTCTTCATTATAAAAGAATGTTAGACAACTGTTGATCTAGGAATTTTGTACCTCTTGATATAATTAACATTGGATCTGTTAGGAGTTTCCAAGGAGAGTCACAAAATAAACATATTTCTTTTTTAAGATAGATTCAAGTTGTTTTTTTTTTTTTTTTTTAATGTGTGTGTATGTATGCATTTGCACCCAGCAGAGGGTGCAGAGTTCCTGGACCTAGAGTTACAGGAGGTTGTGAGCCTCCCAACATGGGAGCTGGGAACCACTGAGTAATCTCTCCAGCACCAATAAATACATCTTGGCTTGACTTAGACGTAACTCAGTTTTCATAGGCACTTAAGTAACTATCTTTCAAGTCACAGGAGGTGACATATAAAGTCTTTGGAAACCTGAAAGGTCTCCAGCAGTATTTTTAGAAATTTTATAGGAATAGAAATCCGAGAAAGGCATCTAGAACATTTTGCACGTTGACAAACGGAGCACATTTTTTTTTCAGTTGAGGTCGACACCAGAGTGTGTGGTGTACTAGATAGCACCTTGGAGGTTGGAAAGGATCCTTGAGGTTTTCTGCTTTCTTACAGGGCAGGGATTCTTCCTTTCACATGCTTGAGAGAGGACCTAGTACTTTTCTAGGAAGAGTGAGGTGTACAAATTAAGAACACCGTTAGAGTACACACCTGTAATCTCAGCACTTTCAAACAGGCAGAGGCAGGATGATCACTGCAAGCTTGACGCCAGCCAGGACTACATAGCAAGACTCTATCTCGAAACACTAAACCGAGCAAACAGCAAAAGCCAGCTTGGCTGGAAGTAGATAAGAATTATTATGTGAGTTTAAAGTGAGGAGATATTTCAGAGTGGACAAGTAGAGATTCTTGCAAAGAAGGTGATTCATAGTAAGAATTTACTTGTCAGTGGCTGTCAGAGTTCAGAGAGATGGCCTGGCCCAAGCAAACATGTGGATGTTAGAATGTTTAGGGTGTGTTTACAAAACAGCACAGACACTGAAGAGCTGGAGGCTCAGCAGGAACATGTCCTGCTACATAGCATGTATTCCTCTCCAACAGCAGTGTAGGCACTCCTGGCATAAGGCATAGCAAGCAAGGTTTAGGCCACTTCAGTTCTAATAAATTAAACCTTATTAAAACCACAGGATGAACTGGCAGGTATCTGAGATTTAGAACAAGTTAAATTTGTACTGATTGCCACGTACTTGTAGCCATGTGGTATGCCATCAATGCAACTCATATTTAATGTATGTTTCAGACTATTTTCATTAACAAACATTAGATTAAAAAGATGCTCCTCTGTATTGTCTGCATGAAGTTGTGGATTTCATATTGACAAGGTGTGAAGTGTAAAACAAGTGTTCTTCTCACGTGTAGACACAGGGAACATGGAGGTGCTGCACCTGTACGGAAGTGAGCAGCAGAAGCATCAGTGGCTGGAGCCCCTCCTTCGAGGGGACATCACATCTGCCTTCTGCATGACAGGTAAAAACAATCAAAGTCCTCCCTCCTGTCATTGTCGTCCTAGGGTTATTGTGGATGGGCTAAAGCAGTGTGGGACATGGGTCAAATGCAGCCAACTTTGTCCATGGCCAGAATATGTTTGAGGCTTATTTGAAATGCTGGCATTTTTAAATGTGTGGGATGAACCCTTCCTTTCCTTAGGGAGGATTCCCTAAGCATTCCCAGATGTTTGTATAGTCTGCTTTAGCAATCAGCAACAGAGTAACCCTAATCTCATAATCTCATAATCTTAGCTTGTGTTTCTAAAATTTCCACAGACTGATATTCATCTTTATGGTATTTTTACATAAATATAAAATATTCAACTAATCCATAGCCCTAGAAAAATATAACTTGTACCAATGCTGGGAATATGGTTTAAAAAGCAATCGTGTAGAAAAATAAAAGCAGGAACAGACTAATAAAACTGATGTTAGTACCATCTATACATACGAAATGGCAGTTTAAAAATCCCTTAAAAGACAAAACTCATCATCTCAAGTTGGGTTTAGAATTAAACTCAATTTGGTTCAGCCAGAATTTGAAGCACCCTCAATAATGGGCAGATTTTATTATTTTCTACAACAGTTTATATAATAACAAAAGTTCTTTCAACTTGATCAGTAAGAGACATTTATTGAGCACCTACAGAATGATGTATTGACCTATTGTTTACAAAGCACCAACTTAAGGTTACAAAATAAGTACATAGACCCCTTTCTCCAAAGTTTTAGAAACAATGCATGAAACATCTGAAGGACTCATGTAGAAGAACAGCATAGGAGGTAGTTAGATGACAGTCTGTAAAGTGCTTGCCATGTAAGATGTGGACCTGAGTTAGATGCCCAGATGCCCAGATGGCCAGGATCAACATAAAAGTCCTGTGGTTCCAAGCAATACTAATTCCAGCACTGCAGGGCTAGAGACAGGAAAATCCTTGTGGCTCAGGGGCTGGCCAGCCTAGCCAATCAGCAAGTACCAGGCCAATGAGAGACCCTATCTTGTAAGAAAGAAAAGAAGGAAGGAAGGGAAGGGGAGAGAGAGAGAGAGAGAGAGAGAGAGAGAGAGAGAGAGAGAGAGAACTGTTTTTCTCTACTTTTGATAAATGGAAAATGCAAGGGAGCCAAGAACACAATTGACAGCACTGACCCCATACTTCACCCCCCTCATCCTCTAGTCATTATTTAGCGAATACCTACAATGTGTGGGTAACAAAAGGGGAAAGACTGGAAGACTGAAGAAAAGGACCAGCATGGCTCTATTTTCAAAGAGCTTGCACTCTCTTATCTAAGTGTCTTTGACTGATGATCTCTGCCTGCCTGTAATTCAGCCTTTGTCCATTATAGAGCCCAGTGTCGCATCAAGTGATGCCACAAACATTGAATGCAGCATCCAGCGAGATGGAGACAGCTATATAGTTAATGGCAAGAAGTGGTGGAGCAGTGGTGAGTGGTCTACGTAATCCTCACTCAGCAGATTGGGCCTCTGTACTAGGGTAGTGCCAGGATTCATAGTCTGTAGTATGACCGTAATTCTCTAAATCCTTTGAATCATTTCAAATTTAGAGATAGTAGGTAAGACTGAAAGTAATTTGATAAGCTGTAATGTTATTTAAAGTAAAGTCCCAGCACTTGGGAGGCAGAGGCAGGTGGATCTATGTGAGTTCAGGCCAGCCTGGTCTACATGGTGAGTTCCAGGCCAGCTGGGGCTACAGGGAGATCCTGTTTCAAAAGACCAAAAAAAATATTGTGTAGGTTAGTGATGGAATATATGCTTAGTTAACACGCACCAGGTCTCAGGTTTAATCCTAAGCATTAATAACAACGACAACAGTAATGTGGTACATATTTTATTGCTTAAAATATGCATGTTTAAATGAAAAATAAGCACTTATATGTGGGATAATATATCTGTTCATCAGCTTTCAGTAAAAGACTCACATACATGGGCAAGGTTTTTAGGAAATTATAAAATTCGAGTCTAGAAAACTATGATTATCTGTGGATTGCTTCCAGAATATGCAGGATTAACCCAGCATTTATTAGGATAATTTTCTTTAGTAATTATCAAAGAAAGATTACATCATGGAAGCAAATTACACATTTAGGAACTTACCAGAAATCATGAAAAGTTCAGAAAATTCATGGGCATTCGGGGGGGGGGGGTTATAGGTAACTGTTATTCTTTCTGATATCTTTGTAGCCCCAGCTGTCCTGGAAGTCACTATGTAGACCAGGCTGGCCTTGAACTCACAGAGATCCGCCTGCCTCTGCCTCCCAAGTGCTGGGATTAAAGGCACGTGCCAGCATAAATTAAGAAACAGAAAAAAACAGTAATTTTTGCTGCATAGTTATTGAAGTATAAAAATTGTGCAGGGAAATTATCATTAAAATTTAATTGGAAAATAATTATAAAAGTCTCTATTAATCAATGTTAGATTGTCTGGCTTCTAGCATGGTGGGCTTTTTATTGAATTTCTTTTATTTTGGAGTTACTATAAATTCACAGGAAGTTACAAAGATAGCACAGGATGATCCTGGGTACCCTTTCAAACCCTGTGGTTTATCCTACACAATTATAGTTGATATCAAAACCAGGAAGTTGGAATTCACACACTGTGTGGAGTTGTTACAGAATAGCTCCATAGCAATCACAATACAAAACTACCCCAGCACTACAAAGGCCTTCCTCCTAGGGCATGGTGCTGTTATTTATGCCTGCTGCTGGTATTTTCCTGTGTCATTAATTTCAATTTTCATGCTTTCCCATTTGTTGCTTCTGTTTCCCACCCCTACACCTCTTTGTTGTAAGTTGCAACAGTAGTCGGGTGTCTAATGCTTGAGTTTCAGAATAAGGCAAATATTTTATCTGAGAAACATCACTTATGTGTATCCAAGCAAAAAGTAGAGCGGTTTTACACTTAAATGGTAAAAGAGCTGGTTGGCTCTGTAAGACCCTCAGAATCGAAAGGAATTTCCTCCACATTTTGCCTCTGTCTTCTCCAGGATCCATACTTCTTAGCCACTTTCATAATATAGTTTTTAAAAGAAGCTCCCATGAAGACGTACAGGACTGGGTTGAGGCAACTGTGGAAGAGCGCGATGCTCTCTGTGATTTGGATGGCAACATCCATGCGTTTGCTCATGTCACAGTTGGTGATCAGCAAGTAGATGGTGTCTATGGCCTGGCAGAACCTGACAATATTATAAGGCAGCTGGGTGACAATGAAAACCACGACCACTGTGAGCAGAACTCGGAGGGGCCGAGACTTTTTAATGTTTGGCATCTTGATGAGTGTCCTGGCTGTGACAGAGTAGCACACCCCCATAACAAGGAAGGGGAGCACAAAGCCGATGCAGATCTCCAGCATCTGAATCGATGCCTTCAGGGAGGTTCCTAGGTGGTGGGGAAAGATGAGCGTGCACCTGCTGTTCTGATTCACAGTATAAAAAACCAGGTGGGGGATGCTCAACAAAATGGCAGCCATCCACACACAGCAGCAGATGATCCAGCACGGTTTCCTCATTCCTGACTGGGTAGGAGCTTTAGTAACCGCCCAGTATCTGTCAACACTGATACAAGCTAGAAACTGCATTCCAGAGACGAAGTTTACTGTGTACAAGGCCGAAGTTACCTTGCACATCATTTTGCCTAAAATCCACCCATGTACTGCATTAACTGCCCAGAAAGGCAGCGTGAATAGCAGGAGCAAGTCTGCCACAGCCAGATTCAGGATGTACACGTCTGTCTTCGTTCTCTGCTTCTTGTAAAAGGCATAAATTGCCACAACTACTGAATTGCCCGCCAGCCCGATGACGAAAGCTATGGTGAAGAAGGCAGGAAGGAAGACTTTTGCAAATTGTCTGACCTCTTCTTTTATACAGACCACTTCATAGTGACTGTAGTCATAAGTGTAATTCATTTCATTTTCCTCATAGTAATCATCTGTTGACTGGTTCTGCTCTAAAGTCATGGCTGCAATCTGGATGGCAGAAAGAACACAAGAGAACTCATTTTAACATTGCTTGAAAGGAAATAGCTTTTGCCTAGCATGTGCTGTGCTTTCCCAAGAGAATAGATTGTGGCTTTCACATACGTGAGCCGGAACCTCACACTGAAAGCACTAATGGGAGCCACATTGGGTTAGTTCCCCATCCTTTGTTCTTAGGAGTCCGTCTGAGCCCTGGATACCCAGCCCACATTTACATGGGTTCAGGGGATCTGAACACCAATCCTCACACTTGTGTGTGGCAAGCACTTTAATCACTTAATTAATTTTCAATCAAACACCATATGAAGTGTGCTAATTTTCACATATGTAACTTTGTCTTATGGAGTATAGCTACATAAATTTTAAAAATTAAAATAAGTTGATTTACTTTTCAAAGTGGATTTGTTTTAATTTTTCATTTTAATGTTATTTATAAAATTAATTTAAATAAATTAGCTCAGCATTTGCACTGAATATCACTGGTTGGCTTTTCTAAAACAAACCCTTATTAATCATCTTGCCTCCAAAATCTGTTGCTACCTGTGTATTGTGAACTATCGGTAGCACCATTGACAGGATCCTCTAAGCTGAAAGCTGACCGTGTCCTTGACTTCCGTCTTACCTAGATCCCTCATTTCCTCTCAGTCCATAAGTTCTTTCTTTATTTTATTTTACTGCTTTGATTTGATTTGCTTTTGTTTTCTGTAGCCCAGGCTAACAATTCTCCTGCCTCAGCCTTCCAAGTGCTGAAATTACAGACACGAATCACCACACTGGCTTACAGGTTCTGATTTTACCTTTCAAACACAAAGATCTTGAGCCTCCCTGTCCCATCTTGTCTGTCTCTTCTGTTTCTCCCCTGGCTTGCTGTGCTCTCCCTGGCTGGACTCCTACTGTTGTTATTCCTTCTCACAAACTCTTGTCAAAAACATTTTTCTTACTGCCACAGAGTGGGTGTTCTACCTCTTACTTGCCAATCTGCCTCCCCCTTGCTTAGCTCTGTACCTGGAAGGCACTTGTCTTCCTATGGAAGACACCACACAAGCTCCTTAGCATGATACCCTGGGGCTCCCTCCATAACACGGTACTACCCACAGCTGCTGCCACCTCTTCCCTACTGTGCCCCACACAGTGGGCAGTAATATGCTAAGTTGCTAGCTGTTGGTTGACACATACCGTGCTGCACCGTGCATCTCCATCATTCTCCAACACTATTCTCTGCCTTCCCCTTAAGAATCAGTTTCTAATAAGTTAACTTGGATGTTGTCTCCCCGGAAGACTTTCCTGAGTCAAGAACTGACTCCATCCTATGAAGAAGATGTGTTTCTTGGCTCTGAGTTCTTTGAAGTCTGAGCTGATTGATTTGTGGTTGTGATTAGAGCCTTATTAGCATAGCTGGCACAAACTAGCTCCTCACTAAATATTTGTCAAGTTCTGGAGCTTTTGCCAACACATATAAAGCTGTTGTTTTAGAATGGATAAGAGGGCTTGTCAGAAATATCCTGTCTCAGCATTAAGGAGTCACATTGTGTAGGCTAATAGCACCCCATTGTACTAAGATAAGCTTGCCCAGAATTCACAAGTTTGAAAATTGTAATGACTTTTTTCTTTTGGTCTTTCTGAGACAGGGTCTCCAGCCTGCCTGGGAGTGCTGGGATCAAGAGCGTGTGTGCGCCACCACACCTGGCCTATAATGATTTTTAACGTTGTTTACTAACAGTGCTAATTTAGGTTAGATTTTTCTTCTTTAGCCTTTCTAGCACATTTTGTCTATTTTTGCCCTTTGCAGAATCTCAAGTCTTATAGAATCAATCACAGAAATATTTTCAAAACAGTATGTTAACATTCAGTTTCAAACAAAATCTTTGACTTGCTCTCTTTCAAATGAGTAAAGTGAGATACTACATAGACCAGTTTTTTTTATCATGCCAAATCCAAGCACAAGCAATTTAAAATGACTGTTTATTTCATTAACGTTATGTGCAAAGTTCCAATGTGGAAGATTACTGTGGTCTTCCTTTTTACTATGTATTAATTATTAACACAATATGAACTTTGTTCTTTCCTCTCTGATATCCTAGAAATCTTGAACTTGATGTTAAAGAATAAAATAGCCAATTAATATATTAAAGTAGAGTATTTTAGGGGGCTGGAGAGATGGATCAGCAGTTAAGAGCACTGACTGTTCTTGCAGAGGACCCAGGTTCGATTCCCAGCACCCACATATCAGCTATGAACCGTCCTGAACTCCAGTTCTAGGGGAATCCGAAACCCTCTTCTGACCTCTGCAGCATTGCACGACACGGTGTACTCACATACATGCAGACAATACACTCATACACATAAAATAAAAATAATAAATTTTTTGAAAAAGAAAAGTATTTTAAATTAAGAAGTAACTTACCAACAACGTGAGGAAATAGGAACAGGAATGGAGATTATCTGAGGGAAGTATTCTTCTGGCAGATAGATAGAAGACATTTAATGCTTTTATAATTATTTTAAGAACAAAAGAATTTCTTTTTAAAATCGTAAAGAAATAACCAGACAAACCCTTTTGCTCACTGACAAAGTTTTAAAAATAATGGTATTGAAAATAATATTTTCTTTTTGGTGTATTAATATTTTCATTTGAAGGTCAAAGTGCATAGCTGTTTTTAAATAGCTCCTTTTGCACATGTAAATGTTAAAATTCTTGTAGACACACACACACACACACACACAAACACAGGTAAAAATACAGAATCTTTGAGCTTTGAATAAATATATATTCAAGTCAGAATGAGAAAAGAGAAAAGGAACCAACCTGTTTCAGTCGGGAGAGAAGCAGTCTGGCGTGCAGGGGAAAGTCAAAGGACTCTGACTCAGGCAACTTTTGTTTTCGTTTTTTTTTTTTTTTAAACACCCCGCCTTTATCTGGGATCCAAGAGAGCTTTCCTGAAATTTAACCTCCTGGGCTCTTAATCTCTTACTGTATGTGAAACCTTCCCGTGAAATCCATCCAAATTCTTAAGTATCCTAAGACGCAAATGTGAAAGAATTCTGTTTTATCTCCAGAACTGCAGAGCTGTCCCTTTCCACTCAGTTGAAGGGCACAAGAAAGCCCTGTAGCTGAGCAGCTAACTGCCAGCCAAGCCAAGGGGGACTCGGCAGCCAACAGCACTTGCTGTGAGTCGCCACAGAAGTACTTAAGAAAATTGTTTTGTTTAAGAGAGAAAACAAAAAATGATTTTAACCCAGAAAGTTACCTTTTGAAAACCAAATGATCAAACATGAAATTCTAACATTTCATGCAGCATTAATTCATATTTTACTTAAATTCATATTTACTTAAACTTTACTCCTGGCTTTCCTGTGCTGTTTCTCTCTGGATGACTCAAAATGTGCCTTTCCCCATGGCTTTAAGCTCTCCTGTCTTCTTATAACCTTTTTGTCAAGGGCCAGAATCCAAACCTTCAAACCCTCTGTCTGGAGAGGCTGTTTACTTTCCCAAGCTTCCAGAAGGACACTAGTCAGAAAAAGAGGAGAGCTTAGTGCAGGTTTGGCCCTCCGGAACTCATATTTGCATACCATTGTCTTGCTTATTTTCTCAAGCAAGGCAAGCCGAAGTGTCCACCTGCAGAGTTTATTTTAGATCCATGTGCCATTTTTTTTCCTCCAAATGCTTGTTATAGCCTTCATGTTGATTCATGCAAAAGAGGCTCATTAAGGTCTGCCTTCATCTTTGTTTTCCCTCAGTGTCTGAGGGCCACTTGGAGGAAGTGCATGCAACTAAACCAACTCACCACCTGGATGGCATTTGCCATTTTCATGGTATAAATATCCTCACCATGGCCAATTTCAAGTGACCAAAGTACATTCATGGAATGAAAAGTTGCTAACAGAGGAGCATAATCTGTGCTTCTGAGAGGCACAAGCAGGTTTACTACAGAGATACAGGCACATCCATGAATGGATAAAGAAAATGTGAGGCTAGGGATGTAGTCTGTTTGGTAGAGTGCTTGCCTAGCATACAGGAAACTCTGGGTTTGATCCTCAGCACGTCTGTAATCCCAGAGCTCAGGTTTCTAGAGGCAGGAGGATCAGGAGTTCGAGGTTATCCTCAGCTACAAAGTGCGTTAAAAGCTAGCCTGAGCTGGGCTATACGAGACCTTGTCTTGAAAAAACAGAGGAGGAAGAGGAGGAAAAGAAGAAGGAGGAAAAAGAAAAAATTTAAAAGAAAACCGTAGTACCCCATGGTATTCTATTCAGCCGTAAGGAAGAAGAAAATTGTGTCATCTGTAGGAAAATGGATAGAATTGAGATCACTTTAAGCAAAATAAGGCAGACCTAGAAAGACAAATATCACATTTTCTCTCATACATGGATCTCTCTCTCTCTCTCTCTCTCTCTCTCTCTCTCTCTCTTTCTCTCATATTAAAGTAAAAGGATTATTTGGGAAGAGAAATGAAGGGTCATGGGGGTGAATAATAAAGTGCGGACTTGAGCAGCAGTGTCATCATGAAACCCACCACGTTGTGCAGTGTTCTCTGACCATGCTGGTCCTGTTGCCTTCAGGAGGACCACTTTCAGTCTTTCCCACCTGGGCCTGCATGCCTGGCCTTTCTCCTTCTCTTAGCTCTTTTTCTTCTTGCTCTTCCTTATATCAGGGATGGAGGAAGTAAAAAATCAGCCCTCCCTGGATTCTTACAGGAGTCTACAAGATCCCACAGGCGTGCCTTTTCCAGCGCTCTTTTCTCTTGCCTCATTCCACACTGCTCAGTCCTTTGCCTGCCGCACTTTTCCTGCCTATTTTAGAACATTCCACACACGATCCTAATCAGGACTCTGTGCAGGCTCTGCTGTCTGTTAGAATGTGCTTTCTCTCTATCTCTGCAAGGCTCACTCCCTCATCTCTTGCAGGTTTTAGTGACTTACCACCTGTTCACTGAAGCAGTCCCTAGCTATTCTATTTAAAGCACCCCTCACCCCCCTGCTCACCATACCCATAGCATTGTTCACACACCGATGTACAGTATCATTTATGTTGTGTCTGCTGCCTATGGTAGTAGGATATAGGCCTTATCGGAACAGAACTTTTATTTTCTTTGTTCACTGATGCATTCTCAGTGCCTAGAATGATGTCTGGTACATACTGACTACGCGGTAAACATTTTGAATTAGTAAAAATTCTATTTTCCCCTTTGAGTATAATGTCATTTGCCTTTTCTTTAATGCTCTCATTCCCTAATGAGAGATCTATAACTAGTTGTATAGTCTCTTAACCTAGCTACAAGGTGTGCAATACTAAATTGTGGTCCTTTGCACACATCATTCTCCTGCCTAGAATATTCCTCTCATTCTAATTAAGCTCCCTAATTCCTACTTGGATTCTGATTCAGGTCTGGCCTTAATATTAATTAATCCATGCAGCCTTCTTTAACCTGTCAGACTAGATCTCGTATGCCTTTTCTTCACTCCCCTAAACCTTCACGCTCAACAGTTAGTACTTAACATCTTCTATCTTCCACAACTCTCTTGTGTCCTGGTGTATTCTCAACACTTACCTTGGTATCTTATTCATGGACCAGCCTGCTGAACTATAGATACTTGAGCCAACTAATGAGCTACTTTAAGTCGCATCCTCCATAGATGTAGGTTTGGTGCTAAAGCTAAAATCTTGATTTCACATCTTCAGTGTTAAACGTTCTCCATTATCATGCTGTCTCTTAGACATCTTTGGTGTTCATGGTGCATCTGTCATGCAGTCTTAATACTGTTTTTTGTGTACCTGAATGTACCTCTTCTTTTCCCTTGTCTACCCTACTCTAAGAAGCTACACACTTTCTTATAAATTGGATCCCTGTCTTGTAAAGCAATTAGAATACTATAATAATCTTTACAGTTTTTGAATTTGGAAATCATTTTTGCAAACTTAAACACATACATAGTCCTTAGTACATAAAGGGCATCAGGACTGAGCTGGTGTTTGAGTTCCACCTCTATGTGAGTCATAGTGAAATAGATCCTTGGCTTTGTGCTGTGTCTTCCTTTCTCCAGAATCAGCTAAGAGACTTGGTGGTAACAGGAAATTTGACAGACTATGGAAAAGTAGCTGGGTGTGGTGGCTCATGCCTGTAATCCCAGCACCCCGGAGGCTGAGGCAGGAGGATTACAAGATTAACACCAGCCTGGGCAATCTATTGAGAGAGCCTGACTCAACCAGCAAATAGATAGATAGATAGATAGATAGATAGATAGATAGATAGATAGATAGATAGAGTCTTGTAGCTTCAGAGGATAGAGAAAAACATCACCCACCTTGGGCAGCCTTCAAAGTATGTGATGTTTCTTTTGTGATTTTTGCTGGTTAGCCTTTCTTCATATTTCTTCTCAGATTCCTAAAAACTGAATCCTTGTGATTCTCATTTTCTACAAATGGACTGTGAAAATCATCTCCTGCCATCAGCAATGTAGCAATGTCCCTTGTTCCCACATTTCTCCACTCTTGTCTCTTAGTGTTATTCTGCGCAGTGGTAGTCGTTTGACTGAACCATATGTGACATTACCACTGAACTCATCATCCATGTTGAGATACACACCAAATATTATTTAGATAGCTTTATGATTTCCTTTTTAGAGTTTATATTGTATGTTGAATTGACATTGTATGAGTTTTTAATGTCATATTTTTGGTTAATTATAAAACATGTTATTCCAAACTCAGTATTTTTCAATAGACGCAGTATTTTATTGCATGTATCATAATTTGTTTGATTATTCTTTTAGAGTGTTTAGGTTATTTCTAGTATATAAGTTAAATTATGGAATATTTGCAGATATTGTGAGAAATGAGCTTAATTTAATCTTGGAATTGGAAGCATTTAACAAAGTAACAGCACATAGTTATCCTTTTTTTCTTATACCAAAGATAGTGTTAATATTGTTCACGTGGAATAACACCCTTGGATTTCCTGATTCCTTTTAGAAGACACCCATTCTGTGGACAAACCTCAGTGTGTTTCAGTAGTCTTCTTTTGGGACATTGGCTTTATTTTATGCGCAGTTCTTTACAATGAGTGCTACTGCAACAAATGCTCTTCTGCACCTGTGATTTCATACAGGGACAACCATATTTATAGGGTAAATATAAATGGTCGAAGTTGGTTGGAAGGGCCAGAGAATGAATGTCTATAATTTTGTGGATATTGCCAAATTGTGCTCCTTAGGAATGATGTTGCTTGGTTGTTCCACCAGTAATGTGCGAAAATGCCAGTTTCCTTAAAACATTGGCAATAGAATGTCATTGCTTTCTAAATGGCTCGTAACAGTCAATACACTCGCCCATGCCCTTGCCAGCCACATGTGAAATACTAGACCATAAACTGCTGTTAAATATTACCTCTGCCTTTGAACAGATAATGGCATTCTATACTTTCTTGATTCTACCTTGATCTTTATGGGTGGTAAAGCTAAATAAAAAAGCTAACTATTGAGAAAGTTTAATTCTTATTTCTTCTTTCTGAATATTTGTCTTTTACCTATCTTTATACTGATTTTCAGATATTTTTAATAGTCTAAGGAGGTATTGTAAGTATTTAATCATAAGTGTTGAAATTTTTTCCATTTTTTTGGTATTTGTTTCTTTTTTTTATTTTATGTGTATGAGTGTATTGCCTGCATGTGTGTAAGTGCACCGATGTCGTGCAGTGCCCATGGAGGTCAGAAGAGGGTGTTGGATCCCCTGGAGGAGTTATGGATGGTTGTTGGCTGTCATGTGGGTACTGGGAATCAAACCCAGGTCCTCCGGAAGAGCATCCAGTGCTCTAAACCACTGAGCCATCTCTCCAGCCCCCTTAATTTTGTTTCTTAATGTACAATAATTTTTATATTAATAAATCAATTAATATTTTTCTTCTATTTCACTAATAATTTCGTGAGGTTTCTTTGTATTTTGTTTGTTTTGTTTTTTAGGCAGGGTTTCATGTAGCCCAGAGAGGCTTGAGCTCAGTATGTAGCCAAGGACAGGGAGTTGAACTCATGATTCTTCTGCCTCCCCCATCCAAGTTCTAGTGTTGCAGGCATGCACCAGCACACCCAATTTCATTTCACTTTTAAAGTTTAAAATCCAGTCTAGAAATTTATAAATATTATTTTTCATAGTTGTTTATGGGTTGGTTATTTAAAGTTTTTGAAAATTTCAGTTCTAATTTATTTGGAATTGATTCTGTGATGAAAAAGCAGCAGCAGCACATAGCACTGATTATTTAAACATAAGTCTTTCTAAGGTGGATTCAGTGAATGCCAAAGCCCGTTAGCCCATTAAAAACGATGCAAGCTCTGAGAAAACACATTGGAGTGTTTTTCCCCTTAACCAGGGGATTGTCTGGTACACTTTTTACAAGTGGAAATTTTGTTGTAAAATGGTACTTGACTCAATGTTTTTATTCCATGTTGAATCATTAGTATTAGAACTGACACTAAATGAAATATAAGTATTTATCTCAGATTTCAATGGTGGTGGAAGAAACAGCCTTGAGGCCTCATGGACGACTGGGTACGTTCTGCATGGTGCCATGTGTTTACATCACTTTCTTGGTTGTTCAGACCATATCCATACACAGTGGTCACAATCATTTTCTGCTAAATCACCACATCATTTCTCTAAATCATTAAAAATGGTTTTGTTTGATAACCATGCAATTTTTAAGAGCCTACAAAGTTAAAAAACTCAGGAGAAAAGCAGGAAGATATAATTTGCAGTCTGACTAAATGCTGGTGCTTAAACAGTCTTGAAATACTCAGAGTTGGTGTTGAAAACAAGCATATTTTATCTATGCCATCTGTTTTCAGTCACAAAAGCCTGCAACCAGCAGATATGTTGAAATGTTCTCTGGACTCTGTATTTCCTCTGACATGTCTCATCTCTGACATTTTGCATCCTGTTCATAAACTAAATGATATACAAAAGAGGAAATTCTGTTTTCTAGACAAGTGTTATAGCTACTCCACCTGCCAAATTCTGCTTGAAGTTCAGGGAAAAGGATGTATTTGTGAGGGTTGCATCTCATTCTTCTGAAGCATCCAGGTGAAATAAAGTGTTTTAAATTTTATTAGCTATGCATTCACTCTGACATCCTCTACTTAATGATCACAAAGAGCCAAGTTAGATGTTTTATATTTTAGAATCTA
>NW_008337641.1:66341-82520 GCF_000622305.1 Nannospalax galili | reverse complement strand
TCACGGAGATCCACCTGCCTCTGCCTCCCAAGTGCTGGGACTAAAGGCATGCACTAGCATGCCCAGCTTATTATTTTTATTTTTTATGTGTATGAGTATATTGCCTGTATGTACATGAGTGTACCCGTGTCATGGAATGCTGCAGAGATCAGAAGAGGGCTTTGGATTTCCATGGAACTGGTCGGTTTGTAGCTGCCATGTGTAAGCCCCTGCCTTACTTTTTTGAGTTTCTTCAAAATTGACCCGATGTCCAAAGTCTATTAAGGAGGTGGCAACAGTTTTTTCATGATAGAGAGAACTAGGTAAGAATGATATTAGAGGGCTGGAGAGATGGCTCAGTGGTTAAGAGCACTGACTGCTCTTGCAGAGGACCCGGGTTCTATCCAGGCAGCTATGAACCATCCTTAACTCCAGTTCCAGGGGAATCTGATGCCCTTTTCTGACCTCCGCGGCATTGCACGACACGGGTGCACTCACATACATGCAGGCAATACACTCATACATGTAAAAATAAAAATAATAAATAAAATATTTTTTTTTAAAAAAAAGAATGATATTAGAGGCCAGTGAGTTTGCTAGGTGGGTAAAGGTGTTTGCTGCCAAGCTTGAGGACCCAAGCTTAATTCCTGGGACCCACATGATGAAAGGAAAGAACCGACTCCTGCAAGTTGTCCTGTGAGCTCCACATGTGCATGCATACAAACAAACAAAACAAAATAAATAAATGTAATTTAAATTTTTCCTTTAAAAGATAATTATGAAATATAACAGAAAAAAATTGGACATTCTTAATATTGGAAAAAAGAGGGCTTTGGATCAGTTTGAAGAATGGTAAAGAAGCTTTCCCTTTTGAAGGGTTCAGTTTCTGGTTATCTGGGGTCAGTGGAACCTTAGAATATTTACCTAAAATGATTTCCAGGATGTAAATATAGAAAAAATTCTAATGAAAATTGTGTATGACCTAATCCTATTTTCAGAAGTGTGCTCTCCAAGACAACAGTGTGTAGCCCTGCAGACTGTGGGCATCTAGGTATGGGCTCCTCATAACTAAAGCCTCAAGATCAGCTCCAAATAGAAAAAATATCATTTTAAAACTCAAAGCGAACCATTATATAAAAGGGCTACTCTGTAATTTCTAAGAATGAAGGCATGACTTCATGTTATTACAGAGTCAGGGCTAATCATGAGAAACAGATTCTCCCAGCTTAGTGTTTCCAGATAAAGTATTCTAGCTAAGATCCACCATGGGACAAAATCTAAAAACAATAAAATTCTTGTTTACTATTGGTTTTGCTGGTCAGTTTTCTGTCACCAAAACAAAAGGCCTGAGATAATTAACTAAAAAAAGGAAAGGTTTTTTGCTCATGACTGTAGAGGTTCATGATCAGGTGGACATAGTATTTTGGCCCCCAGTGTAGGTGCTGGATGGCAATGGTAGGGAGTACATGGCAAGGCAAAGTGTTTAGCTCACAGCCAGCAGCAAAGAAGAAAGAGATGGAGCGGGGTCCTGGGGTCCCTTTCAGGGCAGATCCCACATGCCCTAAGAACTTTCCACTGGGCCCTGCCACTGATGTTTCTACCACATCCTGATAGCGTTTCCTGGGACAACCCTTCATTTAACACGTGTTCAGGAAAGGACATTCAGCCTTTGAACCACAGCATTGCCGACATGAAGTGAATGTGCACAGCCCGAAGGTCTCTGTGTCTGATGCCAGCATAAACCGGCAGACTTTTTGAAGCATTGCAAAGTCTATTTCAGAAGCTTCACATTTTTCTTATTTACTTTTTTGGTTTGGTTTGATTTTTGAGATAGGGTTTCCCTGTAGCCCCAGGAGGCCTGGTACTCGCTGTAGACCAGGCTGGCCTTGATCTCACTAAGATCCGCCTGCCTCTGCCTCCCACGTGCTGGGATTAAAGGCGTGTGCCACCATGACCAGCTTGTATTTTTCGTTTAATGAAAAGCATTCAGGCCTTTTTAACATAATAGTTTTTATTTCACTTTACTTGAAACAGTTGGATTTAGTAATGAGATCATGTTGCAAATATCTAGAAGGGTGGAAAAATGATACTATATTTGTATGTGATTTGTCACATACAAAATGTAGACAGTAAGTCATGCATTTGGGAAAAAAATGGGAAAGAAATAATTGCTTAACATGTTTGTTACCTAATTATAGTATAAATCTGGCCAATTTTATGGTTTAAATTTCCTGTTTCAGTTAAAAGAGCTCTCCCTTTCTGGTCATTGATAAAATCACACGCAGTATCCATGATTGCATGTTCAGGCAATTCTAATGCCTGTGGACAAACCACTGCTGTGATTCAAGTTCCAAGTCAGCTTAGGTGTATCTGCACCATCAGCCTGAGGATGGAGGGAGGGGCCCACTTGAGGCACGCAGCCTGCTTCCCTTCCTTGCCTTTCCCAGTTGAAACCTATCTTAATTTTTAAGAAAACATTAGGCAGAGTACATGTAGGATTTCTGAAATTATGTCTTATCACACAAGAGGGGAACTGCCTCTGTGTGCAGGAAATGACTTCTCTCCAGCCTGCAAATTTTATGTTCAGATTAAAAGGAAATTACGAGACAAAAATGGAAAGAAAACCATGTTGTTCACCTAATCCCCTTCATAAGATGGCACACCAATTTTCAGGGGGACGATTGTTGAAACACAGTCTCACTGTGTAGACCAGGGTGACCTGGAACTTGCAATCCTTCCACCTCAGCCTCCCAACTGCTGGGATTACATGGGCCCAGCTTAGGTTTGTTAATATTTGTGTGTGTGTGTTTATTTCATAAAGAACATCCCAAACAAGCTTATTCATCCTTATACCTACATCCCAAATGGCATCCTCCCATAGCCTGTTAATATTTATAAAGTTCTTATTTTCCAACTCAAAATGGTAACAAATAAGAGAATATATTTAAGCACACTTGTCCCAGCCACATGCCAGCATCACACTGGAGGACAGTGGAGTCAGTTTCCTGATTTCCACTGATTCTAGGCAGCCTATTTTTCCCACACTTCCTGTCCTTCTATTCATTTAAGACGCTGTCATGGACCCTCCAATTCAAATAGCAGCACTTGACTTATTTGTAGTTCAACTTTCTGACCTTTCCTAATGTGCTTATTATTTCCATTTTAAATTTTCTGATCTTTAAATGATCTTTAAGTCTGTGAATCCTCATTTAACAGAATCTCCCCAAGCTCTGCTTTGGGAGGTGAGGATCAGAGTTCTTTCAACCCCTTCCACACCTTTTACCTGTTCCCTCCATGTTGTCTCTGTGTCAGCCACAGCTTCCACCCCTTCATGGTTAGGACAACTGGTATTTACCTTCTGTCCTCTAGGCACAGTGATGAATGACCACAGGATGACCTTGACCTTTGAAAACCAACACATAGCACTTGCTCTGCAGTAAGGACTGTTGTATGTTGGTCTAAGTATTGTGCTAGATTCTGTGTGCTTCCATAACGGATGCAATATTTGTTGCCTGGCCGTCCTAAAGAGTTTTACTGCCACCAAGGTCAACTAGAGTAGCTGTTCTAACACTGAGTTCATTCCACATTGTAGTTTGTTTCATATTTGGCTACCACGTGCACACCAGATATTTTCTGAGTTTCTAATTGCATCATTTGTTGATATATATATATCTCCCCCTCCTTCTATGCATGCACCTTTAAATGCACCTTCACATTGCGCCTTTAATTCTAAGGACTTTCTTGCTTTTCGAGAAACATCCCAGAGATGTCAGCATTTCTTTCCCCATCTGTACCAATTGCTCTTTAGGTACATACCAGTGTAATTACCCCAGGATTTGTGTGTCACTTCATATTTGGGTTTCCTTTTATTTGATTTTCCTGTTATTTTACTTGAGAATATTCTTAACTCTTGTAGAATGAAGTGCATAAGTGGTACGTTCAGAAATCTTGCGTGTCAACATGTGCAGTTACTCTGCCTCTGGGTTGAGCTATTCATTTTCATCGAGAGTCCCTGCGGTGGGTGAAAAGTCAACCCCAGGCTAATCCTTATTCCTCATATAACTTTGCTTTACTCTGAACCCTTTTAGGATTTCCAGTTTATTATTGATATTTTGAAATGTTATAAATGCCTATCTGGTAGATTCTTATTGCCAGTCACTGGCTCTTTTAATCTGAAGATACATTGGATTTGGACTTTAAGTTTTAGAAAGTCTTGTACGTGTTTCTTTGATAGATTCTCCCCCTTTAATTTTTTCAGTTTTTTATTTCTTGGTCTCCTTTGATTCTGATGCTACACTTCACATTCTGGCTATGTCTTTTTTTAAAGATTTATTTTATTTTTAATTATGTATATGTGGGGGTGTGAGGGGTGTACACATGAGTGCAGGTGCCTGAGGAGGCCAGAAGAAGGCGTTAGATTCCCCGAAGCTAGAGGTACAGGTGGCTGTGAGCTGCCTGACCTGGGTACTGGGAACCAAACTTGGGTCTGCAGCAAGAGCAGTCTGTACATACTCCTTACCACCGAGCCGTCTCTCCAGCCCTTGGCTATGTGTCTGCCTTTGCCTTCTTATTTTCAGTTGTTAGCATTCTACTTTGGGGGCTTCTTCATATCTTTGGTGCTTCTTTTAAACCTTCTGTTTTAGCCTTGGACTCTGCTTCCTGCCTGGTCACCTTTCTTTTAGTGCTGCTCCACTCTGCCCTCTCCAGTCTGCAGAGGTCAGGCAGCTGTTTGCTGGGGGCACTGTCCTCACTTACTTGTCAAGTTCACCCCTGTGTGGCTGTTTCCAGGCATCCCATTGCACCATCCTGCTTCTTCAAATCCCTGCTGCACATTGAAGTTCCCCAGGAATTCCTTTTGAATAGTTTTGAGACTTTGTAATTTCCAATGCACAGCCAATATTACTGTCTTTCTACTCCCATTCCTTCCTTTATTTTGAAATAAATCCTAGACATCACATGATTTCCCTTGCAGATATTTTAATATGTATCTCAGTAAGAACTCCTTTATAAATAGAACCACAACATCATGAGCACACCTGAATTACCAAGTATCATTGCATATCCAGTAAGTATTCAAATATCTAATTGTTTCACAGTTGTCACTAATACTTCTTTTTAATGAAGCTGGATACATGTAAAGTCTACCAGTTGCTGTTGATTGGTATGCCTTTTAAGTCTCTTTTAATATATAAGCCATCCCTCCACTGCTCTTGGAATTTCATGATGTTTTTTGACAATTTGACATCATTTCTTACATTTTTCACTAAATATTTATATGACTTCAAATCTATTGAACTTTTTATAAGAAATTAGAAAAGAGAATCTGATAATTTGTTTGAGACTTGGTTTAGACACATCTAACAGTCTGATCCTGCTGTTTATGGCTATGTAATTGGAAAGCTGATCAAGTGATAGTTTCTTCAGTGAACACGGTACTTAGTATTACAAAGTGTGCTTCAAAAATTTGATGTCTATTTATTTATTTTACATGCTTGTGTGTTTGTATGTGTGTATGTGTGTGCATGTGCATGCATGTATGTGTGAAAATTTGTGTGCCACAGTGTGCATATAGAGGTCAAGGTCAGTTTTCTCTGTCTACCACCTAGGCCCTGGCAGTTGAACTCATGGTGTCAGGCTTGGCTTCAAGCACCTTCACCCTCTGATTCATCTTTCTGGCCCTACAGTATACTTTTTTCAAAGTCCTAAGAAAAAATTCTCATGAACCCTAATGTGATAAAGTAAGATTTCACATTCAAATTAGAATAACTTTATATTGTCCAATTTTCATTCTTAATAAATCAATAAGAATCTCACCCACTGAAGATGGGATCAGACCCTCATTTATGTGGACATATGAAATATTATATCGGACATATAAAATTTACATGCCAACATGAATGGGGGAAATTTTACAAGGTGCCACCCCTAGATTAGCTATAGGCAATCAATGTCTGCTGAGAGAGGGAGAATCCATTTTTCCCAGGGAAGAGACTCCTGATCGATTATTCAATCCCAATGGTCAGCATTAAGTATGTGTACATATGAACAATACTAAATGGACTCAGTAAGTTACACACACACAAAACAAAACAAAATAAAAAACAACACAACACAACACAATAATTAAAGAAGAGATCATGAATTTAAGAGGGAGTAGAAAGGTACATGGAAGGGATTGGAGGGGAGAAAAGAGGGGTAGAAATGGTAGAAATATAATACTCAGGTATGAAATTCTAAAAAATTTATATTGCAAATGACATATATGTATATTATAGTAGATACATTATATTAGACATATAAAATTCCACAGCCTTTCCACCATGCTAATGTGTAAGTGCTGTGAATAGGAGAACAGTCAGTTTGTCTTAAGGGTTATAGCTATTTTATGTTTCTTTTACTTCTGGTTATTTTAACACAACAGCTTCTATTGATGAAGTCTAATCTTATCCTTGCTGGATCATTTCTCTTGAATGATATACGGCATTGTACAAATCATTATTGTTTTAATGTATCAAAGAACTTTCCTTTTTGCTAGAAATAAACTGGGAAGGATTAGAAGCTCCGGGGTGAAATGTCATATAAGAAATATCTGAAATGTCTTTTTGCCAGGTTTGGTGGCACACACCTTTAATCCCAGCAGTCAGGAGGCAGAGCTAGGTGGATCTCTGTGAAATTGAGGCCAGCTTGGTCTACATAGCAAGTTCCAGGCCAGCTGTGGCTACAGGGAGAACTTGTCTCAAAAAGAACAGAAAAGAAAGAAGAAATGGCTTCTTATACTCTGTTCTGCTCATGTCCTGGTTTAGGAGCTGGGAGTCCCAAGTGCAAAATCGCAATTGTTTTGGGAAGAACTGAAGGTGCTTCTGTGTCCAGGTAATGATTCTCACTCAGAAGTCCGTGGTCCATGGAAGCATTTTGCTAAAAGATCTATCTGAAAAATGTTTAGGGAATGTGGCTGTATACTCCTTAATGTGGAATTTCTAGCTTTAGAAAGAGTAGCTGCTGTGCTCGGTAGTACAGGCCTATCATCTCAGTACTCAGGTGCTGGTTGAAGCAGGAAGACTGGCATCAAACCCAGCCTGCTCTATGCAGTGAGTGCCAGGCTAGCCTGTGCTAGGTAGAAAGACCTGGTCTTAAGAAAAAAGTGTTAAAAATAAAGTGTTCATAAGTCTTCAGAGCTATTTGGATCAGGGACCAGCTGATTAGAAATAAAAGCATTCAAGGCTCAGTGGTAGAGAGTTTCCTATCATGTGCGAGGCTCTGGGTTCAATCCCTGTACTGCAGAAGAAACAGAATATAAATTTTCAGAATTGACTGAAATGTGGAAGTGATTGGATGTATGGATCAAGGATAACAGCCTTTAATGTTTAGTTTTGGGTATCAGCCCCTATTTACCATTGCTGAGCACTGAGGAGCTTCAAACAGTTTCCACTCATCTCAAATCGTTGTTTCTATTCCAGATCACAGCCTGCATCAGATGGGGCTGAGTATGTGTCCCTTCATGCGCTTTTCATCTAATCAGCCTTGCTTATGTGATCTCATTGTACAAGTCACAGTCCTGTTAGCAATTAGCACAGTTTCCCTAACACCGTTTTTCTTTTTTCCAGACACAAACAGCACAGCATGATTCTTGTTCCGATGGACACACCTGGAGTAAAATTAATAAGGCCTTTGTCTGTGTTTGGCTACCTGGGTGAGTACTCAGTAAACAAGCCCATGCATTAGCGCACAGGAAGATGGGGCTTGCAAAAGCACTGAAGGAAATAGGTAGCATTTTAATGCATAAGATGTATCCTTAGAAATCCCTTTGGTCCTGTCAGCACTCTTAATATGCTAGTGGAGGTACCGATAGAGCAGATAAAGAGGCTGAGCAGCATTCTGCCTTGTGTGTTCACTGTTGGGGAAAGGGCCCACGTCTACCACTCATGAGTGTTTTTCTCTTTTAATTTATATATATATATATGTATATATATATTAATACATACATGATTCCAAAGAAAGCTTCACCTGTGGAAAAAAAAAAAGATTAAGCATCAAAACACTGTCAGTGATCAAGGCTGCTGGAGTTTCTCATTTTGTCATTGTGGATGGTGGTGCCTAAGGATGCAAAGGGCCTGCTTGAGGAGGTAAATGAAACAGATGGATAAATCAAATTGAGTAATCCACAGAAAACTCACTTTTTCCTTTTTAAAAATATTTTATTCATTATTTTTATTTTATGTGTACAAGTGTATTGCCTTCATGTATGTGAGTGCACCCGCGTTGTGCAATGCCCCGGAGGTCAGAAGAGGGCTTCAGATTGCCCTGGAACTGGAGTTAAGGATGGTTCGTAGCTGCCATGTGATGCTGAGAATCGAACCCTGGTCCTCTGCAAGAGCAGTCAGTGCTCTTAACCGCTGAGCCATCTCTCCGGCCCGGAAAACTCACTTTTTCATTTCCACACTCGGCTCTCTTAATCAATGAGAGCTGTCAGTAAGCAATGAGCCAAGTTTAGATTTATTTGAGTACAAAACATTTCCTTTTTTCTGACTTTGGGCAGAATTGCTAAGAAGCAAGGCTATTCTTGCTTTCTGCCCCGATCCTGGACACACACCCAGTGTTCAAGCCACTGAGATCACCCACTCAGCGAGTGGCCAGCACTTTAGTGCACACAGTAGACTTGTCCCAAGAGAGTTTCCATGCTGGTGAAAAGAAAGATGCAAAGATGACAAGCGTGTCAAGTAGCTTATTAGCAGGTGATAAATGCTGTGATCAAGTCAATTGAACTTCAGGTGTCGTTGACTATGACTGATGAATGTGTTTGAACCAGTGATGTAAGACTTGTAGCTTTACAGAATGTTTGGCATCATCACCCTCTTAGGACAAGCTGCTGCAGGATGTACTACAGATTAAGTATAGGGGTCAACATGGGACAAACAAGCTCACAGGAGGAAACTGTATACAAAGTTGTTGGCTTGCATAGCAACAGCCTGAAACATGCCATGATGATTTTAAAATACAGACTGAATGCAGGTATATCACAGAGCATACTTCCTAATTTTCACTATGGCAAACTCACCAACATCTCTCCAACTTTGTGTCCATGGCCAAGAGAAGGTTGTCTTAACTGAGGCCAGGGGAAGGTTGAGTGTTAATTCTGCCATGACAGGAATAGGGTGTGGAGTTTGCATGAGATTATCTCTAAACTTTGGCAAAGAGGAGGGGTGTGATTCAGACAGAAGTGGGATGCAGTCCCAGTCCCTGTGACTCAAGTGAAAGCATTTTCAAGAGGCAACATGCAGTGAACAAGCACAGACTGAGAGTGACAGACCGGAATGAAGGTCTTGTCTCAGCTCGTCACTAATGCTGGGCCTACTTTTCCCTCAAGCAGGTCCTTTGCATCCTCAGGCATCAATTTCCACAATGATAAAATTAAAAATTCTGGAAACATTACTCACATTCATGTTTTCATTATCTTTAGTTTGGTGTGTATTGTGTATATATGTACATGTGTGCATGTGGGTGTGCGTGCACTTGTGTGTTTGTGCATGTGGAGGTCAGAGGTTGATGTCAAGCATGTTCCACTACCACCGCCCACCATATTTTTGAGGCAGGGTCTCTCACCCCAGAACTCACTGATGGGCAAGACTAGATGAGCAGTGAACTGCAGGTTTGCCTGTCTCCCCCTCCCCCCACTGCTAAGGTTGACCATGTCTGGTTTTTATGTGGTACCAGGGGTCCAAACTTGGGTCCTCGTGCCTGCCTGGTAAGCACTTAACCAGTTGAGCCATCTACCCAGCACCTGTTTCAGTTTCTTAGATGCTGAATCTTTTTTCCCAAGCAATTTCCCTCGGAATCATACGTGTGTATGTATACTAGGGAGCTGCGTGTTCCTTTTTCGTAGCTCTACAACTTCTGCAACACTGAGTGCTGTGGGTTGAAGGCCGACTCACCCTGGCAATGTCCACTGTCCCCACCTCTTTGTGATTCTACTTAATAGATGCACTGTCTGTGACTTCTTTGGTCAACTCATTTTTCTCTTTAAATTTTTATTTTCTGTTTTTTAGATAACATGCACGGTGGACATTGGGAGGTCCATTTTAATCAAGTGCGAGTTCCTGCTGCCAACCTAATACTAGGTGAGATAGTATTGTGTGTTCATAGTCCTAGATTAAATCTGGGAGAGATACGCAGTTACCTTCATTTAGATACTCTCCCCTCTTACTTGACTTTTCAAGAAAAATGTTCACTTTGTGGATTTTCTTATCTGGAATGATAAAGTTTTATTTAAATGTTAGATGCAGTTTTGTATTTTACATCGATTAAAAATATAGCTAAATACAAAAATTATCCAACTCAGAGCAACAAGCTTTTTCCAAAGGCATGACTAGCGGGGCAAGGCTCTCTGTTTTCTTTAAGAAAATCTCAGTCGGGGCTGGAGAGATGGCTCAGCAGTTAAGGACACTTGCTGTTTTTCTTCCAAAGGACCTGGGTTTGATTCCCAGCACCCACATGGTGGCTAACAGCAGTTCATAACTCCAGTTCCAGGAGACCCGACACCCTCTTCTGGCCTCAGTGCATATGGTACACTTACATACATGCAGGCAAAACACCCATACACATAAAATAAAAATAAAAATAAAATATTTAAAAAAAGAATCTCAGTCCTTTCTTTGACTTTGAATTGAAGGTAGAATGAATGGATTTATTCACTCTGTGCCCAGCACAACTCCATATCCCCAAACTTTAAAGAATGTATGGAATACAGCCTTTTTCAGGGGTGTTTTTGTTTCTTATCCCCCCATACAGTAGGCCCCTGGCACTTGCCAGGCTGTAGGATTACAATGGTGAACAGTCTCCCTACTTTGTCTTCCCTGTCCCTCTCTGTTACCCTTATTCTGTGCTCTTCTCTGGACTCTGGGTTCCTAAGGAGGGACAGTGTCTCATCCACCTCTGTAGCCACTGTAGCACTAATAAAGTAGGCACATTACTTAAAAGACAGTTCTTATATTGATTGAAATGTATAATGATGGAGGCTTTATAAACATAGGAATCCAAATTCCCATAAAATCACAATGAACCTTATCATAAAACTGAAGGATGCTTTATTGAGGGCACCTCACCTTTTTCTAGGATTATGAAAATAAAAGGAACAGGCCGGGCCATTTTTATGTCCTCTGCTTTTTCACAGGTGAAGGCAGGGGGTTTGAAATTTCCCAGGGCCGCCTGGGACCTGGCAGAATCCACCACTGTATGAGAACTGTGGGTTTGGCAGAACGCGTTCTGCAGATCATGTGTGACCGGGCATTACAGAGGGAAGCCTTTAAGAAGAAACTGTATGAACATGTAAGCAAGATGACTTCCTTGAGTTCCCTGTAGGCCACTGTACTGCTCAGGCCTTACCGTGAGAGATTCCCTCGATATGAATAGTGAGATTCTTTCCTATAAGCAGAGTGAGGCCCTGTATGAAAAATTGCATTTTCTTTGTAGAAGGTTAAACAGCTCCTCGGATGCTTTGATACCTCAGCATGCAGTGTGAGGATGGCTTCAGCTTCCTCAGACTCCTGCTCCCTAGAGAACCTGATGCATCAGAACTCACAGAGGATGTGTAGGAACTGTATAGGAAGAGGGACTTACTTGTCTTGTCCTTCGGGTTTCTGGACAGATAAGTATAAAAATGTAGGAAACAGCCCATAACTCAGAGAAGGAAGGAGGAGTCTATTACAGACATGTGAAAACAGAATAGGCTGCTGCTGAATGAAGGGAGCTAGTTTCCTGTAGCTGGAGCAACATGGTGAAATGGGACCTGTATTTGGTGAGAGGTATGATTTTTTTTTTCTGAATTTTCCTCTATAAGTTATATATTGAGACTGTTATTTGCGAACACTATAAATATAGTTATAAATAAGCAGTATAATCAAAAGTAGTATGCATCAACAGAGGAAAGCAGGTATCATCACAGACTCATTGGAAAGCTTTGCACAGAAAGAGATATAGCCAGAAGCCCCCCTAATTTTTTTTTTTGGTTTTTGTATTGAATTTTTGTACTTTTCACAAAATACATCTTAATCATAATTAGACATCCTCCCTTATCTGCACACCCCTTAGCACCCCCCAGTCCCCTGCCAGACTTCATACATTCTGTCATATACGTTAAGACCTATCAAGTTTGTGTCCTCAGATGTCCCCCAGTGTGAGTTCATACACTGGAGCCTGGTCAGCCTATCTAGCATCACTCCCTTAAGGCCAATCCTCCCTCTCCCAGCAGTGATCAGCTGCCAGTAGTTCCTCAGCTGAGGTTGGGGCTTCTTACCCATTTCCCCACTTCTGTGCTGGGTTTCTGTCTGGTTTGAGTGTGCATGGGTCTTGTGCATGCTGTCACCATTGCTGAAAGTTCATATGAGCAAGTTCCTACCTCCTAGTTTTTAAGGTAGCAAGAAACTTTTTCATTAAGAACTTAATATTTACTACTGCTAACATGTTAGTATTAGGTTAAACTTTGTGTTGATAGCATTGTAGTTTTGTTTGCTAGATAAGGATATTTTAGAACATTAATTCTCTTTCAAAGTACATTTATGACCATCTCAGAAAGCTTTACACTAGTTTTCACTTTTTGTTTTTGTTTTCAGGGTTTTGTTGTTGTTTGTTCTTTGAGACAGGCTCTTAATATGTAGCCCTGGCTGTCCTGGAACTCGATATGTAGACCAGGCTGGCCTCAAACTCAGAGATCCACCTGCCTCTACCTCCTGGGTGCTAGGATTAAAGGCATGTACTACTGTGTCCAGCTCAGTTTTTCTTATGTCTTGAAAGGCTACGTTGTCTTGTGGAGTATTGCATCTTCACTGCTAGTACTGACAGCAGTAGTTGCTAAAGCTAATCCTAACAATAGCAGTAATGTAGCAGGGAGGGGCAGCAAAATGCAATGTAATACTTATTCAACACTAATATTTGTAAAGTGTTTGTGCTTGCTAAACTTGCATGTGGTTTATCCACAACATCATTCAGAATGTTGTTCTTAGGAAGAATGCAGCCAGCTTCATGGCACCATACCTAGGAACAGTTTGTGGAGAAGCCTGTGATAGACAGAGGACAAGGGCTCAACTGTTGAGGAGCACTGCAGGAGGATGTGGGGTGATGAGTACAGCCCTCCTGCCACCGAAGAGACGAGTTGCTCATTGCATTAGCCATGACTTCTTTCCTGTGTCTTTTCAAGCCTGTCATGTAATGTCCAGAGCAGGTTGAAGGGAGGACACAGTGAAGGTGATGAGCAGGCACACTGGTCACAAAGCATTGCCCAGTTACTTTGGAGTGATGCTTTAATACCGCACTGGAAAGAATTTTTCCTTTAGCCTTTAGTATATCATGCCAAGCAAGCCAGAACTTTTGAAACATGTGCCTCCCTCACTGACACCTTTTCACATCTGGCTTAAATTGAGTTGGGAAAAGCAAAAAGAGAGTATGGAAATATGTCATAAACAAAAATCTGCTCCAGCTTTTCTTTTTCCAGTTTGTAAAAGTGACATTTCATTTCCCTGAACTTGGAGACTCCTTCCAGCCGCCTTGTAAATTAGTCCAGGCTTTAAAGCAAAGTTCCATCTTAGTAAATAAATTTGGCAGTTTCCTAGAGCATTCAATTTCTACCCATTTAGTGCTTTCCAGCAAGCCTAGGGTCTGAGGAAACCCAGCTTCAAGCTCATTCCTTTGTTCTAAGAGCTGAGAAGTAAGTACATTTTGAGTCTGTTCATGAAGTTATGAGTCCCAGTTTTGCAGCCAGCAAAAAGAATAAAAAACAAAAAACCTCATTGACTTCTGGCAGCTTGTTTGAAATTAATTTTGAGTCTTGTTTCCACCTCTGTAGTGAGTCATACATCTTCCTACGTGACCTTCTGTGTTCTGGGACCACTAAGCCACCACCATGTTGGCTCTGTGGGAACATTTTTAGAAAGTAAAAAAAGGTAGATGAAGCTAATTTTTAAAAAATATTTTATTTTTTTATGTATATGAGTATATTGCCTGCATGTATGTGAGTACACCCGTGTCATGCAATGCCGCAGAGGTCAGAAGAGGGTGTTGGATTCCACTGGAACTGAAGTTAAGGACGGTTCGTAGCTGCCATGTGGGTGCTGGGAATCAAACCCAGGTCCTCTGCAAGAACAGTCAGTGCTCTTAACCACTGAGCCATCTCTCCAGCCCCACTGATTTTTAAAAGACTTTAATTTGATCCAATATATATGATCAGCATGGAATCAATATAAAAATTAATTGATGAGCTATTTTACATTCTTTTTAAAAAACCAATTCCTAAAATTGGGTACATATTTTATGCTTAATATTGCAGTTCAATTCAGACTGGGTGTATTTTGAATACTCGTAAGTCACATGTGGTTGAAGAAAGACGACTGGCCATAAAATGACTGTGGCAGGTTCATGTGGCCTGTATCAAGCACTGCAATTTGCTAGTCAGACTTAGCAAGCATTGTTCTTTATTATAAACAATAATTCTGTGTTTTAAATTGGGAACCAAAAAATCCATTTTGGTCACCTAGAATCGTTTAATGTGTTCCCTTGACTTCAGTGCTGAGTTATGTATGTCCACATTGCTTTTGGTTTTATAGTTCACAAATCTAGATTCTTCTGCTTACCTCCTGACTTCTCCACATTCTGACAAGTAAGGAGAACTACAGAGAATTTTCACAGTCCTACATGAGAAGTGCTAATTTTTATTAAATGCTTTGTTTTGACATAATTATAGATACACACGCACATATAAGAAATAACACAGAGAGGGGACTGAAGAGATGGTTTAGCAATTAAGAGCATGTACTGCTTTGCAGATGATCCAAGTTCAGTTCCCAGCACCCACATTAGATGACTCACAGCTGCCTATAACTTCAGCTCCAGGGAATCTGATGCCTCTGACTCCACAGGCACTCCACTCACATGTACATACCCACACACGCACACACATTTAAATATAATAAAAATGCATCTTAAAAAAGAAATAATACAAAAAGATCCCTTCTACCTTTTGCCCAGTTCTCCTGTGGTAACATCTTGCAAAACTATCAGGATGAGACTGTTGCCCTGGATACCATTAGGCTGCAGAGTTTCCGTCACTAAAGGCTCTTTCATGCTGCCCTTCAGTGGCCCACACTGTCTTCACTTCTCACCTCTACATCCTTACTAACTCCTGGCAACCACAGTCCGCTTTATTTTAATAATTTTGTCATTCCAGTAATGGAGCTATATAACTTTAGGGATTGGGACCAGTCATGGTGGTCATGGTACGTGCCTTGAATTACAGCACTTTGGAGGCAAAGACAATCAGATCTCTCTGAGTTCCAGACCAGCCTGGTCTACATAATGAGTTCCATACCAACCATGGCTACACAGTGAGACTGTCTAAAAACAAAAAGTAAAAATAAAAGAATAATCTCACCTTTATATGTAGAAACTGAAATATAAAACAACTTAAGGGGCTGAAGAGATGACTCAGCAATTAAGATCACTGGCTGCTCTTGCAGAGAACCTGCGTTCAGTCCCAGCACCCACATGGTGGCTGACAATTATCCCTAACTCCAGTTCACGGGGATCTGATGCCCTCTTCTGGCTGTCACTCACTGGGCATCCTCACCAGCATATGATGGAATTCACTATGTAGACTAGGCTGGCCTTGAACTTACAGAGATCTACCTGCCTCTGCCTCCTGAGTGCTGGACTGTCTTTTGTGGGTTTGCACCCACCTGGTGCACTTAACTACATGCATTCATGCATGCATACATACATACATATGAACACTCATATACATAAAATAAAAGTAAATAAATAATTTAAAAGAAACTTTAGGGAATATTTTATCATTTTTATGTGTATCTGTGTATTGCTTGCATGTAGGTAAGTGCGTCCATGTCATACAATGCCCATAGAGGTCAGAAGAGGCTGTCGGATCCCCTGGGACTGGAGTTATGACAGTTGTTAGCTGCCATGTGGGTGCTGGTACTTGAACCCAGGTCTTCTGCAAGAACAGTGTTCTTAATGGCCAAGCCATCTCTCCAGCTCCAAAACAAAAGTTTTTTGAAAAGGGTGGGTAGAATCACCAAAGACCCACCATTACAAGAAAGTACGAGTTAATCTCAGGAATAAACATCTAAGGGGATACTAAAGGAAAATATTATCGCAGTCCAAGAAAGCATAGAAAGATTCCAATGCTTGTATCAAATGTTT
>NW_008337641.1:38544-60181 GCF_000622305.1 Nannospalax galili | reverse complement strand
GCCCAAACTAGGAGTATAGAATGGCGGGGGGGGATGGAAGGGGTGAATGAGGCTTAGGGAGTCCCGGAGCGGAGAGCTGCGCTATAGACTTACCACAAGAGGCCTGAGGATAGTAGTGCTGGCTTAACTTTTTAACTCAGTCATTGTTCTTTGGAGAATCACCCAAGTTGTGTGATTCAGTATTTGGTTCCTTCATTGATGAGCAGAGTCTTAGTATAGATATGCTCTATGTTGTTAACTCTTTATCTGTTGAGGGCATCTAGGTTGTTTCCAATTTGGAAATGTTACAAATAAAGTTAGTATAACCATTTGTATTGGGTTTTCATGTGAATATATTATGTTATCATTTACCTGAGATAAATACCCAAGAGTACAGTTCCTGGGTAATGTGACCATTGTATGTCCAGTTCTTTAAGGAGCTAATTTCAATTCTCATAAACCGTGTATAAAATGGTCCATTTTCTATGCATCCTCACCAGCACATGGTGCTGTACAATTTTCTATATTTTAGGCATCCTGATTGGTTTGTAATGATATCTCAAGAAGCTTTGATGGATGTCAACCTTATAGGGACGGCTTGCTTATTTGCCATATCATTTCTGTAGGTTCATGCCTGACATCACTGTCTACCTGCATTGTTTGTATTTTACTGTTGAGTTTTTAGAGTAATTTATGTGTTTTCAGTACTATCCTTTGTCAGCTTCGTGCTTTGTAAATAACGCCCACCCCCCACACACACACATAGGTGTTTTGTTTTTCATTCTTATAACAGGACCTGTCACAGAGCAAAAGTATTTCATTTCAGTGAACTTTAACTTGTCCTTTTTTGTCTATATGGACCATGTTTTGGCTTCAAGTCTTCACTTTGCCCTCCTAGATCCTGAAGATTTTTCCTAATAATTTTTCCAAAATGTTTGCATTTTAATTTCCAGTGTATAGTTTAATTTTGGTATAAGGTATAGGACTTCAGTCAAGATTTTTTGTTTGGTTGGTTTTGTTTGTTCATTCCAGCAACATTTGTTAGAAAAGGTATCTTTCCTTTATTTAAATGCTTTTCTGTCTCTCTCAGAGCCCAGTCAGGCATGGTTTTGTTGTCTATTTTTGGTTCTCTGTTCTGTCTTAATTCTCTATATGTTTGTTTTCACTACCAAGATCACATATTCTTATGTAACTATAACTAGTATTGAAATAAGCTAGATTGATTTGTCTCATTTTATTCTTCTCTTTAAGAGTATTTTGGCTACTCGAATCCCTTTATTTTTCCACATAAGTTTTAGAATAATATGGTTTATAGCTGCAAAGTGATTTCAGTGAGATTTTGATAGGAATTATGTCAAACTAATACATCGGTTTAAGAAGAATCGATGTGTTTGCTGTGCTGTCTTCTTTTCCATGAACACAGCATGCTTCAGCATGTTCAGCTTCTCTGTGGTCTCTTTCATCATCTGTGCGTAGCTTTCAGCATGCACACTGTAGTCATGTTTGTTATACAGTCATGGACCACATCACGGGTGGCATAGGCAACGGTACTCCCATAAGTAAGATTATATTGCCTCTGACATACTAGTTTTAGTTTGTGTAAGTACCCTCTCATATGCACAAAGCAACAGAATCACATAGCAACCCATTTCACCGTTCATAGGCAACACACGGCTGTTTTTACACATAAGCATTTCAATTTTTCAGTCATTATAGATTTTACTGTGGTTTTTATTTCAGTGTTCCCAGTTCCTTTGCTTGTATATATAAATGCTATATGTTTATCTATTTTGTTGTATAGCTAGCTGGTACAAATGCCCAATGACACAGCCACTTAAGCTGACCACTTCTTATGAATGTTAGCCATTGAGCAACAATTCCAGTCCTGGTATTTGCTTTAAATATATATCCAGACAAACCAGGAGTGGTGGCGCATGCCTGTAGTCCCAGCACTTGGGAGGAAGAGGCAGGTGGATCTCTGTGAGTTCAAGTCCAGCCTGGTCTACATAGTGAGTTCTAGGACAGCTGGGGTTACAGGGAGGCCGTCTCAAAAAGACCAAAAAAAAATAATAAATAAAATAAAATAAAATGAACATATATATATAAATCCATACAAAGATCTGTATACAAAGATTTATAAAAGCTCTGTTAATCAAAAATTGGAACTAAATGTTCCTCAGCAAATGAATGGGTAAACAGTGATCATCCCTAGAATGGAATTCTTCTCAGAAAAAAAAAAATCATGGACAGTTAATAAACAGAACCATTTGGGTGAAACTCAAAGCATTACACTGAATGAAAGAAGCCATTCTCAAAAGAATACATCTAGATGATCTCATTGTGTAACAATGGAAAAAGCAAGACTTCAGTGAGGGAAAGCCTGTCAGTGATGAGCAGATTTGAGGGTATAAATCCAGAAGGGGGGGTGTTAAGCCCATAAGGGTGCTGAGCGTTTGGGGGGAAATGGAGCTGTTCGGCATCTGGGTTGTGGACATGTTATTTTCTACATATGTTAAGCACATGTGTTCGATTTGTCCACTAAATAAAAAGGCATTTTGGCTTATTTGGTTGCTTTGTTTTGTTTTGTTCAGAGTCTCAGGTAGCCCAGATTGGCCTTGAACTCCTGATCCCCTGCCTCTACCTCCTAAGCGCTGGGATTATAGGCATGAGGTCATCTCTCCTTTCTTGGGGAAGGTTATTTTCAATAAATAGCATCACAGTGAAGGGTTGCTGGATCATCCTCACACTGAAGTTGTGCAGAGAATGATCTTGTCTGACAGCACCAGCTCCATCACTGTATGTATAGCAGGTTTCAATGAGGGCCCACCACTAGCATTCACAAGGGCCAGAGGAGGAGTGTGGCAGTAAGACAGTTACTCAGCTCAGCTATCTTGACATTAGCTGTCAAGGCTCCTTCTGCAGTCTTCTTACTTCGCCTATAGTATTCCACAGGTATGTGGCTACATTGGTGCCCATCAAGGGAATCTGCTCTTTTACCTAACGATATATAATGCGAAGCTTGTGAAGCAGGGCTGTGGGTGGCCTAGAAAATGTTTATGGACCTACAAGACTGTGGTTACATGTTGATGCGAGGCACCAACTGATCCTCCCTTTACTCCCCTGCAGGAGGTTGTGGCTCACTGGATTGCTGAGAGCCGCATTGCCATCGAAGAGATCCGCTTGCTGACCTTGAGAGCTGCCTACAGCATAGATACTCTGGGCAGTGCTGCAGCCAAGAAGGAGGTGAGCTGCCCCATCTCATCCTCCAGCTGCAAAGTCCCCATGTGATTTTTGGTTTAAAGGCTATAACTGTCTTTCGGCTGCTAGCTTTCTTCTCATTGGGCTGCCTAAGGGAGTGACTGTCAGGATGCAGAGGATCTTCAGAGTCGTTGAGATGCAGCAACAAGGGGTGGGCAAGTCCTAGACTTTCTCCACACCTGGAGTTGATAGTGCCCTCTGCACTACCACTGCTAGCCTGCAACCTGAGTGTCCTCCTGCTTTGGCCTCAGGATGGCAAAAATGGGTACAGAAGGCATAGAACAGTTCTGCCACATTGTAAATGTTTCATATAAGACACCCACTGTCCCCTGCCTTCCCCTGTTTCCAGTTTATCTAGAATGAGTGCATAATCATTTCATTCTAAAAGCCCATAAAATTGCTAAGAAAAGACCATATGACCCCCGGGCATTATGAATATAATTTACAAGCTGCTGACAGTCCTTTTGGAAATAAGGCAAGTTACAAATAAATGTGATTTGGAAGAGAGATTTCTTTCCAGGAGGTCTCTGTTAACTGAGATAGGGACATTCACTGCCTCATACAGCTTTCTGTTGGCTTTCACCAAAGATCCTGTTTTAGTGGTGGCTTGGGTGTGGAAAAGTTTCCTGGCAAAGTTTTCTTCACAAAGAAAATATCAATTATATCAAATCCTGGCACATTTTGCACAGTCTGGAAAAAGAACATTCTTTTCATATCTTGCTTATATAGATTGCAATGATCAAAGTGGCTGCCCCCCGAGCTGTCTGCAAGATCACTGACTGGGCCATCCAGGTACACGGAGGGGCTGGTGTTTCCCAGGATTACCCTCTGGCTAACATGTGAGTAGATACCATTTAAAAATATCTAATTTGAGGGCTAGGGAGACCAGGGCAATGGCTCAGTGGACGAAGTACTTGCCATGCAAGTATGATAACCTGAGTTCAAATCCCAAGAACCCATGTAATGGTGGGCACCATAGCACATGTCTGTAATCCTAGTGCTTCTACTCTGAGCTAAGGGCTGCAGGCCAGCTAACCTGTGTTATGCATCAGTGAATAACAGAGACCCTGCCTCAAACAAACTGGAATTGAGGACCAATACCTGAGGTTGTCTTCTGACCTCTACACATGTACCAGGCATATGTGCATACATATTCACACACACACACACACACACACAAACAAACATCATATACACATTGTATGCACACATTATACACACAAAGATTTTTTAAAAAAAACAATGTTTGAGGGCTGGAGGGATAGCTCAGTCACTAAAGGCTCAGGCTAACAACCAAAAAATAAAAGCAGTGTTTGGGCTGGAGAGATGACTCAGAGGTTAAGACACTGGCTGTTCTTTCAGATGACCCAGGTTTGAATTCCAGCAGCCACAAGGTGGCTAACAACCATCAGTAGCTCCAGTTCCAGGAGATCCAACACCCTCTCTGTCCTCCTCAGGTACTGCACAACATGTGCACTTACACATATGTAGGCCTAACACTCATACACATAAAATAAAAATAAATAAATCAAAAAAGTTTATACTTGATAGGTTGGAATTGAAAATACAAAGATGAAATATGGGGCTGGAAAGATGGCTCAGAGATTAAGAACACTGACTGTTCTTGCAGAAGACCCAAGTTCAAATCCCAGCACCCACATGGCAGCTAACAACTGTCTATAACTCCAGTTCCAGGGGATCCAATGGCTTCTTCTGTCCTCTGCAGGCATAGCACGACACAGATGCACTTATTTATATACAGGCAATATATGCATACACATAAAATAAAAATAATAAATAAAATATTTTTTAAAAAGATGAAATATGTACAAATAAGTGTTGATCAAAAACTAAAATCAATTAAAATCTACAGATGCTTTGACAGTAATTATTTAGAACGAAATGGAGTTATTCACTTGCTCTGAGGTGTGGTTTAAGGTGAAGTGAAGTGATATAGGAAGCTTGCTGTAGAACTCAGCTTAGGAAGTAGTGGCTTTTTCAGATTTCTACCACTGTCTGAACCCTGTGTTGACTTTAACACTGAGGACCATCACTAAGGGCCCCTGGGCTTCAGCTCCGGCATGGGGTTTCACCTTGAACCAGGAAGGAGCCTGGCAACACTGAGGGGCCCGGAGCTGGACCCTGTGTTCACAGGACAGTGCCTCCTCACAGGGAAGCTTCAGTGAATTTGAAGCATTGATGCCGGTGACAGATTCTGGTTACTGAGAGGTAAAGAGGAACATTCTTCGTGTCCATGCACCTCTCTCCACAGACAGGCACAGTGCCACCTTCTCCGTCTCTCTAGAGATACTGTCTCATTCTTTCATTTTTAGCCTTAAAGAAATAAGTGCACATTGTCTTTTATTGGCTGCCTCCGGCCTTCCTAAATCTCTTAGTTCCAACAACTTCAGATAACTTACAGCAAACTATGAGTGAGATTAACCCCACTTATTCCATTTAGGAGTTTGCTTTCCTGCCATCACAGTAGTACATGCCTATAGCCACCCTTGGCTGCAAAACCCTGCCTCAAAAACAGAAACAGAAACAGAAGATTCTGTTTTCCCAAGTTGGGACCTTTATTTAGTAACATGTATTAACTGCATATACTGTGTGAAATGGAGTCCATTATGACATTTCCACATAGGCATACTTTTGTGACTAATGGTAGTTCTCTCTTTCTAAAAATTAACTTAATTTAATTGAGATAGGGTCTCATGTAGCCCAAAATCAACTGGCCTCAAACTCAACTGGGCGTATAGCTGATGACCCTCTTGTCTCTATTCCCGTGTGTTCGGACTGCCGGCATGCGCCATCATGCCTGGTTTTGTGTGGTGCTGGGGATCAAATTCAGAGCCCTGTCCATGCTAAGCAAGCACCGTGCCAACCGAGGTACATCCTCAACCCATGGTAGCCGCTTCCCTTCACTTCTGAGTGTGATTTCCTTCCTGATAGATCTTTTGTAAGGCTGGTCTGATGGTTCTAATTTCTTCCATTTTTGCTTGTCTTGGAAAGTCTACT
Organism: Nannospalax galili; assembly: GCF_000622305.1. Lineage (NCBI taxonomy): Eukaryota > Metazoa > Chordata > Mammalia > Rodentia > Spalacidae > Nannospalax > Nannospalax galili. The sequence goes on along the minus strand of NW_008337641.1, from coordinate 53,926 downwards.
TCTCCCTCATTTCTGCAGGAGAGCATTGATGGGTATAGTAATCCTGTTTGGCAGTTATCTTTTTTCAGGACTTAGAATACATTCTTTCCTGGTGTAAGTTTTCTGCTGAGAATCTTCTATTAGTCTAAGAGAGATAGCTCTACGCGTATCTTTTCTCTTGCAAATATTACAGCTCTTGCACTTCTGACAGTTTAACTACAGGATGACATGGTGAAGACTCTGGCCATATCTATTTGGGGCGCTATGAGCCTCCTATGAAGGCATGTCCATAGCTTTTCCAAGATCAGGGAAATTTTCTCATATTATTTCATTGAATGAGTTTTCTATCTTCTTAACTTCCTTCTCATTGCCTCCCAGTATTCCAGAAATTCATTTAATGTTATCCCAAGTCCTGAATGCTCTCTTCTTCCTCCCCCTCCTCCTCTCCCTCCTCCTCCCCCTCCTCCTCCCCTTCCTCCTCCTTCTGCCCCCTCCTCTTCTTCCGTTTAGTTTTTGGTTTTGTTTGTCTGTCTGCTGTTTGGGCGGAAGGAATCTGGGATATTAGAATGACCTGTCTTCAGTTCCATTCTCCTGTTGATCTAGTCTCCTGTTGATTGCAGTTCTCAATCTTTAATTTTTACTTATTGAGCTCTTCATTTCTTTTTTAAATATTTTATTTATTATTTTTATTTTATGTGTACAAGTGTATTGCCTGCGTGTATGTGAGTGCACCCGTGTCGTGCAATGCCCCAGCAGTCAGAAGAGGGCTTTGGATTCCCCTGGAACTGGAGTTAAGTTCATAGCTGCCATGTGGGTGCTGGGAATCGAACCTGGGTCCTCCGCAAGAGCAGTCAGTGCTCTCAACCGCTGAGCCATCTCTCCAGCCCCTGAGCTCTTCATTTCTAAACTTTCTGTTCATTTCTTTTGTACATTTTCTCTCTCTGCTGAATGCCTCACTCAGCCTGCACTGTCTTCCTGGCTTCATTCAGCTACTTGTCAGGGTTCTCTCGGATCTCACTGAGCCCATTGCCAGGAATTTTCTTCCTCTGCCCTCTTCAGTACCCATCGCTACACAGTCAGCTTCTCTTCTTCATACTCCTGGTGTTCCTACATTGAGGGCTGCAGATCTCAGGGGTCAATTCTCTTTGCCCTTTATGTAGGTTGGTCTTAGGGAATCAACCCTAAAGATGTGTCATGAGGTATAGGTTTGTTGCTCAGTGTTGGCTTTGTTTCCAGCTGGGTACCACAGTGTTACCACAAATGACTTCTTTGCTATGACTAAGAACTTTGGTCACAGAATGAGAGTAACCCACTATCTCTACAGGTCATGCAAGAGTGGGGACAGTAGCAGTTTGGACAGATGTGGTAAAGACTGGAATGAATGTGGAGCTCCTTCAGTGTGGTTATCCGTACAGTGGGAGCAGCGACCCTTGCTAGATGATGGAGATGTCCTCAGGGACTCTTGCTGCTAGCTCTGTACCTAGCAGGGGCTGCTGTGTTAGTTGCCTCAGCATGGTGAGGGTTGGACATGTATCCTCTGACCAATCAGTATTCCCTGGCCAGATGGTGCACATGGGCAGGCAGTGGCAGGAGCAACAGGGTTCTCTGTTACCCTCACATGTGGCCCTGATGATAGAGTGTGGGTGGACAAAGTTGGGTGGCAGCAGGAACCACTAAGTGTGAGAACAGTGGCAATCCTCTCTGCAGCTTTGCTGGTAGTATAGACTTAGGCATGCATCAGATGCTAGACCTGCAGCTTTTGCCATAAATCCTTTGCCTGTAGTGCCTACCTCAGAGGGTGCTGAACCTGAGGAAAGTTCCTCTCATTCTCTCTCTTTTGCACTGTACACCTCAAGGTGAGGGAATGGTTCAAGCCATGGTTGTTAAAAGTCAAGTCAGCATGCCTACAGACCCCTGTGTTCCTTCCCTGCCCTGTGTTGCTAAAATTCCTTCCCTAGGGGAACTCTAAGCAACATCCACTCCCTCCTCTAAAGGTCCTAATGGTAGGATTCCACCAAAATGCACTCTGGGGAACCAATGAGTTCACTGAGCTTACTTACAGAGCAGTGAGTGAGGGGTTACTTACTGGAGTGTGGGTGCTCCCCGCTAAGTCTGCATTGGAAAGTCTTCACCCAGCATGGAAGATGGCTTCCCCATAGCTGCACAAATGGAGCCCCTCTCCCTTAGTCTTCCTCAGACTAAATACTCTAGCCCTTCCCTGAGGTCAAGAGTAATTAGGGCTGAATTACCACTGGTTGGGTGGTATGGACAGATGCTCAGGTGAAGGTCCCAAGACTCTCACCAGTCTACAAACCCAGCTGTGATGATCATTGGAAGTGGGCACAGCCAAGCTCAGGAAGATGGCATCTGTCTGGCGGACAATCCTATACAACACCCTGGTACCTAAGCATGGTCTATAATACCCTGGTACCTGAGCATGGTATGTTTGGGATGCTAAGAACCATGGAGAGATCTGATTTCAAGATATCCTTATGGTATAAGGCCCTGTGTGTGTGCTTATATCACAATCATTTTGCCGTGTTAAAGTTCGTGAGGAAGCTACTTCCTAAATTGGAACAGAAGATTATCTGTTTTGGGAGTGGCTTTTTCTGGGAAAGACTCTTTGTAAGCCTGTACAAATTGAAATTTTACATAACCTTGTAAACTGAGGTAATCATATGTTTTTGAGAACATTTAGAACTTTGTATTCCTGCTAAGAAAAACAATGCAATCAACCCTACAATGATTTAGAATCCTCATATAACTAATGCCTGCAAGCTGAGCAGAATGCATAGCTTTAATCTTACAAGATGCTCCCTATTTGTGGCTCAGTTATGCCCCTGACTCAGGAAAATGTATGTGTGCATGAGATGTGACTGTGATGACATTGAAAACAGTAACACTGTAAACAACACCTCCCCCACAAATATTGCAAATAACATTGGGGCATAGGTTGATGACATCTGTGTGTGTGTGTGTGTGTGTGTGTGTGTGTGTGTGTGTGTGTGTGCTATTCTGAGTCAGTAGGGTCAGAAAAACAACTTCTTCTCTTATAAAACTGTTAGTATAGAGTGCTCATGCCTTTCCTCATTCTTTATATTGCTAAATGGTAAAATAGTGTAGTTAGAATAGAAAGGAATTGAATAGATTCGATTAGAATAGAATGGATTGGAATGGGATGGGATGGGATGGGATGGGAGAGTGGATTGGAATGGGCAGTTCTAAGAAAACAATCAGAACACCTCAGAACAAGATCAAGCCCACTCTTGGTCAGACTGCTCTGAGTGAAGTTTTTTATTAATGTGGTATCAACACAGTCTGTGGGGATCCCAAAGATGAGAATATGTGGGGGTTTCTGACCCCTAGAGCAATGCATGTTCAGACAGTGATGCCTTTCTCAAGATGTATCTAACTATAGCTCCCTGGGGGTTCTGTGGGAGGTGATGTAGGATACCCTTCCAAAGCAAGCCCACAGCCTAGGGCTCAGTGGATATATCTACATGGGCTATGGTTCTGTGAAGATTAGAAAACTTCCCAGAAGTAGGACTGCTAGCATCTGTACTGGCTGTTTGTTGGGATTCTCTTCCACATTGACCTTTGGAGGGGAGCTTCCCCGGCCCTGGCTGTGGAGCCCATGACTGTGGGGGATTAGGGGTGAGAAGAGAGAGGTTGCCAGGGTGTTTTGTTTCTCTCTGTGCTGCTCTTCTAGTTCTCCGAGTCATCTAAGGTTCAAATGTTCCCCCACCTAAGTGCAGCTATGCACCTGCTACCTTGGTTCCTTGTGCAGGAGGAGGTGGCTGCTGGGCACCTCTTCTCAGCCACCTTCCTAAACTGGAAACTGAAATGGCAGCTCCCAAAGGCCTTTGACTTTCTCCCTTCATTTCCTTCATACTTGTTTTCTTTTTCTTATTGTGAGATTAATACAGTCTTGGCTTAGGATGAACGTGACATTACAGAAGCATGCTCTTTTGGTAAATCTGTGACCTGTTTGCTTGTCTTTCCAGATATGCCGTAATCCGAACTCTGCGCTTAGCAGATGGACCTGATGAAGTCCACCTGTCAGCAATCGCAAAAATGGAGCTTCAGGAACAAGTCAGAGAGCTGACAGCCAGGATGTGAAGCGGGGAGCACCGCCGGTCCTGCTGGTGGGCAGGCTCCTTCACAGCATCCGCGCCAACATTTGAGTCTCCTATTTTTAGGGTGTTTGACCCCAAGGCCAGTTTCTCACTTGTGGTAAAGATTTTAGCATCTATTTTGATCACTGGGTTTGATAATAGGAAGGATCACACAGGTGTGAGGTAAATAAATACTTTAATTATTGTCCCTGGGTCTTGTTCTAATGGTTTAGCATTTGCTTTATTAATCGGTGACTTACAATGGGATGACAGAGGGATCTGTAGAGCCATTTCTTTAACATCGACATAGAAATTTTTTCACTTTGATTTTCAGGAATTACCCCATGTAAACAAACAGCTCCAGGAATATTTCATATTGTTTTGAAAATACAGTATGTAGCTTTGACACTATTAATATGTTTGGGGCGGGGGCAGCGGTTAGTTTAACACCATGAGTAACATTTGTATTGAAGACATAACTGGTGGGGTTGATTGAGAATTCCTGTAATTATTACAAAGCCTCTTCCAACAGGAAGCATTTTTGTACGAAATCTGAATGCAGGTGAAAGAAAGTTTACAAGAAAATGCCGCATGTTATAAGAAAATATAACTGAGACCACTTACATTGCTTATACAGTGCCTCTGAGAACAGGGAGCTCTTTGAGCTTCATCGGAGGCCTTTAGCTCTGAAGAGGATGCTCTGTTGTGAATGCCGTTGTGTTAGCAGCACCCTGTGCCATAGCTCTCAGTGCCTGCTTCTGTCGGTGCTGTGCCCTCAGTAGAGCTGGTGGCTCCCATGACTCTCCAGAGGCACAAAAACCAAAGTTTTAGCTTAAATACAGATTTTTTATTCAGTTATTATGAAAACTGTTAAGTATGGTTGGAATGACTTGGGTATGTGAATCTACTTTTTCAAGAATGAATGTTGTGAAATCTCAGTCAAGAGAAGTATTTTGAATCAAAATTTGACATCCAAATAAACAGTAAGTATAAAATACATACTCGATTTTGAAAACAGCATGAAAATATTCAAAATATCTCATTAAGGAGACCTTTTCATATTGGTTGCACATTGAGATTACTGGAAATACTGAGTTAAATGAAGTCTACCAAAGTCTTACCTGTCTCTCATTAACATTTATGAAGTGAATATCATTGAAATAATATCTGGTAAGTTTTAAATTTTTCAAATGAAAGTATTTTTAGTCCTGAAAAACCCTTAACTTTTTCATCAGAAAGTATGAAACATGATGTTATGGACAGCCCAAAATTCTGTTTTAAATTTCTTCCTGGGGGTGTGGTAGGGCCTTGAGACAGGCCTGGGTTTAAAAGCCAAGTGTACTGTATGGGCCTCTGCAACTTGTGCCACTGAGCCTTCGCCTCCCTCTACCTCCTTTTGATAAAGTGGGATTAACTTGAATCACAGGGGACCTTTCCTGCTTGTGAGAATCACTGGAGCCATATAGAAGCAGCTTGAAATTTGGGAAGCACAATAAAGTACTTTATAAGATCTCCTTATTTGAAGTGTTTCAAATCTTATAACCCAAACTAACATTATTATTAATTTAAAACATTTTTATTCAGAAGATGTCAGGAGGATTATTTGTTTGAAACAGGGTCTCATATAGATCAGGCTGGTCTTGAACTCACTATGTAGCCAAGGATGGCCTTGAATTCCTAATCCTCCTGCCTCTACTCCCTAAGTGTTGGGACTGCAGGCATACACCACTACTGCAGCCAGCCTCTGGGGTTTGTTTTGTTTTTTAATAATCTGAAGTAAGGGTTATAGCTAGTACTTAAGGTCTTGTAAATGCTTTCTCTGTCTTTGAGGAAAGCTGCTCTACTGGTGGAAATTCATTTCAGTTCACCTACTCATGTTGCTGCCCCTCAGGCAGGTCGGGTTACTCCATGTGATCTGCACTTACCTTTAATTTACTCAAATAAAATCATGTTAAAAGGAACAGAGGGTCAAGCTTGCCAGATGGCATAGTGAGTACAGGCACTTGCCACCAAGCCTAACAACCTGAACTCGAGCTCCAGGACCCACACGGTAGAAGGAAAGAACTGACTCATGCAAGTTATCCTCTGACTTACACACACCTGTGGCATCTGTGCACACATGCACACATGCATGTGCACATACACATGAGAGAGAGACCTATACACACATACATGTAAATTTTTTTTTAAAAAAAATTCTTTTAAGGAAAAAAATCCCAAATCATACAATGAGAAGACCAAGGAAGTTGACCGCAGTCAGGGTGGTACAGAGAGCTTGCGCACGTCAGGCCGCAGGGTGCCATCTCCCCAGACTGTCTCTGGCAGTCACTGAGCAGCAAAGCCCCACAGAAGACTGCTGGCTGTGCCCTGTGTCTGAGCCCACACTGTTTTCAGTTGAGAAGCTGTCGTTTATAGTAGCCACACAACAGGAAGAGAAGGAGTGAGAGCTCAACTGTCCATCTAGATCCTTCCAAGATTTGCCACGTGGCTAGTCGCAGAAGAGGAGGAGCTTCAAGACTCTAGACACAAAGACACACAAGGCTCCATGCAAAAGAGGGCAGGGTCTTTCTCTAATAAAACATTGAGGATGCACAAAGGGGCAGCTGTGGGGCTCCAGGGGTATGGCCAGTTAAGTTCTCTACCACTTCACATCTAAGTGTTGTGCAGTCTGTATGGAGGCCAGAGGGCAACACTGGGGTATCTTCCTTTATTGCTCCTCACCTTCTTTGGGACAGGGTCTCTCACTGAACCCATTGTCTAGACTGACTGGCCAGTGAGCTGCAGAGATCTTGCATGTCTGCCCTCAGCCCCCCAATCCCCCACCACACACACTACAGAGCTAAGGTTACAGATGTGCACCACCACACCTGGCTTCTTACATGGGCGCTGGGAATCTGAACTCAAGTCCTCATGCTTACACAGAAGACACTTTACCAACTCCCTAGTTCCTGGATTTAAGCATTTTAATTACCAAGTTGCAAATATGGCTGGCCAACAGCCACTTTTCTTAAAGCCATGACAGTCTGCAGGAAGTTCAGAAGACAGACTCTTTCTGGTCTTTTTGAGACAGGGTCTCCCTATAGCTCTAGCTGGCCTAGAACTTGCTATATAGACCAGAGATTGGCTGGTCTCTGCCTCCTAGGTGATGGAATTAAAGGCACACACCACCACACCGTGTCTTGACTCAAGAAGACAGACGTTTTTACCTAGGCTTTCTAGGGGATCTGAACTGGTGAAATTCTTAAACGAAGGATAATATCAAATGAAAACACCTGCAGTGAAAAATATCATGATGCAATCAAGCCCCGTTTTACAAGAAGGACAAGACGGTCGTCCTCTGCAAGGAGCAGAGTCCTGAGAGGTGGAAGCAGTTGAGTCTGTGGGTCTCTGGCTGGTGTTTATCCCTGGCATGTATTTCTCCCCTTTTGGGGCTGGGGCTGGAGTGCTGTAACTGTCTCCCAACTAGACTTGTGGTCTCCCTCAAAACCTAGCATCCAGCTTTTAACAACCTTCCTGAACACTTCCATGGCTTCTAAGAACACATTCAAGGCTCTTGTTTTGGCTGACAGTGTTCCTTCGGAGCTTGGCCAAGCCTGAGACCTCCCGATCCCAGTTGCCTGGCCCTACTTCAGCATGGTCTCCTGGCCACTGTCTGAGCAAATATGCTCAAGGCCCCTGAGCCTTGGCTCTTGCTCCTTCCTGTGCCTGGAAAGATGTACTGAGACTTTCCAGAGACCTGTTTAGAAGCCAAGTGTCCTTTCTTGGCCATCATCCTAAACTAGCAGCACATGCTTTATGACTTCCTCTTCTCACAGTGGTTATTACCTCACTCATACTTATTTATGGTCTGTCTTCCCACTAAAATGTGTAAGCCCATGCTTTTTCCTCCACATTCACTTAGTAGACATTTTGTGCACTGGTACCTCAGTCCCTGGAACTATGCCTGACATCACCACCATTTATCTGTGCTCATAGTTATGGGCGAAGATAAGACAGTGAGAAACGCCATGTTTCAGAGCCTACTAAGGCCCTAAGACAAGAGTGATTGAATGAATGAGTATGCAGTTTGTGGGAAAGCAAAACATTATCATTTATAGATCTACAAAGACATAAAGCTGATGCCCACGCCCCAGACAATGAGTGAACACAGGTCAGGCAGCAGATTCACAATGGCTTAAGGGTATCTGAAGAAAAATTAGGCCCGAGAGATGTCAAACAACATCTGTGGCCAGCATGAGGGATGCTCAGGAGGCTGGGCATGTTGTTGATGAAGGTTAACAGTCAGGGGAATATGCATTTAGTTTTTCTCCTAGTATCTAATCAGTCAGAGGGCTGTGATGAGCTCTGGGTACAGAAGGAAATCAGGGCACCTAAGAGAAACAAAACCACTTCTGGTGATTGTTAGAATTTTCCAGTTTTCCTATTAAGCAGGATTCTGGGAAGTGTCCTTTCTCCCTTAATTCAGGACAGACAAGAACATTTAAGGTTTATAATCAACTCATATTTTTCTTTCTGTTTTTCAGCATGTCTTCCTCATGGTGCTGTCTGTATGTTCTTTGTGAAGAACACCTTCCATTGTGTGGGTGGTTGTGAATGGGACTGTTTTCTACTCTTACCCTGAAACATGGGCAGGGTAACCCCAGAGAAGACTTACACTGAGGACAGTCCCAATACGTACTGGCAAAACAGAGAAGGGCTACTGAGAGGAAGCTTCAGACAGCCCTCCTTTACCCACTAGGCTGATGTACCCCAGAGGGTCCTTCAATTCCCGTCTTCAGGTGGCAAAAGTAGAGACTGCAGACACCATCCCTCCACCACCTTTCCCACTCTGACACCGTGTCTGCTCTTCTTCCTTACTCTGCACCATTGCGTTATCTATCTGCTGTTCTTCCAGGATCCAGACATCTGCTCATCCCGGGGTCTTTGCATAGCTATTTGTTCCCATGTCCTCAAGGCTTGCTCCTGTCCCGCAATGTGATTTCCAGATGTCCCTCCAAACTTCTAAACCCTCCCAATACATACACATGCCCTTAACCCTCCTCTGCTTCAGATTTCTTCTTAGACCTGCTCATTATGAAATACTGTATATTTTTCTTTGGATTATTATTCCCTCCTCTTCTCCTACCAAAGTAGGAGACGTACTCTTCCCCCATCCCCAAGAGGGTCTTGCTATTTATTTGGCCCAGGTTGGCCTCCAACTCATGATCCTCCTGCTTCAGCCTCCTTGATGTACTTTAGCAGATTGGGACTTTTCCTTGTCTGTTCTGATCACTTCTCTAGAATCTGGAACAATGCCTGGAACACTGCATAGTAGGACCTCACTCAGCACTTCTTGAATATGTGGGTGCGCACACCAGCAGCAGGAGGGAGGTGTCTCGGGGGATGTCGTCAGCCTCTGCACAGGAAGGTAGTACAACAGGTTCGTGTCTTTCACTGGTCACACACACACTGGTTCTTAGTCACAGCTGAGCACCAGAGTTACCTGAGGAATTCGACATTGCACATTTCTCCTCACCTTGGTGATTATTACTTCAACGGTAACAAGGGTCATCCAGATTCCAATGACTAGGGTCAAGGGTAGAGACTTGAAGCCTGACAAATCTGGTAAGTTAATCAGTGAGGATGCTTGGCTGCAGTCACTAGGAAGAGACTGGCCAATGAGATCCAGAGGAACATGTGAGATGTGTATGGGATGGGAAGACAAGACTGAGACAGGCCGGAGCCAGGTCTTTGCAAATGGGACCAGAGTAGACCAGTGGGAACCACCTCTGCAGTAGTGACCTCCGCCTGTCAGCCCTTGCCTGGCCTGCTCAGCTCTGAGGAGTGCTTGGCCACACTTGGGTGACAGTTCAGCCCCCAGGCTTTCCAGAAAGAAGAAAATGCTTCCAGTGCAGCATGTAACAGTAGAAAGCAAGCTGCACTTGTAAGAATTCTAGGTGATATAGTAGGGGAGAGTGGGGCCCGGAGTTCTGTCTCTTCCCTCTCCAAGTTGTCATCTGGGCCTCAGGATGACATTGTTGTTTTACAGATTTCCCTTTGCCTCAGTGTTCTGCCCACAGTGAGAAGAATGTTTTCCTTTGGGGTAGGGGAGGAGCTCTTTCACATGGAATTTTTATCTCCTGTTTTTAAGTACAGAAAGTAAAGACAATGTTTAATTTATTCTTTCATCAGCTGTTTATCAAGTGGCTTTAGTTCAAGGTAGTAAATCTGTCAATCCAGGAGCTTTGTGGTCTTTCAAAGCCAAAGGTGGGCAGATCTAAACAGGTTCAGCAATTAATGTTTTGATATTTTATCTTATTTGGGAATGATATGGTCAATAAGGAATTAATTTAACTTAGAATACCTTTGAGTATAAGGTATCAATGAGATTTGGGGAACTATTCTTTTTTTCCATATTACAGACAAACCCAGGACCTGACACACGCCAGGCAAGTGCTGTACCACAGAGCTACATTCCTAGCATGGGGAACTATTTTTAAGTAGATAAATTGTAAAATACAATTACTGTTGAAAAGTTTATCTTGAAACTTTTATATCTATTTAATTCATTTGCTTTTAACCATTATTCTTGGCATGTTCCTGAAAAGTTCATGAGACATTAAATATATAATCATTACCTTATTTTTATTACTAATGAACATTGTGAAATAAAAATAACATGAGTTTGGGGCTGGAGAGATGGCTCAGCAGGTAAGAACACTGGTTGTTCTTACAGAAGACCCAGGTTTGAATCCCAGCACCCACATGGCCATAGAACTGGGAAAATGAACAGCAGACCCCAATCTTATCCAAAGGAATATTGACAACTGATTACTGCTAGATGAGGAACAGTTGACCCTATTAAAACAAAGACTTCTAGATATGCTGAGTGGATTCACCAAAAGGGCAAGTAGTAGGGACTGCCTGGGGGTGCTGACAATACAGCAGACAGTAGCAGGGATATCAGTGTATAAGGACTCTATTGGGGGAAGACGGCTATGGGACGGTGACCCTGTCTCAAAAAGACCAAAAATAAATAAATAAATAATAATAATAATATTAAAAAAAAAAACACGAGTTTATTTTACTAGTTAACATGGAAATGGTGTGTGTCATATTTAATGCTGACAACACTGAAGGTAAATCATGTTATGTGTTTGATTTTGCTTCAGTTTACACTGTGTTCTGTTTTGTCATTGAAAGCCACCCATGAACAATGATGACCCTTGAGTCTTTAGCTCAGAATGTCTGCAGGATCTGAATATAGGACAGGGACCACAGAGCATGGCATACCAAGGTCAACGAAGGTCCCAGTTTCAGTTTGTCTCACAGTGAGGGTCTTAGTCTTTCTGCCCACATATGATCTGCTCTCTAGGTTTTTTTCTGTTGGTTTTTTTTTTTTTAATCATTGTAAAAATCTAACAGAAGAGAGAAAAAAATCTAGAGAGGACAAGATGGCAGAGAGCAGAGAGAGCAGTAGACCCCAGGACTGAGTGAGGCCCAGCATTCATCGGCTCCTCCACAAAAACCCAGATAAGGTGGTAGAGGTGCATTCTTTGAGGTGAGCAGCCATACCAGAGAACTGGAAACCAGCAATAAAGAGACTGGAACCCATAGATGAGAGAATACCCAAGTAAAACAAAATTGCACGGAGGCAAAGAAGACTCTAGAACTCAGCCCATAGAAATACAAAGGATAATTAGGGATACTAGGAAAAGAATCAGAAAGCCCGAGAGAGGTAGACAAAATTCTGGACATATATGACCTACAGACTGAGCCATTAGGACATTAAAGATGTTGAATGAACTAAAAACAAGTAAAATGACTGAGACAGGGGGCTAGAAAGATAGCTTGGCAGTTAATGGCACTTACTGCTCATCCAGAGGACTTGAGTTTGGTTCCCAGCACCAATGTCAGGCAGCTCACAACTGCCTGTAACTCCAGCTCCCGGGGATCTGATGCCCTCTGCTGGTCCCTGTGACACCTGCATCCTTGTGGCATACACTCACACATACACACATTAACACATAAATAAAAATAAAAATAAATCTTTTTGTTGTTTTTTGAGAAGAGTTTTACTATGCAGCGCTGGCTGGCCTAGAAATCAGTAGGTAGACCAGGCTGACCTTGAACTTACAGGAATCCACCTGCCCTACCTCCCAAGTGCTGAGATTAAAGGTGTGCCACCATTCCTAGCTAGAAGTCTTTTTTAAAGACACTGCTTAAAAGATAGACAAATGGGGTGGGGACTGGAAAGATGCTTGCCCTTGCAGAGGTCCCAGGTTCTATTCCCAGCACCCACATGGTGGCTAACAACCATCCAAAACTCCAATTCCAGGGGATCCAATACCCTCTTCTGGCTTCCATGGGTATTGCACATATGTGGTGCAAACATATTGTGACCCAGAAGTTCCTCTGATAAGCTATGGTCCCATCTCCTTCCCACACTCTGTGGAAGGAGTCAAGTCCATTAAGAGGTACAGCTATGGAGATATAAGCCAGGAAAACCACAAGGCAGAGCCATTTTGTGTGGCTACTGGGAAGCCACCAGACTTACGTTTGGGTGTGGACTTTTGAGCACAGCCATGAATGGGGTAGTTTCCATTTTTGGAATAGAGCATGGCTAAAGGCTTCGGCCATCTTGGTGGCTCCTTGGCGGCTGAGATGAGGCACACAGAGCACACTGGGAAAAGGGGTAGAGCCCCCACCATGTTGATGGGCAAATGTCGCTGGGGCAGGAGATGGATGGCGTGTGCATTTCAAATATGGAAAAAGAAAAGCCTATAAGAATCTATGTTTTTGTAAGTCACCCCCTCCCAAATGTCATATAAACTATGAAAAATCTAAATAGAATGTCTTATGTCAGTTTGTCAATCCAAGTCAGGAGTGGGAGACCCTGAGTGGGAGACAGGTCTCCCAGCAGGAAAAGGAAAATTTAGTGAAACACGTATATACAGGAAAACACTTATACACATGAAATAAAAATAATAAAATCTTTTTAAAATAGACAAATGATCTGAATAGATACTCAAAAGAAAGACACAGATGACCAACACATGAAAACATGATCACTGTCACTAGCCATCAGAGAATTGCAAATCAAAATTACAATGTGATTACCATATTACCCCAGTATGTACTATTTTAAAATTACAAAAAAAATCAATTCAGCATGGTGAAGCACACTTGTAATGCTAGCACTTGAGAGGCTGCGGCAGAAGGATTGCTGAAATTTTGAGTCCACTCTGACCTATGTAGTAAGTACCAGGCTAGCCACAGCTACAAAGTGAGACACTATTTCAAAAACAAAGCAACAAAATCAAATACTAGTGATGATTTAAGGTGAAAGGATTTCTTTAGAAATATTTATTGTTTTTATTGTATGAAATGAGTGGTTTGCCTGCATGTACATATGTGCACCTGTGCATACCTGGTGCACTTAGAGGCCAGAAAAGGGCAAGGGATCCCCTAGAATTGGAATTACAGGTGCTTGAGAGACACCCAGTATGTGTGCTGGGAACCGAACCTGTGTCCTCTGCAAGAGCAGCAAGTATTCATAACCACTAAACCATCTATCCAGCCCCAAGAAAGGAATTCTTATATACTGTTGGTGGTGATACAAATTAGTACAGCATTATAGAAAACAGTATTGAGTTTCCTCCCAAAACTAGATATACAATATGATCTGAATATTTGTATACACATGTACACACACACACACACACACACACACACACACACACATGAAATGAAACCATCATACATTAGAGACAGCTGCATGCCCATGTTTCTTGTGATACTATTCATAATAGCTAAGACATGGAGTCAGCCTGGGTACTCATCAACAAATAAATGGAAAAGAAAACATGGTTTAAGAGCAATATCCATACATAAAGAAAAATGAAATGGCAGCATTGTCAGCAAAATGAAAAGAAGTGGGAACGTTCAATGGTATAAGCCAGCCACAGATAGACCATGCTATGTACTCTCACTCATATGTGGAAACTCAAAAACACATTGAATGTGGACTAGTGATCAATGAGGAACAGGGGCAGTAGCAAAGGGGCAGCTGGATTTGACCAAAGAGTAATAAATGCATCTATGAAACTATTACACTGGAATATCTAGTGCTGAATCAAAAACATAAAAATAAAGCTAATTATGATGTATTTAACCTAAAATATCCATATGCTATTTCAACTTATAATTAGCATGAAAAATTATCAGTAAGGGTACTGGCAAGATGGCTGAATAGTTAAGAGTGCTTATTGCTCTTCCAAAGGATCTGACTCATTTCTCAGCCCCCATGTCAGGCATTTCTCAGCCCTCTACAAGTGTCTCTAGCTCCTAGGGTCCAACACACCCTTTTCTAACCTCTGCAGGCAGCTGCATACATGTGGTATACACTCAAAAGAGACACATACATACGCACAAATAAAAATAAAAATAGGGACTGGGGAGATGGCTCTGCAGTTAAGGGCACTGGCTGCTTTTACAGAGGCTCAGATTTGGTTCCCAGCACCCACAGAGTGGCTAACAACTGTCTATAACTTCAATCCCAGAGAATCCATAGGTATTGCATGACATGGGCACACTTTCATACATGCAGGAAAGACACTCATGCACATTAATAAATAATACAAATATTTTTTTAAATTATCAATAAGATATTTTATAGCTGGGCATGGTGGCACATGCCTTCAATCCCAGCACTCGGGAGGCAGAGACAGGGGCATCTCTGTGAGTTCAAGGCCAGCCTGGTCTACATAGTGAGTCCCAGGACAGCTGGGGCTACAGGGAGACCCTGTCTCAAAAAGACCAAAAGAAATTATCAATGAGATATTTTATGTTTTTCTCAAAATTCTTTATATTTCACATTTATATTCCATCATAATTTGTTCACTAAATAGTCAATGGAAATATTTGTTCTATAAAATGTTAACCATGTAGATTTCATGAAATTTATTATAAAAGTAAGGTTTTGAAAATCCAAGTTGTTCTCAATATTCTTACAGGTTTTCTAAAACTCAAGCTGTCCGTTTTAAATTTTATTTTATTTCAATTTATTTCAAAATTAAAAGTAGAAACATCAGAGATCTGGCTTTGGTAGGCTAAGGCTGAGATCCTAGCAGATAACCTGAGAGGGTGGGCTCCAACCTCTATCAGCACAGCAGCTGTGATCTCAATAGACCACCAGAGAGTTGCCAGTACTGGCCTTCTGTGGAGAGCCACAGCCTCTGCCGCCATTACAAGATGGCGCCGGTATCCGGACCTTCTTAATAGTAAACATCCTGCTGCACCCATAAGGG
>NW_008337641.1:32453-34650 GCF_000622305.1 Nannospalax galili | reverse complement strand
AATAAGGGAAAGCCTCACTGCTAGAATGAATGAAATGGAAAACAGAATATCAACACTGGAAGATAAAATTGAAGCATTGCACCACTCAAGCAAAGATTATGGAAATTTTAAAAAACACAGGAATGGAATATGCAAGAGATGTGGGACACCATGAAAAGACCAAATTTACAGATCATAGGAATAGAGGAAGGAGAAGAATTTCAGGTTAATGGTGTTGACCAGATCTTAAACAGGATTGCAGAAGAGAATTTCCCAAAATTAAGGAAAGACATCCCCATGCAAATACAAGAAGCACACAAAACACCAAATAGACAGGATCAGAAAAGAAACTCCCCACAACATATCATAATAAAAACACTAAATGTACAGAAGAAAGAGAGAATACTGAAAGCAGCAAAAGAAAAACAAGTCACATACAAAGGAAAGCCCATCAGAATCACAGCTGACTTATCAGTGCAAACTATGAAAGCCAGAAGGGCCTGGACCAAGGTTATTTCCAATTCTAAATGACCATAGATGCCAGCTCAGAATACTTTACCCAGCAAAAATGTCTATCATAGTTGGGGGGGGGGAATCTTCCATGACACAAATAGCCTGAAAGAATACATGTCCACAAAACCAGCCCTTCAAAGAATACTTGAAGCAATACAAAAAACGGAGCAGAAACAATTATACCCCAGGGGCAATGAAAGAAAATAAATAAAGCTATAATTGAGAAAACACAAAATTAGACAAAGAAGGAAACAATCACAATGATGGCAACCAATACACATCTTTCAATAACAAACTTAAATTTTATCAGTGGACTGAACTCCCCAATCAAAAGACATAGGTTAAGCGAATGGATTAAAAAAATAAAATCCATCTCTTTGCTGTCTGCAAGAAAGCCATCTCAGCTTCAAGGACAGGCACTACGTTAAGGTAAAAGGATGGAAAAGAATATTCTAAGCAAATGGCACTAAATCTTTCTCCACTTGCTTGTTATTGGTATATAGAAAGGCTACTGATTTTTGTGGCTTGATTTTATAACCTGCCTCTATAGTGAAAGTGCTGATCAAAGGAACAGTTAACCAAGAAGATATTACAGTCCTTAACATATATGCACCAAACTCTGGTACAACACTATAGGACTTTAAGATACAGATAATTCCTATGTGCCTTCTTTTGTGTCAGTACCATGCTGTTTTTATGACCATAGCTCTGTAGCATACTTTGGTATCTGGTATATTAATACCAGCGTTCTTTGTGCTCAGGGTTGCTTTGGCTATCCGGATCCTTTTTGTTTCCATAGGAATTTAAGGATTTTTTTTTTCTCTAATTCTGTATGTCACGGGAATTTTTATTGGGATTACATGTGGTCTATATATTGCTTTTGGTAGGATGGTCATTTTCACAGCATTAATTCTTCCAAGCCATCTCCTGGTGTCTTCCTCAATCTCTGTCTCCAGTCCAATTGCCTCTAGGACTTTGAACATAAATGCATGCTGAATTTTTCAAAAGACTTTTCTGCATCGATTGAGATGACAATGTGGTTTTTGTCTTTGAGTCCATTTATATGATTAATGACGTTTATTGACTTGCATATATTGAACCATCCCTGAATCTCTGGAATAAAGTCTACTTGATTATGGTGAATGATCTTTTTGATATACATAGGTATGCGGTTTGCAAGCATTTTGTTCAGATTTTTTGTATCTATGTTCATTAAGGATATGGGTCTTTAGTTTTCTTTTTTGATTGTGTCTTTACTCAGTTTGGGTATTAGAGTGATGCTGGCTTCATAGAAGGAATTCGGGAGTTCTCCCCCTGTTTCTATCATTTTGCATAATTTAAGTAGTATTGGTTGGAGGTTTTCAAATGTCTGG
The DNA here is from genome assembly GCF_000622305.1 of Nannospalax galili. Lineage (NCBI taxonomy): Eukaryota > Metazoa > Chordata > Mammalia > Rodentia > Spalacidae > Nannospalax > Nannospalax galili. Next base: position 32,785 of record NW_008337641.1, on the reverse strand, counting down.
TGGAATTCTACTGTAAATCCATCTGGACCTGGGCTTTTTTTAGTTGGGAAGCTTTGTGTTACTGTTTCAATTTCCTTATATGTTATGGGTCTGTTTAAACTCTTGAGCTCTTCTTGGTTTAATTTGGTGGTTCCCATGATTTTAGATATCCATCCACTTCTTTTAGATTTTCAAATTTAGTAGCGTATAGTTTTTTTAAATATTCACTTATAATGGTCTGGATCTTTTAGGTTCTGTTGTGATGTCTCCCCTTTTTCATCTCTTATTTTGTTGATTTGGATTTGCTCTTTCTTTTGGTTAACTGGGCTAAGGGTCTGTCTATCTTGTTTAGC
>NW_008337641.1:30501-31715 GCF_000622305.1 Nannospalax galili | reverse complement strand
TTGTGTTGTGTTGTATTGTCCTTTTTGTTGAATTCCAGGAATTCTTTTATTTCTTTCTTGATTTCTCCTTTGACCCATTCGTTGTTTAGGAGTGTGTTGTTCAATCACCACAAGTTCGTGTAGTGACTAGGGCTTTGTCCAGTGTTGATTTTGAGCTTTATTGCTTTGTGGTCCAATAGAATTCATAGAATTATTTCTTTTTTGTTTTTTGTTTTTGTTGAGATTTGTTTTGTGGCCCAGTATGTGGTCAATTTCTGAAGAAGTTCCATGGGGTGCTGAGTAGAAAGTGTGTTCTTTGGTGCTTGGATGGAATATTTGGAAAACATCTGTTAGGTCCATTTGATGTATGGTATCATTTAATTCAGATGTCTCTCTATTTATTCTTTGTCCAGTTGACCTGTCTAATGGAGACACTGGGGTATTGAAATCCCCTACTATTACTGAGTTGTGGGTTATCTGTGTCTTAAAGTCCTGTATTGTTGTTTTTATGCATTTGGGTGCACCAAAGTTTGGTGCATATGTGTTAAGGACTGTAATATCTTCTTGGTTTAACTGTTCCTTTGATCAGAATGAAGTGACCCTCCTTATCTCTTCTGATTAGTTTTACTATGAAGTCTATTTTGTCAGATATTAGAATTGTAAACCCTGCTTGTTTCTTAGTGCCATTTGCTTAGAATATTCTTTTCCATCCTTTCACTTTAACGTAGTGCCTGTCCTTGAAGCTGAGATGGCTTTCGTGCAGACAGCAAAGGGATGGATTTTATTTTTTAATCCATTCGCTTAGCCTATGTCTTTTGATTAGGGAGTTCAGTCCATTGATATGTAAGTTTGTTATTGAAAGATGTGTATTGGTTGCCATCAATGTGATTGTTTCCTTCTTTGTCTAATTTTGTGTTTTCTCAATTATAGCTTTATTTATTTTCTTTCATTGCCCCTGGGGTATAATTGTTTCTGTCTCCTTTCTTTGTATTGCTTCAAATATTCTTTGAAGGGCTGGTTTTGTGGACGTGTATTCTTTCAGGTTCTTCATGTCGTGTCATTGAAGATTTTTCTTTCCCCCTCAACTGTAAAAGACATTTTTTTCTGGGTAAAGTATTCTAGACTGGCATCTATTGTTATGTAGAACTGGAAATATCTTGGTCCAGGCTCTTCTGGCTTTCATAGTTTTCATTGATAAGTTAGCTGTAATTCTGATGGGTTTTCCTTTATATGTG
>NW_008337641.1:6905-30472 GCF_000622305.1 Nannospalax galili | reverse complement strand
TTTCAGTATTCTCTCTTTGTTCTGTACATTTAGTGTTTTTACTATGATATGTCATGCAGAGTGTCTTTTCTGATCCTGTCTATTTGGTGTTCTATGTACTTCCTGTATTTGTATGGGGATGTCTTTCCTTAATTTTGGGAAATTCTCTTCTACAATCCTGTTTAATATCTGGTTAACACCATTAACCTGAAATTCTTGTCCTTCCTCTATTCCTATGATCCATAGATTTTGTCTTCTCATGGTGTCCCACATCTCTTGCATATTCCATTCCTGTGGTTTTTAAAATTTTTCATTATCTTTGCTTGAGTGGTTCAATTCTTCATCTTTACCCTCCAGTCAAGTTGATATTCTGTTTTCCATTTCATTCATTCTAGCGGTGAGGCTTTCCCAGGGGAAAGTTGGCTTATTGAGTTTTGCACTTCCTACCTGTTTTCAGTTTTCTTCAATGTTTCTATCTCTTGTAAATTCATTCAGAAGTTTATCTCAATCTTCTTTTAGTTATTTGATTGTGTGTGTGTGTGTGTGTTCTTTAAATTCATTGAGTTCCTTGATCAAGTTCATGACTGTTCTTTAAATTCAGTGTCCTGGGTTATCTCTAGAGGCTTCTCTTTGTAGAACTCTTCTACAGAACTGGTAGAGCTTGGTGGGGACATAGTGCTTTGGCTTTCCATTTTATTATTCTTTCATTGTGGTTTTGGCATGTGAATTTCTTTTGTTGTTTATGATTCTGATATGAGAATTAAGCTGAAGTATGCTTCTGTTTGTATTATTGGGTTGCCTATATCCTTTATTTGTTATGTAAAGCTGGTTGGTACAGGGTTCAGGTTCTCTCAGGTTTAGTTTGGAGGGAACTGATGGCTTCAGATCAGCTATTCAGGAGCACCCACAGAGCCCAAGTCAGGTTCCAGTCAGGTACATTCAGGCTTCCTTCACCACATGGAGGCAGGATCCTGGTGCTCTCAGGCAGTTCCCTGTGTTCTCAGCTCCTATGCCAGAGGGAGGCCAGAAGTGGGCCCTCTCTAGTGGTCTGCTGAGATTAGAGCTGCTACACTGATGGAGGTCGGAACCCACCCTCTCCGGCTGTCTGCTAGGATCTCTTTGTTCTGGTTCTATAAAAGCTTGATAAATCTGTTACCATGCTGGAACATAGTATTTGGGGCAAATGAAATTTAAGTTCTTGAACTGTGGTCACTCATATTTAACACCAGAATAAACTATTTTTTATTTCCTTTGATGTGAGAGTTGTTTTCACATCAACAATCTAGACTACAATAGGCACCTACTAAAGATTGAACACGTTAAATTGTTGTGCTGGATAGCTTTAGTGTCAACTTGACATGCCTGTGTTAAGGGAGCCTCAGTTGGGGAATTGCCTCTATTGGACTGGCCTGTGGCCATGTCTGAGGAGCATCTTCCTGATCAGTGATGTGGGAGGGCCCAGCCCACTATGGGTGGTGCTACCCATGGGCAGGTGGGCCTGTGTTGCATAAGAAAGCAGGCTGAGCAGGGGCCAGGGGAGCAAGCCAATAAGGAGCATTTCTCCATGGCCTGTGCTCCAGCCTCCAGGTCCTGGCCCTGAGTTCCTACCTTGGGCTCCCTGATGAACTGCGACCTGGGAGATGTAAGACAAATAAACCCTTTCCTCCCCAAGTTGGTATTGGTCAGAGTGTTTTGTCACAGCAATGAAGAAACAGACTAGGACAATTGTGTTTATATAAATTGGTCCTCCATGATTTAAAAATATATTGCTCACGTTCACATGATACAAAGCAGTGTGTAACAGGAAACATAACCTTCACCACCTGACATGATTAGAGCCATGTGTCTGAGCCAGTTCTGGGAGTGCTAGTTTCCAAATTCACAAATTCCTGCTCCAGGCCAGTCTTCTGTGGCTGAAATATTTTGAACAGCTACCAAACGAGGAAAAGTGCCTCTTTTTTGTGGGTTCTGTTCTTGTTTTCTGCTTCTGCTGCAAGTAAGATGGATGTTGGTGGAGCCCCCAGCTCCTGTGTTCTTGAAAGAATGAGATGGGTTTGGTCAGGACAGAATTTGGGAAGACATTTATTTAGCAACTAAGCTGAACAGTGCGAAGAGAGAGTGCAGTGGGTTGCCCAAAGCAGGGAGCGGCACAGCGGGTCCTGCATCATGGGTATTTCCTCCCGTGGCTTTCAAAACCACAATGCAAATGATACTGTGATGATGTCAGGCCTTTGAGGATGCAGACCCTTTGTTAGTATACATGTATACAAATAGCTTGGTGACCTAGTTTCTGATACAGCAGGAACAACCTAACTGTAGCTTCGAGGATGTCTGATCACAAAGTGCATTCTGACCCTCAGGAGATACAGCTACCAAGATAGAGCTGCAGTTTGCTTTGGTCACCTTAAGTCTAACTCCTTGTCCACAGGGGTCTGGGGTGATCCATTCCCTGGAAGAGGTGAAGACTTTTTTAGAAGCCGTTCTTGTCACATTAGATCCAAGAATATGTGACCGGCAACAATAGAGCTCCTCCTGTGTTCCAGGAAGGGGTAAGTCAGGGGAGAGTTTAGTGGGTGCCAGTCAGAGTCTGCCAAGACCAGGACTTTTACTTTCTAAAATTTTTTTTATTTTTTATTTTTATGTATATGAGTGTATTGCCTGCACGTGAGTAAGTACAGAGGTTAGAAGGTTAGAAGGGTGTCAGATTCCCCAGAACTGGAATTACAGGCCACTTTTAGCCTCCCTATGGGTACTGGGAATCGAACTCAGGTCCTTGCAAAAGCAGTCAGTGCTCTTAAATGCTGAACCATCTCTACCAGCCCCCAAAATTTTTACATTTTAAATTGTGTGTGAGTGTGTGTGTGTGTGTGTGTGTGTGTGTGTGTGTGTGTAGGTCAAGGGACAATTTGTGAGAGGCAGTTCTTTCCTCTACCATGTCCAGGGATCGAACTCAGGTTGTCAGGGTTGGCAGCAAACACCTTTACTCACAGAGCCATCTCACCAGCACCCTGAGATTCGTTTTGTTGCTTTTTTCCCTAGAGCCCTGTCTTCCTCTAACATTTTAACCTTAACCTTTGTTTTTATCAAAAGCCAGTGTCCAGCTAAAATGGCATCAGTGTTTTTAAGAGTTGACAGTGGATCTGGGAGCTTAAAAGATACATTTTGAACAAGTTTCTCCTTTAGTTTCTAGGTACAGTCTGTTTATTTCCCAAAGCTGAAGAGAATCAACTCTATCTAGCAAGGAAGGGTGGGGCTGTTTGACTGTCAGTTGGATACTTTTCCCCCTGAGGACAAGGACAGCAGAGCTGCTATGCTGCCTCCAAAGGCCTCACCCAGGACTTACTAACTTAAGCCTCTGGAGAGCAGGGGGCTCTGTCTCTGCTCTAAACTCATCTTCTGCTCTTTTGGTTCCAGTTCCAGTTGGTTTGTGCTGTGTCACAAATGGAATTCAGAATTCAATTTAACTCACTTTAGAGATTCATGAGTCAGCTAAAATACCAAATGGGAAGGAAACAGCCTGAGTACTACGGTGCTTGGCCCTTAGGAGCTAGGGAGGTCTCTTTCCTAGCCCATAGAGTCCTACCTTTACTAACCTGCCTACTGGGAGCTGGGAAAGGTCATGTCCAGCACCTCCTGAAATATGGCTGCAGTGGCCTAATCCCCAGCACCACCAGCACTCATACAACAGAGTGGCAGGAGAGACTGGATGGACCTGTATCATATATGAAGGCCAGCAAGCCTTGCTGCCAAGCCTGACCACTTGAGTTTGCTCTGGGATCAACATTGTAGAAGGAAAGAACTGACTCCTGCAAGATGTCCTCTTACCTCCACACATGCACTCACTCTCTCTCTCTCTCTCTCTCTCTCTCTCTCTCTCTCTCACACACACACACACACACAATAAATAAATAGAATGTAATCCAAGATTAACATATTAAATAAGTCAGTGAACAGAAAAAGACTGAAAGTCCTCCTCCTCCAGCTACAAACAAGGAACATAGCATGCATGCGTGAGAAAAGTCTGTAGTACAGAATGTGGAAGAGACAGGGGCTACATAAAGGGTCGCATGGCTCCCAGCCTGATGCTTTTGGGGTTTTTCCTACCTCATTGGCCTATTCTAATTCTTGGGAGTGCTTTCCCTTTCTTAATAAGCTGTCTATTTCTATCTCTTTATTTAAAAATAATTTTATTGAATTTTTGTGGGTTTCATACAACACATCTTAATCATATTTAGCCCCCCCTTCCCTATCTGCTACCCTCCTTAGCCCACCCACAGGACTTCATGCATTTTGTCGTATATGTTAAGGTCTATCAAGTCAAGTTTGCGTACCCAGATATTCCTTAGTGTGAGTTCATCCACTGGAGCCTGATCAGCCTGTTTAGCATTATTCCCTTAAAGAAGATCAGCTCTTCCTCACCCAGAAGTGATCAGGTACCAAGAGTTCCTCACCAAAGTTGTGGCTTCCTGTCCATTTCCCCAGTTCTATGCTGTTTTTTGTCTGATTGAGTTTTCATGGGCCTCGTGTACACTGTCACCATTGCTGTAAGTTCATATGAGCAAGTTCCCAGGAGCCTGTAAGACTCTGTTTCCTTGTGGTCATGCACCTTCTCCCTGGCTCTTACAATCTTTCTGTCCCATCTTCCGCAATGGTCCCTGAGCCCTGGGTGGGTGAAGTTTAATATTGGAGTCTCGTCCAGGGACCCACACCCTGCAGTCTCTTATTCTCTACACTTTGGCCAGTTGTGGCCTTTTGTGTTCATCACAATCTGTTGCATAAGGAAGCTTCACGGATGAGAGTTGAGAGATGCATTAGTATTCTTTCTATCTTAGGGTTGGGCATCTCAGAGACACTTATCCTCTGTGTGTGACCAGTTGTGGAACTCTGTAATAGTCTGCTGTTGTGTTTCTTTGATGAGTGGTGAACGGCATACTTGTCTGTAAATATAAGGATCCATATTTAGCATACAGTAAGAAATTGCATTTGTCTAGGGATATGACAGACTTAGGGTTTTCATTAAGATCTATGGCCTCTCCAGCCATGTGTATTTGGCTATGTTTACAGTGCCACACATGAGATCCCCCTGACCCCCAGTGAGCAGGCTTTAAGTCCAATTAGGTAGCTGTTGATAACCTCCAAGATAATAGTGCCACCCAGAACTTGAAGGCAAGACCCTATTGCTGAAGACAGCACATACTTCAGACACAGGACTTGGAGCAATGGAGCTGGAACTGACCTGGAAGTCTCCTTCCTAAAGACTAACTCTCATAGCAAACTAAATTGATATAGTAGAGGCACTTTTATCTGTTTCTATTTTCTAACCGTGTCTTCCTGATCCAATTCTTTACCCTGGGACACAAGAGCCTGTAAAACTAGATTGGGTGCCCTGGGACCCAGATCCATACCAACAACAGGAACTAGGGAAGTTCTCCCAGGGAGGTTTCTAAGGTTTACAGCCTTGAGCCTAAAGTTGCATGTGCAAAAACTCCCAGCATTACCCACGTGAAAGTTCACTTGGGTCCTGAAGTTCTACAACCAAGGCCACCAACACTCCAGCCAGTGGTCATCCCTCATGACTGTAAGGAACATAAAATAGCAGTCCTTTTTGTCAAATATTGCAAAAACTTTGGTTTAGTTCAGGGAAATGAATCTTCCTAAATGTTTTTAATTTTCTTTTTTATGTGTATGAGTGTTTTGTGTGTATACTGGTCAGGGAGCTCTTCAAATTTGCCAGTCAGTGCCCCCACCTCCTGCTAGTGCTGGGGTTACAGGCACATGTAGCCATGCACAGCTTTTTTAAAAAAATTATTATTTTTATATTCTGTGTATGAGTATATTGCCTGCATGTATGTAAGTGCTCTCATGTCATGCAATACCTGTGGATGTCAGAAGATGGAGTCAGACCCCCTTGGAACTGGAATTACTGATGGTTGTTAGCTGCCATGTGGGTGATGGGAATTGACACCAGGTCCTCTGGAAGAGTAGTCAGTGCTTTTAATCTCTGAGCCATCTCTTCAGCCCTGGACAGCTTTAAAAAAAAATTTAATTTTATTTATTTATTTATTTATTTATTTATTTATTTATTTATTGTGGGTACTAGAGATTAACACTGAGGTCTACATGCTTGCAGGGAAAGTGCTCTTACCTACTGAGCCATCCCCACAGCCCCTGTCTCTATAGTTTTCCTCTGTTCTTTATTTAGGGAAGGTCTCCACCACATCCTATACCTCCAGAGGCATAGTTTCCAACAGAAGTCCACATGTTCCTGCACATGCCTTAGAAGGCCCAGAGGGGCTCTAAGCCATACTTCAGGCTTAAGACCATAGCTGCAGGTACAGAAGTCCAGGTTTCAGTTACACTTACTCCTTGGGACCTCGAAAAGGTATTCTCTGGGTCTCACAGATGTAGGAGAGCTACAAGTCCAAGCACAACCCACAGTCACCCTGTGAGACTTACAGAAGGCCTGCTTTGCATCCTACAATCTCAAGTCCATGTATATCGTTGCTGTGGGTAACCAATATCATGTGTGTTCATCCTGTGGGACCTGGGAACGTGCCATCTCATCCTGTGACTCTAGAACTGTGGTGCATTAGAGGCTGAGGCTTAGACATCTCCCACATTCATGTTGAGGGTTCTTGGGAAGGTCTCATCATGTGACTAGTAGATCATGGGTACTGGTTCCACAACTGTTGGTGTTATTTGTGCTTACCCCCAATGACCCAAGGACAGTTTTCTCTACATCCCACACCACCAAGACTGTGGCAGCTGCTGCTTCAAGTCCTGGTACTGTCAGTTCTCAACTGTGTGGCCTGAGGACATGCACCCTTGGAAGCCTTCATCTACTGCAGAGTATTATGAGCTGTCTTCATGAACAGCTGCAGTCTTGACTGCCGAGGCATACACAGACACTTCTGTCATTCAACGAAGCTGGAGAAATCACAGAAAACCTACACTTTTGAGCTCAGTTCTAACTTAAGCTACTGACACTCTATACCTCACTTAAACGTCACCCATGAAATGTTTTCACACAGCAGCTACTCTGTAAAATTAGAAGAGATCGTGCCACCAGATGCTCAGACATCCATGGAGGGTCCCAAGAACTTGGAAGCAAACATGTTATTCCACAGGAAAACATCAGAAACAGATCCTGATATGAAGGAAATCTATGAAAGTTCTAAAAGAGAATTAAAAAAAAATGATCTGAAAGAAACTCCATGACATTCAAGAGAACACAGACAGATGATGCAAAGAAGGAAGAGGAGCAATTCAGGGTCTGAACGAGAAATTCACCAAAGAGGCAGAAATCACCAAAACGTACCAATTAGAAATCTTAGAGCTACAGTCCTAATGGGACAGCTAAATTACCACCTAGCCCAGAAGATCAGGGAGGATCATGGAAGAGGGGTTACAAAGAATGTAAGAGCCAGAGGATGGGGAGGAGTGCCGTGAATTCTGTCTTCTGGGCATAACATGGCTGTTGAACAGAGGCCTTTCAGCCAAGCATCCCCTTGACTGGAGTCTCCTATTGGTAGGTAAGATGCTTTGAACACTCCACAGACACCTTGAGGTGTTTGTAGCATGCAGTTTTAATTTTATGTGGATCTTAAATACGCTTTAGAATCTAATTCAGCTGTCCAGATTTCTTCACACGTTTTCATAGCAGTCTCACAAATGAGCCATTTTGCCAAAACTGAATGGGGCTGTATTGCTTTACTCTGTGGATGACTGATGCCTCTAAAACATCAAACCATCCTACCCAAGAAGGCATGTCTCTGCATTCCATGCCTCGTTCACACCCCTTGGTGGAGAGCCAGTCTTCACATAAGTCTCGCACATTTCAGGTTCAGGTTATTCCTGCTTTTTAAATTTCAATTATTTATTTTTATGTGTACAAGTGTTTAGTCTGCATGAATATAAGTGTACCCATTTTATTCTATGCCTGCAGAGGCCAGAAGAGGGCATCAGATCCCCTGGAACTGGAATTATGGACGGTTGTTAGCTGCCATGTGGGTGCTGGGAACAGAGCCCCAGTGTTAATCCAGTGTTCTTAACTGCTGAGTCATCTCTCCAGCCTCTGCTTTGGTTTTTGTTGTTGTTGTTGTAAACAATATCTTTCCCTCACATCTAGTCATTTATGTGTACAAGAGCTTCTTTAAAATAAAGGTTTTGCTTTATTGATTTTTTTAAGTTCTCCCTTTTTACGTTGGTTGATTGAGAGTCTTTCTATGTTGCCCATGCTGGATTTGAACTTCTGGGCTCAGGCAATCCTCCACCTGTTCCAAAGACTGGGACCACATGTGCATGCCACCATGTCTGGCTAATATGTATTTTTAATTTTAAAATATTTATTTATTTTTGAGACACAGTCTCACTACATAGCTCATTGCTCAAGCCACCAGGACATCAACAATATGGCCAGCTGTCACTCCCACCTGCCTCAGGACCCCAGCACAAATACTGGGGCCAGAGTTGGAGTGTAGAGCACCTGATCGAGGTCAAGGTGGCCAGGGTAAGCTGTGGAAGAGTGCTGGTGATTTCGTATGGGAATCTGAGACCTGTTAGTTCTCATCAGCCCTTAGGATTATAGGCTGTGATCTAGACCCTGAACAGTCCCCAGGCCCTTTCTGTTAGGGGCATGCTGACTGAGGTTCAATGCCATGAAGAGCATGGATGTGTTCCCATCTGCGGCTCCTTCTGGTTGAACTAAAGCCCTCCTGTGAGTGCTGATCATTGGGTCCCATCATACACATACATGGTTTCCTCAGCCTCTGTCCTATCCAGATGGCATTGTAGAGGACAGAATCTGGAAGAGGCAGAGTGCCAACCCCTCCCCCAATCAGCTTCTTTCCTTTCCTCCCAGGAGCTTCTTGCACGTGCTCTCCTTTGCTCTGCTGAGCACAATAATAGAGCATCTGAAGATGACGGGAGAAGGATCCAGGTTGGCCATTCTCCTTAAAAACATCAATTGGGCCTGACCACTGTCCACTCAAGTGAACCTGGAAAGGCTGGTGGCCAGTGATATTGAGGGTTGGCACTGCCTCCTGGACAGTGCTGACCTGGAATCTTAGAACAAGATTTCTGCATCGGGAACAAATTTACTTAACTTTCAGGCACAAGAAGTTGTGAAAAATTAGAGGCTTTAAAGTGTTCATTAGAGAATAGAACCCACTGACCAACTGAAATCTAAATTTAAAAAAAACCACTGCTCAGGTGCATTAGGAATGGGCTCCAGGTTACCGATGTGAGCGCTGCCGTCCCCTTACTCTTGTATTTGTCCAGTTCCAGATAAATCCAAGCAGAACCTCTCATCCAGGCGGTTCATTTGTATCCTTCTGGATTCTCAAATGAGAGGAACTGGAGCTCAGTCAGGCTGGTCTGGGATCGCTGAAGGCATCACCCCCTTGTCTTCTAGCTTTCAGTGTTGTGTTATGGAGCACCCAGTACTAATCTGATGCTCTGTCCTTTCTCAGAAATGTTCTCCCCATCCTCCTGGAATACTCTGGAAGCTTCCAGGACCTTTCTGTTTCCACACTAAAATTCCACAAGGATGCACATTTGTGAAGGTCATTGTCATCCTACAGGCCGGGCACTTCCTACCGGGGAACTACTTCATATTTTCGTTTTCTTTTTCTCCTTTTTCAAAACCCATCTGTCTCTCTGTCTCTCTGTCTCTCTCTCTCAGCTGGGGCTTTTATGTTTAATTATTGCCTCTTATTTGCCATCTGTCTTGTTTCAGCTCCATAAGGAAGGTGTGTGTGTGTGTGTGTTACATATGGTGTTTATACTTGTGTGTGCATATGTGCATGTCAGTAGCTTTTGAGCTCTACCTTTATTTTTTAAGACAGAGTCTCTCACTGAACCCGAAGCTCATCAATTCGGCTAGACTGATTGGCCAACGAGCTTTCTGGGTCTGCATATCTCCGTTCCCCCAGGCTCTATGGTTATAGAACCACCTGCTACTCCTTGGATTTTTAAAATATATATATAATATTTTTATTTATTCTTTGAGAATTTCATGCATGCACATAACATATTTTGATCAGATTCATTCCCTCCATGTCCCTTCCCAATTTCGTGTCTTATTTTTTTTCTTTTTTCACAGAGTCCAATTAGTGCTGCTCACATATACAGGTTGTGGAGCTCATCCTCGGCTTTTTACATGAATTCTGGGAGTCCAAACTCAGGTCTTTGTATGCAAGCAACAGGTACTTGACCTACTGAACCATCTCCCTAGCTCTGTTTTGGTCTGATAGACCAGGCTAGCCTGGAATTCACAACCTTCCTGCTCTGATACAGCCTCCCACATGCTGAATTATAGGTACGCTCTCATGCCTGACTCATCACTGTCTTTTCACTCTGCTTCTTAATAAGACTTCCCCAACTTCTCATATATGCTCTGTAATTTCTGTTGCTTTTTAAAATTTTAAGCCCTGGGCCAGCAAGATGACCCAGTGGGTAAAGGTGCCTGCCACCAAGATGGCCTAAATTTGATCCCTGGGACCCACATGGTGGAGGGAGAGAACCAACTCCTGAAAGTAGTCCTCCGACCCCTACATGTATATGCACATGTATAGACATACACATACACACACACCTTAAAAAAAGAAATAAATGTATTAATTTTAAAACTATATAAACCCTGATTTTAATTCTCTGAACAAGAAATTATTCCTCCAAATGGCATCCTGTTGTTTTGAGGATGAAATTTTCTTTTCTAAGGTGTGAATGAGAGCTCACTTTTCCAGTGTTTCCTCCTTCCTTCATTGGCTGTTCTCTCCAATAGCCTCCTCTCTCTTTCCTGTGTGGCTTCAGCGGGTGCTCTGAAGTAGAGGTGGGGGTGGGGGCCCACCTGTCAGCACTCACACCCAGGTCTGACTGCCAATGCTCTCCATCCAGCTAACCAGGCTTCGGAAAGCCCCTGCTGCCGGAAGGGTGTGGCATCACCCAGTTCTCCCTCATTGATAACGGCCTTTGCTCCCAGCTCGAGGGCCTGGAACTCTGAATTCACTGGATCCTCCCAGGGCTCAAGAGATAGGCTGGGTTATTCTTAAGTTTAACATTGCCTGGAGCTCATTCCACTTGCTGCCTAGGAATGCTGGGCTGCTTTGAATCACATAAAACAACATGAGACTGGTATTTGAGCGTAAACTCTAATGGAAGTGATTTTCCTGAATTTAGGCAAAACTAAATATTTATAGAATTGCTTCCATATGACCTTTCCTTTTGAAGACAAATGACTCATTTCTCCACTGACTCAAGCTACATCTTCAGGAAGCATTCTCTGAAACAAAATCCAAGGGCACAGGTTCTTCCTTTCCTTTGTTTGGGAACCATGGAATGAAGCAATGTTCTTTGTAGCTATTAAATTTTATGTATACTGCCTGAGTAACTGAAAACCTACAATTAACCACAGAACCCTGTAATGTAAACGAACTACCTTTGCAATGTTAAAAATGTAAGTGTAAACATCCTTATTTGTGAATCTGAGACTTTGCATGAACAGTTCTAGGACCTTTTTTTTTCTTTTACAGATACAAATAACTAGGGTTGGAGAGGTGGCTCAGTGGCTAAGAGCACTCTGGTTGCTCTTGCAGAGGACCTGGGTTCAGGTCCCAGCACCCACTTGATGGCTAATACCCATCCTTAACTCCAAATCCAGAGGAACTTGTGCCTTCTGGCTTCCATGGCCATTGCACAACATGGGTGCACTTACATACATGCAGGACACATTCATAAACACAAAATAAAATTTAAAAAGAAGTTAGTGGACAGTCAATAATCTACATGTGAAGTTCTCTTTTTTCTTCTTTTTTAAAGATTTACTTGTTTTGATTTTGTGTATAAACGACTTGCCTGCATGTACGGACCTACACTAGATGTATACGGTGCCTCTGGAGGTCAGAAGACATGTCAGAACCAGTCCTTGGAGCTGGAGTTATAGATGGGTATTAGCAGCCATGTGGGTGCTGGGAACTGAACCCGGGCTCTTTGCAAGAGCAGCCAGTGCTCTTACTTCTGAGCCGTCTCTCCAGTCTCAATTTCTTTGTTTTCTCTGCCAAGCAATCATTAACAACGTATCTAGGAAGCAGGAGGGAAGCAATGAGGAACTGGATAGGTTTCTGATGTTTCTGCTACAGTAGGGGAAACAGAGACTGTGTTCCCTGGTATGATGATTAATTGTCAGATGCATACAATCTAGAATCACCTGGGAAGACTCTCAGTGAGGGATTATCTAGATTAAGTTGGCCTGTGGGCGTGTCTGGGGTCGGGATTACTTTGATTCCATTGAGGTAGGAAGACCTGCCCACTGTGGGCAACACCAATCCCTAGACAGGGGTTCTGGAGAAAGACAGTTGAGTACCAGCATGCATTCTGGTGCTCGTTCATGGCTCTCTGCTTTAGACTGTGGACATGATGTGCCTGGCTCTCAAGCTTCTACTGTGGTGACTTTCCTGCTATGACAGACTGTAACCTGGAACTTCAAGCCAAACAAACCTTTTCTCCCTTGATTTGCTTTTACTAGGGTATTTTTATCACAAGAGGAAATGAAACTAAGATACCTCATAAGCCTCATTATTGAGGCAAGAAATATATGTGAGAAGTGAGCTAGTTCAGGTTATTTTTTTAAACATGCATGTGTGTGTGTGCATGTTTGTGTGTGTGCTTGCATGGATTATAGGTGAGCAGGTTTGCAGAGGCCAAAAAAGGATGTCAGCTGTCCTGCTCTGTTACTCTGTCTTCTTCCCTTGAGACAGGGTCTCTCCCTAAACCTAGAGCTAAACTGGAAGCTAGCAATCCCCAGAGATCCTCCTATCTCCACCCCACCCCCAAGGCTGGGATTGCAGGTGCACATACAACCACACCCAGCTTCTTATGTGGGTGCTGGGGATTTGAACTCAGGTCCTGTCCTCATGCTTGCACAGCAAGTGCTCTTACCCACCAAACCATCTCCCTTGCCCTAATTCTAGAGTTTTTAACCAGGATGAGAGAGAAACTGAATTTTTATAAAGTTTTAAAAATATGTACATTTTCACATTGAGGGTTTCTATATCTTCCATAAGATTTTTCTTTAAAGTCTATATAGCCTAGGTTGGCCTGGAACTTGCCATCTCCCTGTGCTGAAATTACAGGTGCACCACCACACCTAGTTCTTTCATCAGATTCTTAGCAATGAAGAGAGATTTCCTGAGCAAACCAAGTCAGGAATTGTGAAGAAGAAACTGATGGGCAAGATTAGAAAGCGAAGGAGTGCAGATGCAGCCTGACATGCCAACCACATTCTCTCTTGACATCATCCTTCCAGCCCTCCGAGATCTGGCTCCTCACTGCAGCCTCCTCCACCCCCAAGCCTGGTTCTGTCTTGGGTATTTACAGGCATTTATTGCTGATCTAAGCATGGCATGAGGCAGGTGTTAATGACCTTGCTTGGAGATGAGAGGCCCAGATCACAGAATAAGAGGTGGAACTGCAGCCCATGCTGGCTTCGGGGCATCTTCCTCCTCTCCTGCCCCCATCAGTCACCAGGTTATGGCACAGGAAAGCAAACAAGACACTGAATTGAACTCTGAACCCACACAATCACTTGGGGTGGATTATTTAGAATCAACACCTTGAACACTCAGCAGTAATTCTCAATATAACTAGATAGCCAAAATGTAACAAATCATTTGAAAAACCTGCAAAACCATACCACTCCCAGAACAGCAGTCAGCTAGTTCTAAGCCAGAGCTAGTGCAAGTTTTGTAGCACTTCCCCAGATTCAGGACAGGCTGGCAGCCATTTCTAAAAGTCTGTGAGATGGAGAAACCAACTCTGAGTAGTGCTCAGGGGGCGCTGGCCACCACCTGCCCTGTCCACAGCGGCAAACTTACCCCCCTCAATTCTTTTCTAAAAAAAAAAAAATGTTGTGCCTCTGTGCGTGCGTGTGTGCATGCATGTGTACGTGTGTGTGTGTGTGTGTGTGTGTGTGTGAGATGTATTGCCTGTTCCGGCACACGTAGAGGCTAGAGATGTCAGGGTGTTTTCCTGTATTGTTCTCCACTTTTTTTTGAAATAGGATCTCTCGTTGAATCTGGAGCTCAGTGTTTCAACTAGACTAAATGCCTAGGAAGCTCCTGGAAGTGCGTGCGTGTGTGCATGCATGTGTACGTGTGTGTGTGTGTGTGTGTGTGTGTGTGTGTGTGTGTGTGTGTGAGATGTAGTTGGGGACAGCTCTTAGGAGTCAGTTCTCTCCTGCCACCTTGTGGGATCCAAGGATCAAAACCAAGTCATCTGAAGTGGGCTAATGAATTAAGACAGTTTTCCAAAAAAAGAAACACAAAAAGCCAATAACTCTTTTAAAAAGTAGTCAACAACCCTAGTCTTCAGAGAAATGCAAATTACAACTACTTTGAGACTCAGCCTCATGCTGGTCAGATTGGCTATCATCAAGAAATCTGACAACAGGGCCAGGCACTTAATCCAGGCACTCAGGAGGCAGAGGCAGGCGGATCTCTGTGAGTTCAAGGCCAGCCTGGTCTACATAGTGAGTTCCAGGCCATCTGGGGCTACAGGGAGACCCTATCTCAAAAAACAAATTTGTCTGACAACAAATGGAGAGGGTTCGGAGGAATGCAGATTAGTACAGCCATAAGGAAATCAGTTTGGAGGTTTCTCAAAAAATTAGAGCTACCTACCATATGATTCAACTATCTCCTCACCTAGAGAACGCCGTACCTTACTACGCAGATATTTGCACTCCCATATTTATTGCTACTCCATTCACTATGGCAAGGAAATGGAACCGACTTAGTAGTCCCCCAACAGATATGGGTACTGAAAACCTGGTACATACATAAAATGGAATATTATTCAGCTCTAAAGAAAAATGAAATAAATTTTTCAGGAAAATGGTTGGATTTAGGGTGTATATTAAGTGACTTTACCTAATCTCTGAAAGGAAAAAAAACATGTTCTCTCTTGTATGTTGATCCTAGCCTATAATATATACATGTATATATGTAAATAAATGTATGTGCAGGTATAGTATACCATTTAGAAAACAGAGCAATAAAAAGAGAGGAAAAGCACGCTAATGAGCTCACATATATAGTGTACTTTGTATGAACACACTCAAGATATAACCATTTTCAATGGAAAAGAGAATTTTCACTCTAGATGGAAAATTTGTTATGTTTCATAATTATTGAAAATGAAAATGAGAATGTAAAAGATATTAAAGGGATATGGTGTGACGGACCAGCCCAGGCCGGAGCAGTTCAGTCCGACTGGAGCAGGGTCCCTGAAAGGGTGGACAAGGATTCGGCTAATGACAAAGATATAACCATTTTCAATGGAAAAGAGAATTTTCACTCTAGATGGAAAATTTGTTATGTTTCATAATTATTGAAAATGAAAATGAGAATGTAAAAGATATTAAAGGGATATGGTGTGACGGACCAGCCCAGGCCGGAGCAGTTCAGTCCGACTGGAGCAGGGTCCCTGAAAGGGTGGACAAGGATTCGGCTAATGACAAACAAACACACAGGAGTTTGGTGAAAGTCTGAGTGTAATTTTGCAGCTGCAGAGCTCAGATTATAAATTACAAAGTTACATGATTACATCAATAAGCCATTTTTTTGCGGTTTAACCATTTTCTAAGAGTTCTGATTCCAGAGACAAAAGCGAAACACAGGTGAATCAAAATACATTGTCAAACATTAACTAGTGCTAAACAGAAAGTTTCTGTTTTTCATCTTGGTGAGTCACATTAGAGACCTTTAAAATTTATATTCTGTGGTTACACAATGAGCTGACCTCAAACCCCTATGTGCGTTTAGGTTCAGGTTTAGGTTTAGAATTACTATTAGTGATACGGGTATGTTTAGGGTTAGATTTAGGGCTAGCGCTATACTTAGGGTGAGGCTTAGGTTTAAGTTTAGGGGTAGGTTTAGGATTAGGGTTAGGGTAGGGTCAGGGTTATGTTCAAGGTTAGGCTTAGTTTTATTGTTAGGCGTATCAGTATCCCATTTTAATCCTGTAGCTCTCATGAAATCCTTCCAAGTATGGGACTTATAAACATAACTACTTCATCTTACTTTCCATGAAATAAACATTGTCTCTGTATGCTCTCCTTTTGTTCCTTACTAAGCAGGCACCAAGGTGGCCTAAATCTGGCAAGTCTATCCATGAATTGTAATGAATACCATGAAACTTTCCTTCCTTGAATAATCACTCATCTATTATTTCCTACATAAACTCTTGATTCTTACTGTAACTTATCTAGGAGTTTCCAAGGTTGCCTATTCTTAGCTGCTTTGATTACTGTACGTTTAGGTCTCAGGTCTCAAGTCTCAGGTCTCAAGCCTCAGGTCCCTACATCTCCCCTTATTATTTTAAGTGAGGCTTCCCAGGGATAGCCCTGGGAATGGGAGTCACCGTCCCTTTTCCCTATTTTATTATGACCTCCCTGTCTTAGGTTGCCTCTCCTCAGGTTCTGAAGTTGCCCGTCCTTGGGTAACCATGATTGCCCTCATGGCCCCTGTCTTAGGTTCATCAGTCTGGGAGGGTCTTACCCGTCATTGGGATTAGTCATGCATGTGATTATCAGGGGTCTATCCCATAAAGAGGGCAAAACAGCCTCACATTTTTAGGCCAACTCAAGCATCCAGGCATAGACTTGTCTAGGGGAGGGACCCGAGGGAGATTGACTGGACCAAGACTTTCTCTGTCTTGGCTTCTTGATGACTGAACAGAGACACCTGAGGAAGTATAGTATCAGATGACCAAGTTCCCAGGAAATCATCCATACCTAGCTTCTCTTTAGGTGGTCCTAACAATCCGAGTAGGTACAAAACAATCTCTATGAAGAAAGAATAAGAATAATATTGCATCAATAAAGACAGGAACTAAAGTAGAACAGCCAAAGACACGGCATGCTCTTTTAACACAGCCATCTCCAGGAGGCATTCTTCCTTTGAAGTTTTCTCAGCCTCAACCTACGGAGAGTTCCTCACGCAGGCTCCACTGGAGGTGGCGTGACACTCTACAAAAATGTGTAGTGTTGATAAATACATGTGAGTATCAGGTACCTTCATATTATGCAAATCTAAGCACATTCCAACATGGCTCACTCAGTGTTGAGAGCACGTAACACCAACATAAACCGGGAGTACACTTAGGGAAAACACTATGAGGCAGCCTTTGGGTGGTAAATGATAATTTTTTATATTTAAGTTTTTTTACATGCATGTGCGAATGCAGGTGCATATGGAGGTCAGAGGGTGACTTTTGGTGTCTTTTTCTATTGTTTTCTCTCTCCACCTTATTTTCTTTCTAGACAAGGTCTCTCACTGAACCTGGAGCTCACTGACCAATGAGCTCCAAGGATCCACAAGTCCCCTACTCCCCCAGGCACTGGGGTTACAGAAGAGGGCACAACATCGGGCTTTTTACATGGGTGCTGGGGCTCGATACTCAGGTCCTCATGCTTACATGGCAAGAACTTTACCAACTGAGCCATGTTCCCAAGCCCAATAACTGCTCTTTACTGGAGCAACAGTCAAAAGGCTTACTTTCTCAAACCCCAGCTCATGGGCTGCATCAGAAGCCTGCTGGAAGGTCTCCATCTGCTCCTGCTCGTCATGTATGTCCCACAGGACATCCCCGAAGTCATCTTCTTCTGGAGTGGAGTCTTCACTGCCCACATCTTTCACCTCCACATCTGTGTTCTGCAGGCCCAGTATGTCCTGAACATGAAGAGCAAGCACAGGAAAGCAAATGAGGAACAGAGACCTGGAGGGGCCAGCACCCAGGCCAGGTGGCTGTACCTACTAAGGAGGGCAAGTCCAGACTCATGGGTGTCATGAAGTGCATGTAAGAGATTTGTCTCTAATGGGATTTGTTTTTTTTTTTAAACATTTTTTAACCAATTTTTTATTTTAATTTGATGTGCACAAGTGTTTTGCTTGTATGTATGTCAGTGAACCACATTCATGCAATATCTGTGGAGGCTAGGAGAGGGCGTTGGATCCCCTGGTGCAAGGGGGGGGAGAGCGAGAATGAGAGAGAGAGAGAGAGAGACAGAGAGAGAGAGAGACAGAGAGAGAGAGAGAGAGAGAGAGAGAGAGAGAGAGAGAGAGAGAGAGAGAGAGAGAGAGAGAGAGAGAGAGAGAGAGAGAGAGAGAGAGAGAGAGAGAGAGAGAGAGAGAGAGAGAGAGAGAGAGAGAGAGAGAGAGAGAGAGAGAGAGAGAGAGAGAGAGAGAGAGAGAGAGAGAGAGAGAGAGAGAGAGAGAGAGAGAGAGAGAGAGAGAGAGAGAGAGAGAGAGAGAGAGAGAGAGAGAGAGAGAGAGAGAGAGAGAGAGAGAGAGAGAGAGAGAGAGAGAGAGAGAGAAGGCAAGAGGATAATCTTAGGTTTCATCCTCAGGAACACTTCTCCTTTGAGACAGGATTTCTCATTGGCCTGGAGCTCACCAATTAGATTAGAGTGGCTGGCCAGTGAACCCCAGGGATCCTCCTGCCTCTGCCTCCCCACTGCTGGTATTACAAGCAAGGGCCGCCATGTGAGGCAGTTACTTTACAGACTGAACTAGCGTTTCAGCTCCACTAGTGAATAATTCTAAAGGCTGTACTAATGCCTAATAAATATGCCATAAACATTTAATTACTGAGATGGAGTTTCTTTATATCAAATATCTCTGCTGTTGTATTTAGATTAGATCACTGAAAAATGCCATCCTTTAAGCATTAAAGATGATGAATATGGACTATTTCATTTTGCTCCATTCATCTGACTTACCTTGGTCCTAAAATCTGTAGGATTGTTAAGAAGCTCGGACTCTACCCTGACAACCTTTGTACTAGAGAAGCAGACAAACCTGGGGCCATGCATCTCACCATTGTACCTGTACCTCACTCTTTTCTTCTGATAACAAATCTCCTATCTAGAACCCAATTTAATTAGAAAAGGTGATGTCACCCTTTCTTCTCAAATAGAGCCCTGGGCTCCTCAGGAAGGTGTTGGGAGAGATGGGCTATCACAGGCCTAACATAGTGCTGTGCTCATTTTACTTGAAATAAGTCTTTTAATTACAGATATTGGTATTTGGGTTGGCATAATTCTAGCAATCATTTCTATATTAAAAATAAACAAAGGTGGGGCTGGAGAGATAGCTCAGTGGTTAAGACCACTGGCTGCTTTTGCAGAGGACCTGGGTTCAAATCCTAGCACCCACATGGCAGTTAACAGCCATCTGTAACTCCACTTCCAGGGATTCTGATACTTCTGACCTCCATGGGCACTGCATGACATGGGTGCACTTATACACATGCAGGCAATATACTCATACACATAAATAAAAATAATAAATAAAATATTAAAAAATAAGCAAAGGCATAACATTAAGTAGATACATTATCCATATGCATTTTAAGAAAATACATAAGGTATTGGAGATATGGCTTGGCAATTAAGAGTAGTAGCTGTTCTTGCAGGGGACTCAGGTTCAGTTCCCAACACTTGCATGGTGGCTAACAACCATCCATTCCTAACTCCAGTTATAGGGGATACAATGCCCTTCTGACCTCTGTGGGCATTACAAGCACATCCTGCAAGCACACTTATATACATGTAGGCATAATACTCACACACATAAAAAAATAAATCAAAAAATTTAAAAAAAAAGAAAATACATAAAACTTCAAAAAACTTCCAGCACCAGATGCTTTCACAGTCTATGTTCTCGCACCCTGAAGGGTGCTTCTGCCCTCGGCACTGTTAGGGAAAACATGGTGGGGAACAAAAAAGATTTTTCAGATGTGTAAAACTCCTAAGGGCATGGAGAGGTGCCTCTCTGTGGAGCAAAACGCACTTTTCCCTTCAAATACCTCCTTTGGAACTTGATTGCTTTATATCTAACAAGTATCCCAGCAGGTAAGACAGGGGAGCTGGAAAGCTGCTTGGTCCTGGTAACACTCTGATCCCATCACAGGGCCAACTCTCAATAGAATGATCATTGGCGCTCTCCTAGGGCCCTGTTCTTAAAAGGGCAGATAAGTGGTTTTCTCTGGAAAACTCAATTTTATGGAAAACAGTCTCAAGCTATTTTAGATGAAAACTTACAAGAAATGCATATTTACCTGTTTAATAATCTTTTCCACACAGACATAAGTTTTATATACTCCCTCTGCAGGATCTCCTGAGTGGTCAATGATCTGGGGGTCAGGGGGAGGGAATGGGTTTAACAGTTACAAGAAAACACAACAATGGCAGCAGCAGGAGGTGGTAGTGGTAAACCTTTTAACATTTCTAATTCATTTATCTTCGAGGAAGATACTACATTGTAATTCACATTTTTCTGAAGAAGAAACTGAGACAGGTTAAATAACTTGTCTGAGATCACACACGGATTCAGCGTGAACAATAAAAAATATACATTTTTCTTTCCTCATGACCTCTATTAGCACCCTGTTTAGAGCCTCCAGCATCTCTTACCTGGACGGCTGAAGGAGACCTCAGACTCTGCACACCGCCCTCCAAAATACTCTATTCTCTACACAACACTGAAAGGATTACTGACAGAAGACCGTGCCTGGTCCTGTCATCCCACTTAAACTATTGCAACAGCCTCCCACTCTACCCCAAGGAAAACCCCAAGTCCTTAAAACAGTCTCTGAGGTTCTACAGATTGATCCAAGCAGGTTGCCTCTCCGGCCTGTGCCCCTCTCTTACCTGCTCTGGCCACACAGACTCCTTTCCCATGCTCTCCTCGTGGCTCAGGCTTTCCCTCTGCCAACCATGTTCTTAGAAGTATCCTTTGGGGCTTACCTTGGCTTTGTTGGCCTTGCTTAGGTTAGACACTTGATCCATCAGTTGCTGGACTGAGTCAGAAGTCACTTTCCCATCCTCCAAATGATGGTAGATTAACCGGGGTTTTCCTTCTGGGTTTTTCAGAAGGGCTTCTTCACAGTCTTCCAGTAAAAAGCTAGATTGGAAATGAGAATGTCTTGGACTACAATGCACTGTGGGCAGCAGACATTTAATTACCCAAGTGCCAGTAAGGGGTTTACCACAATGACAAGGGCCCATCCAAAAATGAGTGTGTGTGTGTGTGTGTGTGTGTGTGTGTGTGTGTGTGTGTGTGAAGGCCAGAGGTCAATGTCAGGTGTCTTCCCCAGTCACTCTCCACTGAACCTGTGGCTCACTAAATCGGCTAGACTGTCTTTCTAGCAAGCCTCAGAAATCTGCCGGTCTTTGATTCCCAGTACCGGAATTACAGTGCTCACTGTAGCACCTAACTTTTATGTGAGTTTGGGGGGTCCTTATGCTTGCACAGCAAGCACTTTACCTGCTGAGCCTAACCCTAACCCCAGTCCCCAAACTGGATAATCTTATAGTATTGTTCTAATGTGTTCATTAACCAGTGAGAATAAATACTGAAAATTATGCATTAAGCTGAAAACCTTTCCTAACTGATTTAAACACATAAATTCTCAAAAATACTGTTACAGATGGCTCCAAATAATGAACCAGACCCACGAAACTTTCCAAGTAAGTAGAAAACAAAATCTCATTTAAAAATACAAGTTTTATAAGTAAATACAAATATTGAATTATCGGCACTAAAGGCGCAAGACCTGTCTCTTCTCCAGGCCTTCTACCCTTTCTGCAGCTACTGCTCTGATCTTTATAACCAGCCTTTCTATAGGAAAGACCTGGGGGCCAATGGGAAGTGTCAAATGGCTAGCAAAACCTTGACTGAGTTAAAGAAAAGGTTAAAGTTTGCTACAAAGAACCATAGTTATAATTGTTAGAAAGTTCTGGAAAAAAAAATCTTAGAAACAATAACCTATTGGTGTTTTCTACACCACAGGAACATTGCAAGCAATCTCCATTTTTATAAAAACATTAAGGGAGGCAAATTGATGTGCATGTGTGGGAGGGGCAGGGGACTGTTACGTAATTCAGAACTTGCAAATTAAATTACTAGTCCCAAAGAGAAAAGAGAAAAAGAATGCCCTATAAGATATTTCTATGCCAACTCAAGCGATTGATCCACAGATATTTTCCATGCTAACATCATTCTGACCCTGTTTTACAGACATCTGGAACTTTAACTCTCCTTCTGTTACTGTTTTGGGAGAAAAGTCTGAGGTCCACCTGAATATTAGTGAGGACGCTATAAACTGACACATGGGGCTTGGCTAGAATGCTTGGATTCTAGGCTGTAGCTCAAATACTCTGGTGGAAGGGAAGTGGAGGGCATAATGAAACAAGTAGGCCACGCTAGGGGGTGAGGGATGAAGTCAGAGGGGATGGAGGCCAGCTGGCTTGCTGGTCTGCTCTATAGGATCTGGTGAGGGAGTGGTCTGGAGGAAACAGGAAGTTGTTGCTAAGAAGAGAAGCAACACTGTGGGGCAGGAGGAGCTGAGAAGTCAAGCCCCGGAGAAATAAAGGAAGTCCAAACGTGAAGCAGGAGCTCCCACAGAAGAACTGTTCTGTGAGGAGCTTCTATAGGTAATTTGACTAAAATAAGAACTGAATGAATCCAAGAACAGGAAAGGTGACATCATGGCTTTGGGAGTTCTTCTTTCTTGAGAAGGCTGATGACAGGGAAGTAACCAGCTGCCCCTGTGTGAGCCACCCACTGTGGGTGCTGGGAACCAAACTTGAGTCTTCTGCAAAACCACTGAATCTCTACAGCCCTCTGTTCCTTCCCCCCCAACAGTTCCCTCCTGCTGCACCTGCTCTGGTAAGTTACAGGACAGAGGCATGGCACCTGTGCTTTGGGCTCCTGCACACTTTTCCCACCTACAGGTAAGCATGTTTGATGCAGAGTTTGCTCTGAATCCATTCATCCCACACCCTAATGACCATGAATTTTTAACAGAATTTCATTTCATACGAGTACAGAATGATAAGGAGCCAGTGAACAGTATCTTTAAGTAACTCTGTGGGTACCATCTGCACATAAGGAACAGAGCTCTCAAGCTGTTCAGGGCATTTTTTTGTTTTTGTTTTCCCAGATTCATCTTTTAGAAAGGATGAGGGAGCCAATCAGGAGGGGTGAAGCATAAGTAACCTGAGAGAAACAGGGACCCCAACAGGCCTGCTTGTGGCGTGGAGCTCGTTCCTACTGTCACATCTCTGTGTTTGTTTCTGGGGAGGAGACGCCCTCAAAGGACGAACTCAGGGCCTCATGTATGCCAGGCAAGGGCTACACCACTAGGGTACACAGTCCCCACCCCAAATGACATTCTTCTTGATTGTCATGAAAGAAACAAAAGATGAAAAGAAAGCAATGAAATGGGGAAAATTAAACACAATAAAAGCAAGTCATAAATTTAAGAAATTAAGATTCTTATTCTTTAAAAAGTATATTTAAGTCGGGCGTGGTGGCACATGCCTTTAATTCCAGCACTCGGGAGGCAGAGGCAGGTAGATCTCTGTGAGTTCGAGGCCAGCCTGGTCTACATAGTGAGTTCCAGGTCTGCTGGGGCTACAGGGAGACCCTGTCTCAAAAAGACCAAAATAAAAAAAAAAAGACTATTAAAAATATAAAATAAACATTTCAGTGAAAAGAGATAATAGGAAAATTAGAAAGATGAAAATC
>NW_008337641.1:2356-6733 GCF_000622305.1 Nannospalax galili | reverse complement strand
AAATTAGAAAGATGAAAATCAATGTTAAAAGCATAAAAATAATGAATAGTATCTTATCAACAAATACAAGTCTTTAAGGTAAAGAAAAAGTAAGACTTTCAAAGATTAAAAATGAGAATTAAAGAAAAATAAGTTAACAATGATTGGCATACATTACCAAGTAACATAAAACACCACCAAATGTTAGGTCATAAAAATGCTATATCCCTAATGAATAGAAGCAAGGAAAGAAGAATGGGGTAAACCCAGCTGAAGGCAATCAACTAAAGGGCTCCTTAAGTATGCTCTCAAGAAGGTTCGAGTTATCTCCTCCAGCCACTAGGCAATCTGTGGACCTATTCCTTTTCCTTTCTCCATGTGCATGTGTGGGTGCGTGCGTGCATGCGTGCATATTGCCTGCATGTATGTGAGTGCACCCATGTCGTGCAATGCCATGGAGGTCAGAAGAGGGCTTTTGATTCCCCTGGAACTGGAGTTAAGGGCAGTTCGTAACTGCCATTTGGGTGCTGGGAATCGAACCCGGGTCCTCTGCAAGAGCAGTCAGTTCTCTTAACCACTGAGCCAGCTCTCCAGTCCCTCACTGTACAATGTAAAAGTATAGCTTTGAACATATAGAGTGAGGAAGAAAAGCTCCGGCAGGTAGCCCATGAGTGATTAAAGACAGTATGTTTTTTGGGTCAGTGAGAGGGCCCAGCAGAGCTCAAAGACACTTGCTGTCAAGCCTGATGAGCTGAGCTTAATCCCTAAAACCTACATGGTAGAAGTAGAGAACTGACTCCCAAAGTTGCCCTTGGCTCTCCAAACTCATGCCATCATGTAATTTAAAAAGATAGCATATTTGGGAGGGGGAGGGAGCATTTTGAGATAGGGTCTCACTTTGTAGCCAAGGCTGGCCTTCAACTCATATTCCTCCACATCAGCTTCCCATGTGCTTGGATTACAGATGTGCATTAGCAACAAATATTTTTAACACTTCTCCCATTGAAAGGCATGGTTTATGTCTAGGAGGAGCTACATTTGTGGGGCCAAGTACAAAAGAGAAATGTAACGCTTTTGTTCGAAAATTATGAAAAATTTCAAGCAACACCAGAGTGCTGATGCAAAAGTGCAGCCCTTTGAATGTGGGGCTCTGAAAGGCAGCATGTCTTCATGGAATTACAAGAAGCTGCCTGCTTACGAGTCCTTGTCTTGAGTCTGAGTGAGGCCTGCCCCTGCTTTCACTGTGGTGGAAGTGACACTGTGACACTTCTAAGCCCAGTCCTTGGGAGAATGATAACTTAGTGTTTTGGAACTCTCTGGAAGCCTGTAAACCCAGTTCTGCCGCACTGGAGAACGCTCGGCTTAAAAACTCCACAGAGCATTTTAACAGGTAGTCAAGGTTGAAAACAAGTGGTTTTGTGTCTGCCATCTGTCTCCATATTGCCAACATGTGCACAGTCCCCTTTGGTAGGCATCTCTAGTCTTCGTGCATTTGTATTCCTGTCTGAGTCTTCTTTCCTTTCATCAGCTCATGATAGGGAATGCCTGTGTAATTTTGATGTTAACAATAGCATTGCACTTGAACTTTAGAGACAGATATGGCATCCTGAATGTTCACAGAAAATACAGCAACTTGGAAATGCTACATTGAGACTTTAATTCAAAATGAATTTCACAGGAGGGGATTCTAGTCCTTATTAAAATCACAGACTTCTCTCATGTTGTTTAGTCGTGATCATTTTTACCAAGTGAAACCCTTACCACAAAGTCTGGAAGTATGACTCTAATGTTGGGAATTAACAATAAAGGGCAGTTGATATAGTTGATCTGGGTAAAGGATTTGCTCTTGCATCTATGATTTCACACTGATACCAGTAGGTGTCAGCATAACTTAGGAAACATTCATTTGGCTGATAGTTTGGTATTAAAACATCATCTTTCTGATGTGAAGGTGACCGTAAAGAATTCAGCCTACTTGTTATATTCATTAGTGATTACATTGCCTTACTTAGTTGCCACCACAAATAACAGGAGTCTGAAGATTAGTTATGAAACAGATAAGAGCAGAGTTTCATAATCTTCCTCTATAAAGGACCAGATATTAAATATTTAAGTCTTTGAGGGCCTTGTGGTCTCTCCCACAATTACGTTTTGCCATTATAACACAAAAATAGCCCTCCTACTCCATTCACAAAAGAACAGCATGATTACATTCCAAAAAAATAGTCCTCCTACTCCATTCACAAAAGAACAGCATGATTACATTCCAATAAAACTTTATGTACAACAACAAGGGGGGTCTGGATTAGTCTTAGAGGCTGAGCTTGCTGATTCCTGAACTGTAAAAAAGAATACTTCTCAAACCTGGATGACATTCAGAATTATTTGTGGCACTTTTATTAAAACTTTAGAGTTTGGTAACATATATTAAATCCACTAAGTCTAAATATTCACGAGCAGAACTTGTGCACCTCAATTTTTCTTAAATCCCCTCTTTGACTGAAGCAGATGTTAATCGAAGAACCATTAAGACCAAATAAAGTTAACTACCCTTTTTAGGGAGCTATAAGTAAGGTTCGCCTTGGCATAATATCGTATTTTCAGTATCTGAATAACTATCCAGGATATAAACGTAAAGCTTAGGCTCCAATAGTAGGCCCTCTCAAAGTGTATTAAGAAAGGGCTTGTTTGTGGCTGGGGACGTGGCTCAGTTGGTAAAGTGCTTGCCTATCACGCACAAAGGCCTGAGTTTGATCCCAAGTGCCTTATAAACTGGATGTGGTGGTGCCCACTTGTAATTCCAGAACTCTAGAGGTGAAGGTAGGGTTACATGAGACCCTGTCTGAAGCAGGAAGAGGAGGGTGGAGGGAGGAGGCAGGAAGAAGGGGAAGGGGGGGATGTTGAAGTCTGTGTTAAACCTCGTCTTCAGAATGTGTTGTACCACGGCACAACCTAGCCTGTCTTGACTGAATTAGAACATGGAAGGGGAGATGATCAAAGCCAAACAAAACAGTATGGCAGTTTAGTGTATATGCATGAGCACAAGAGAAAAACCAAGCCAGCACACACAAATTCAGTGGCAGGCTCATGGAGTAAGAGAATTTTAAAGATGAAGTGTCTGCTCCTCATGCAGTGCTTACCATATGAAGTAGGGTTGTCTCAGGTTATTTCAAGCCAGTCTGAGTAAATGTATGGAATAAAGACATGCTCTTAAAAAGCTCCCACAGGTTTTTATTAAGAATAGGACAGTAAATATATTAACCTGCAGTCCTGTCAGAAACATACTGCTCATTTGAGACATTTGTTCAACAGATAAAGTGGCTCTCTTTTAAACTGGAGCAGACCCAGTCCTAGGATGCAGGAAGCCATTGTTTACTGTGGAGTGACCCTTCCTTTGTCCAGTTCAGGGCTGTTTTCTGCCCCCCCCCGACTCCGCCTCCTGTTCAGTTATGAAATGGAATCAACCCTTCATTTCTTCTATGGAACCACCTTCCCCAAATCTGGTGACCAGTGCCTACTTCAGGTTGTTATTAGTGACTGTCACCTTTCCTCAACACACTCAGCGCCTATATGGTACACAGCAGGTAAGGAGCCAGGTTTAACCACCATCCAGAGGATAAAGAAATCCCTTCACTGTTCTATAAGTTAGAGAACCCTTTCATGACATTGATGGAATTTTTATACATGTTATAGTCCTAATTTATAAATTGATTATGCTGCAGTGGTCTTAAATTTAATAATCTTTCAATTATTCTCTTTCTCTCTCTCTCTCTCCGCTCTCTCTCTCTCTCTCTCTCTCTCTCTCTCTCTCTCTCATTTTCCTTTATAAACATTGGTCTGAATTCACTCTACAGCTTACCTATATGTGACTAGGAAAAATATCTCTGCCTCTTTTTGTCAACTTAAATTTACTATCTAGAATTTTATGTTTTTTAACAATAGAATTCCAGGAGGAGCTAAGTTTTGGATAAGGTAGATGTTTCTATGGAAACTCTGTTGACGTCAATTGTCCTTGAGGCAAACAAGTACATTTTTGTGTAAAGGAGTGGCTCAGGGGAGGCAGAGTCAGGCAGTGTCTGTGTGCCAATGCTGAGGAGACTCCCGGTTCCTATGTGCTGATTCTTTTTCTATGACTGGCACAGTTATAACCCAAGGTACTACAACCTCCAGGGCAGGGAGCTTCCCTTCAGACTAAAACCTAGAGAGCCAAACATGTTCTTAAATTTGAAACAAAAGGTCTAATTTCACATTCCCAGCAATAAGTTAGATGTATGCATTATCCTTTTGAAGACACAGGATTAGCCAGCACACTTGATTCTATTAAAGTTAGAATGTTCTATCTATTTATACTAAATAATGGGTTGACCCGTTCTTTTAAAAATCATTTCAAATGATTCT
>NW_008337641.1:0-2285 GCF_000622305.1 Nannospalax galili | reverse complement strand
TGGCCAACAAACCCCATGGCTCCTCCTGCCTCTGGCTCACCAGTGTTGGGATTGTAGGCACATTTCTATGTTTGGCTTTTGCATGGGTGGTGGGAATCGAACTCATGCCCTTATGCTTGTACAGCAAACACTTTACTGACTGAGTCATCTCACCAAACCAAGACTCTTTTATTTAGAGTTTGCAGTATATTTCCAGGGAAGCAAAATTTTAAAAGGCAGCTGGTGATCCACTGAGCACAGAGCTGAGCACTATGTACATCCAGTGCAGAACCAAAACCACCAAAGCTCCACCTCATTATCTATTGCACAGAGGCATGCTTTGTATAGATTAACTCAGATTAGCCAGCAATGCATCTGCCCTTGGGTTATGAAACCTTAGTTATCCCTTTGTGTTTGTGCCTGCTGGCCACTACGAGGAGGACACCTATGGAGCCTGACATAATGGTGCACACCTTTAATCCCAACACTTGGGTGTTGGAAGCAGGAGGATCAGGAGTTCCAGGTTACCTTCAGCTACACAGAAAACTAGTTGGGGCCTAGCTTGTGTTACATGAGATTCTGCTTCATAAACCAAAACAAGGGGGCTGAAGAAAAGGCTTAGCGGTTAAGAGCACTGGCTGCTCTTACAGAGGACCGGGGCTTGGTTCCTAGCTCCCACTTGGTGGCTAACAATCATTCATAACTCCAGTTCCAGGGGATCCGGCTCCATCTTCTGGCCTCCACAGGCACTGCATGCATGCGCTGCACTTATCTACATGCAGGCAAAACATACATGCATGTAAAATAAAAACCGAATTAATTAAACCAACCCATCAACAAATGAGAATGCTTATAGCCAGGTCAGAGTGAGCACACCCCATTGGTCTAATATAGGGAGGGGACCTGGAAGACAGGATGGGGATCAAGTTGTTCTAACAGCTTCAGTGGCTTAGGTTCCAGCTAGTTCTTGTGTGCATTATTTGCCTTTTTGTACTTCAGTTTCCTCATCTGAAATGGAAACAATGAGAACAGTTCACAGCCGTTTTAGACAGTCAAACCAATAACGTGGAATTGATTCCAGTTTGTCTCATAAGGATGAAAACAGCCAAACCAAGCCAACCAACGAACCACCAACAAAAACAGCTTCTTTGCTGTCATCCGCCACCTCTGGTTCCTACAATCTTTCCATCCCCTCTTCTGTAATTATTCCTGAGCCTTGGGAGGCAGAAGTTTGATACAGTGTCCTCTTCAGGGATAAGCACTCTACAGTCTCTTATTCTCTGCACAGTTGTGGGTTGTGGGTGTTTGTGTTAATCACCATCTGCTGCATGAGGAAGCGTCTCTGGTGACAGCTGAGAGATGCATTAATCTATGAGTATATCAGGAAGGCATTAGCAGTGGGTTTAAAATTATGTGCAGAATAGTGAATAGTATTAGTAGGTTCTCCCCTATGGTCTGTGACCTGTCTAGTCATGGGCTCTAGAAACAAGGGTTTTCCAGAAAGCTGGGCAGTTACTCATATGAATGATAGCAGTGGTGACAGCATGCACAAGTCCCATGTAAGCTCAAGTCAGACAAAATCCTGCCATAGATGTGGGGAAGTGGATTGGAAACCCTAACCCTAGCTGAGGAACTATTGGAAACTGATAGCTGCTGGGAGGAGGAGAGTCAGTCTTTTATAAGGTGTGACTCTGGGTAAGTTAACCAGGCTCCAGTAGACCTACAGAGAAGGACATCTGGGGACATGTGTTTGATTTGATAGACCTTAAAAAGTACATATATATATATATATTCATCCTTTTTATATGCAAGAAATTGGGTGAGGAGTGGTAAGTGGGATGTAGATAGGTGAGGAGGTTTAAATACGCTTGAGTGTATGAAACTCTTAAAAATTCAATCAAAGCTTAACAACAACATACACATACAGTTTAGTTTAGCCCTGGCCTTTTCTTTATGTAACATAGCCAGGCAACGTCAAAGAAAAAGAGACATCCCTCACAGATGTGTTTCATTATTAGAGGACTGAAAGATGCTTTGATTGACAATCCAGCAAGATTCTACCTCTCAGTGACATAGAAATCACAGGCATGTCAAATCACAGCCATATCTGTACCCTCACTTATACATCAGTGTCCTAAAAGAGTAGCTCTTCACTCGTTTGCTCTGGCTCTTCTACTTTGAACAAAAGGCAGACCATCCCACAGAGATGGAAGATGGGTCTGATTGTGAAGTTAAAAGGCAGGAAATAACTTTTAAAAAAAACTTAATTGATATCTAAAATTTTACATATTCATTATGCCCAACAT
>NW_008337640.1:3383363-3385326 GCF_000622305.1 Nannospalax galili | reverse complement strand
GGTTCCCCAGGTGTCTGGGGCCCGAAGACTAGGAATGGCGCAGGGCCCAAAGTAGGAGTATAGAATGGCAGGAGGGATGGAAGGGTGAATATCTGGAAAATATTTTAAATAATATTTTATTTATTATTTTATGTGTCTGGGTATATTGCCTACATATGTGTTAATGCACCTGTGTTGTGGTGCAATGCTTGCGGAGGTCAGTAAAGGATCCTTTGGAACTGGAGATCTGGACGGTTGTTAGCTGCCATGTGAGTGACGGGAATTGAACTCAGGTCCATTGCAAGAGTAGTCAGTGCTCTAACCACTGAGTCATCTCTCCAGCACCTGTAAAATCTTTTTGCTATTGTTTTTTTCTCTTTCCTAATCTCTCTTCTTTCCCCTTCTATTAACAGTTTTCTCTATCACTCTTCCTTTCCATTTATTTTACTTTGCTTTTCCTATATTTTTCCATTTTCCTTTCTTTACCTCATTCCTTTACTGTTTCTACATTTACTCTAAATAATTTTTAATTTCATAGCAAATTTACAGAATTTTTCTCATTTTCTAGTTTATGGTCATTTGGTGGTATATTAGTAGAAAGTAATTAATTGATTTTATTTGTATTTCCAGATATTGTATGATCTAATGTTGTTGCTATTATAATAGTTTATTTTCTTTTCACAGAGTAGCACTAGAGATTAAGCCCTCAAGAGTAGCCTGACCAATAAGAAGATCCTCAAATAGAGCCGGAAGAGGTATCCAAACCCACAAATTGCATCACAGAAAGGCATGCTATATGAAAGCAGCCAGGCAACCTGAGTCCTCCAAAGAATCATAACTCCTCAATTCCTGAACTAAAAGATTCCAGAAATAAGTGCATTAGTCTAGAGGAGCAGGACCTATAGGATGTATATATAATACAACAGGGATTTCTGGTTGGCTTATACAGTACAGGCTTGGTAGTCCAACAGTGACTGTCTGTAGGTTAGAGACGTTGAGAATCTGGCAGCTGCTCAGCCCGTAGGACGATGCTTCAGCAGTCCCAATCATGCCTAAGGTCCAGAGGATTGCTAGAGAGTTGCTGGTCTTCAGTCTGCACTGGAAGATCAAAGAAACTGTGTTCTGGTGTCAGTGATGCATGGGCGCAACAAAGTAGATTCACTCACAAGCAGGGAGTGAAGGCAATCAGGCAAAAGCAGCTCTGCTTTATTCTCAGACCTCTTTATACCTGGGATACTCCAAAAAATATATTCACAGACCTGTCCAGAGGTGTGTCCCTTAGAAAATTCTAGATCCAATTACGTTGAAAAAAAGAGATTATCATAATAGGTAAAAAGCAGTACAAAGCCCTCAAAAGTTTACTGGTAAAAATAAACAGGTAGGTGAATTTAATGTAGGCCTGGAGAGGGAAATCAGCAACAAAGGAGGAAAAGTCAGAAAATGAATGGGAAAATCATAATAGGAATGAAAAACTCACCAATGTGGAAGGAAAGTCAGCAAAGAGACTGAGATTTTGACAAAAAAAACAAGAAGGGCATGGCTGGAACGGCACCACAGGCGGTAGCAGAGCCACAAGGCGTGGCGGTAGCCGAGGTGAAGGGGGAGGGGAATTTACCTGAGGATCTTTGGGAGCTTTTGAAGTCTGGGCGTTAATATCTGGGCTTGTTAAATCAGCAAGAGGGGTGTAAGAGTTAATTTTGTTGATGGGTGGGTTTTGTCTGACTTGGTCAAATTTTATTTTTTGGGCTGTTGAATCTGCTACTGGGCAGTCTGCAGGGTTTTTTTTATCACTTAAAACCTCTCCTTTATTATTTTCTGGTGTTTGTAAGCTTTCCTCAATCTTAGGTGGGTTTTTTAAGCATTGCTGGATGGCTGCCATTATCGGGAAAAAGGAAAGAGGGAAATTATGCCTTTCTTGAATTTCTTTTTTACGAGCCAGATGCGCAAGAAAGTTCCAGACCTCTGGATCAGATATGTCTGCTGA
>NW_008337640.1:3365740-3380632 GCF_000622305.1 Nannospalax galili | reverse complement strand
CAGCTAACAATTGTCCAAAACTCCAGTTCCTTGGGATTTGATGCCCCCTTCTGTCCTCTGTGGACATTACACATCATGGGTGCACTTACATACATGCAGGTAATACACTCATACATATAAAATAAAAATAATAAAAAATTGACAAAATTAGACTTGAAATGCTCTCAATGGGAGGGAACTCAGATGTGACACTGTAAACACAGCCAAATATACATGACCGGAGAGGTCATAGATCCTAGAGAAAACCCCTTCTCTGTCATATCCCTAGACCAATGTAATTTCTTACTGTATGCTAAAGATGGATACTTATATTTACAGACAAGTATACCATTCATCACTCATTAAATAAGTTTCTTTTTGCAACAGATGGAGATTATTGCAGAGCTCCACAACTGGTCACATACAGAGAACATGTCTGAGAAATTCCAAGCTCTAAATGACACATGCATAGTGGAATCCCTACACCTAAGGCTCATGGAACATAGTGGAACAGGGGGTAGAGAAAATACTAATGCATCTCTCAACTCTCACCAGTGAAGCTTCCTCACGCAACAGAGTGCTACGTACGCAGAAAGCCACAACTCGTCAAAGTGAGGAGAATAAGAGACTGCAGAGTGTGTGTCCGTGGATGGGACTCCTATATTAAACCCTACCCATCCATGGCTCAGGGACCATTGCCGAAGAGGGGTAGAAAGATTGTAAGAGCCAGGGTTAGTGCATGATCATAAGGAAGTAGAGTCTTCCTGGTCTCTGGGAACTTCCTCATATGAACTTACAGCAATGATGTCAGCATAAGACCCACATAAACTCAATCAGACAAAAACCCAGCACAGAACTGGGGAAATAGGCAGTAGGCCCAACTTTAGTCGAAGAACTATTGGCAACTGATTACTGTTGGGTGAGGGAGAATTGATCTTCTTTAAGGGGGAGACTCTAGTTAGGCTGACTAAAATCAAGTGGATGAACTGGCACAGAGGGACATCGGGATATACAAACTGGACTCCATAGGACTTAACTTGTATGGCAGAATGCATGAAATATATGGAGGGGCTATGGGGAGTGTGGATGGGGGAGAGGGTATAAAGATGATTAAGATGTTCTGTATGAAGTGCACAAAAAATCAACAAAAAATAATACATTGAAACAAAAAAAGAAAAAAGTGTCAATGTTGGGTTACTCAATTTAATGCAGTAAATATTAATTGGCATAAAAGACCTGATAACTCTTAATATCATAATAGTGGGTGACTTTAATACCCCATTCTCAACTGTAGATAGGAAGTACAAATTGAAAATCAACAGACATGTCAATTGAACTATACTGTAGATTAAGTTAACCTAGCAGTTCTCTGAAAAAACTAAGTGGTTGTTAGAAGGGTTTCTGAAAAGAAGTCCTCTTGGTGAAGCAAATCTTGACAGATCTTTCAGAGGAGGGGTAAATATGTAAATTAAGTTTGCTAATGTTTACTTTTAAGATATTTAATTTATTTTTTATTTTTATGTGTATGAATGTATTGTTTGCATGTATGTGAGTGCACCTGTGTTGTGCAGTGGTGGAGGAGGTCAGAAAAGGGTGTTGGATTCCCTGAAACTGGAGTTACAAACTGTTATTAGCCACTATGTAGGTGCTGAGAATTGAACTTGGGTCCTCTGCAAGAGTAGTCAGTGCTTCCAACTGCTAGCCATCTCTCCAGACTGCTAATGTTTAATTTTTAATAGGAGTCAGATGTCCCACTGGGAGGTTTTTTTTTTTTTTTTTTTTTTTTTTTTTTTTTTTTTTTTTTGAGGAGCAAGTCAGGGCATCTTACTGGTGAGGGAAGGGCATGTGCTCCTCAGGATGTTAAGAGGCCAGGATGTTGTACTTCACATTGAGCAGAACTCAGATTTTTGTTTCAGGAACACAAATTGTTGACTTAATTTTAATTCATAGCATCATTTAAGCTGGCTGAGGATTCTTTCAAAAAAGGTCAATTAACTGCTGTAACTCTATTTCCTTTTATGTCTATATTAGAAAAATGAAGAAAGCAAAGATTATAATGAAAGGAAAGCTCTGCATGGCTTCTAAGCACCTTTTCTGTTTTATGAAGCAGTTAAATAAGGGTTGAGATGAAAGTTTATTGGTTCAGATATTGAATATAAACACATACAGATGTATCCAACCTGTAGCCCATGGGCCACATGCACACAGGATAGCTATGAATATAGTTCAGCGCAAAACCATAAATTTATTTAAAGCATTATAAGGATTTTTGTGATATTTTTGGTAACTTAATTGCACAGTTCTCAAGCATGAATTTCGTAGATGACAACTTCATGTCACATTGTCAAAGATGGGCACACCTGGCAGAAATTTTAACTCTGATAAAATGGTAATTTTGAAGAAATAAACATGAGTGAGCCACCAAAGTGCTTTAAATTCTGGCACCAAGCTAAAATTTAATTTATTTCTTTAAGTAAGATACAGTATTTGAACTGTTTATTAGATTGCTGTTTATTATGGAAGAGTAGATGAACCAAGAAATGATCGCACCTCTGCCCAGAGGATCTTATGTGGAGATGGGCTGTAAGGGACAGGAGATGTGGAAGCTCAGACGCAAGGGGTCAGTATGAGGGCACGATCATAAGGGGAAATGCTGCCTTTTACCTGTTGCCATTGCTGCCATGTAAGTTTTTCATAAACAATGCAAAATGAAAATAGGACCTTTTGTTTAAAAGGCTAAAAAATACCATTAAAAGCCCCCAAATAGAAATATTTTTCCTTTACTCTTAATTTTTTAGTGTTTTTTTTTATTTATTAGCCTTTTAATGAAAAATGAAATTAGCATGAATTTTGCCATTCATCATTTTAACACACAAGGGCAGTTTTAAATGCAGACTGAGTATTTCATTTGGATGCACAACCACTGAAATTAAATAATTTGCTCTTTTCTATATGCATATCTACTTTGTTCTTATTATATTTATATCAAATATATCAAATTTATTCTGAAATATATCCATTCTAATTGTTAGGAGTCAATATTCTTCTTCTTAGCTTATTACTTCAGTGACTGAGTATGTAGCACTTTTTCAAATTATGTGATCTTCAGACATGTCAGGTGGCAGTCCCCACAAGTTGCCATTAGGTTCTGTTGGGATAGCTCACCTTTCTGAGATGTCTTGACTCAGAAAGGTATAATTTTCTAACTCTATTGGATGCTGACCAGAACCTACATATTCTTTTTGTGGTACGCTGGGCTTCCTCACTCTTCCTGTAAAGCCCTTGCCCCCCACCATGTGCCTGTCTGTCACCATGTGGCTGACCTCCATGCCCAACTCCAGTGCTGTGGTTGTTTTCCATTTTCTTCTTCTTTCTCCTCCAGGAAGCTGCTGATATTTGCAGCTTGCCTTCCCCAGTTCTCAAGTTTTGAAACACCCAAACCAAATCTAACCAAACCAAACCAAACCAACTAACCAATCAGCCCACCATCTCAGAAGTCTCACATTGGTTACTCCATGGAAAGTTGCCTTCCTTTTTTCTTTCTTTTTAAAAATATTTTATTTATTGCTTTTATTTTATATGTATGAGTGTATTGCTTGCATGTAAGTAGGTGCACCTGGAGTGACTGCAGAGGTCAGAAGAGGGCTCAGATCCCCTGGAACTGGAGTTATGAATGGTTGTTAGCTACCATGAGGGTGCTGGGAATCAAACTCTGATCCTCTGCAAGAGCTGTCAGTGCTCTTGACCACTGAGCCATCCCTGCACTCCCCATTTTGCCTTTCTTACCACCCTTTTCTTTTTTCAGTGAGCCAGCTTGTTTCTCCCATGTCTGACTGTATGAATGGTGATAGAGTTAGCCTACCTCTAGGGCACTCCTGGCAGTGCTTTTCTATCATTCTCTCCAAGGCTCAGTCTTCTCTGATTACTTGACCTGAACCCAAGTTCAGGTGGTAGATAAATCAGTTAATGCCCAATATTAAAAAGATGTGCATATTAATGAAAGTATATATGTTGAACTCTTGGATTCTAAAACCTTAACCTTTACTTCCTTCTACCCAATTTGGGTTCAGCCATATCAAAATTTTGGTAGTTCTAGTGTAAACATTTTCTTTTATAAAAATTTATTATTTGTGTGTGTGTGTGTGTGTGTGTGTGTGTTTTGTATGCACATGAAAGTACAGTTAAGTGTACCTTAGCATGCGCACACAGAGCCAGAGCAAGGTGTTTTCCTCTATAGCTCTCTACCTTACTGGCTTGAGACAGGTCTCTCACTGAACCTGAAGCTTGGCATTTCAGTTAGACTGGCTGGCCAGTGAGGTCTCAGGATCCACCTGTCTCTGCCTCTAGTTTTGGGGTTCTAGTCAATACAGCATCATGTGGGGACTGGGGATTTGAAGCATCAGTGAAGACTCTTTGTGTTGTTCCTGACTACAATAAAACTCCAATTTACCTCTTAAAATCTATGGAAAACTGAGTGATCAACTTCTAGAAGTAGCTGATTCTCAGGATTCGCTGTGATCAGGGGCTTTGATGTGTCCAGGACGGAGCCTGTCTCATCTCTGGATAGTTTGTATCCAGCATCATTTTTATAGTTTGCTCCACAGAGAGCTGAGCAAGAGCCACCAATGTTTGTAATTTTTCCATGTCGTGTCTTCCACCGGCACAAAAGACTGACCTGCTTTTTCAGTTTCAGTTCCAAGATTTCTCAGCAAGGTCTTAACTTGGACCAGCTGGAATGAGATGTCCACTCCTGAGCAATCCACTGGGCAACTGTGTGACAGTTAAGTGTACCTTAGCATGCGCACACAGAGCCAGAGCAAGGTGTTTTCCTCTATAGCTCTCTACCTTACTGGCTTGAGACAGGTCTCTCACTGAACCTGAAGCTTGGCATTTCAGTTAGACTGGCTGGCCAGTGAGGTCTCAGGATCCACCTGTCTCTGCCTCTAGTTTTGGGGTTCTAGTCAATACAGCATCATGTGGGGACTGGGGATTTGAAGCATCAGTGAAGACTCTTTGTGTTGTTCCTGACTACAATAAAACTCCAATTTACCTCTTAAAATCTATGGAAAACTGAGTGATCAACTTCTAGAAGTAGCTGATTCTCAGGATTCGCTGTGATCAGGGGCTTTGATGTGTCCAGGACGGAGCCTGTCTCATCTCTGGATAGTTTGTATCCAGCATCATTTTTATAGTTTGCTCCACAGAGAGCTGAGCAAGAGCCACCAATGTTTGTAATTTTTCCATGTCGTGTCTTCCACCGGCACAAAAGACTGACCTGCTTTTTCAGTTTCAGTTCCAAGATTTCTCAGCAAGGTCTTAACTTGGACCAGCTGGAATGAGATGTCCACTCCTGAGCAATCCACTGGGCAACTGTGTGGGATCAGTGAGCGAATGCAATCTCTCAGGAGAGCCAGTGGATGTGGTAGTCATGCTGAAAGTGACATGTCCTTTAAGAAATTTTAGAGAGATTTGTTCTGTTAGTTTACAATACATGAGATATTTGGTTTCTCCCGTATATCAAATTAAAGCAGAGCTGTTAACAGCAAAAGGAAATATTTACCATTGCCTTTTCAAACAATTTGCCCCCCTGTTTTGGTCTTTTTGAACCAGGGTCTCCCTGTAGCCCCAGGTAGCCAGAAATTTGTTATGTAGGCCAGACTGACCTTGATCTCACAGAAATTCAACAACATTGACTAATACTTACAACAGTAAAATTCTGCATAGTACCAACAACCAGAATTATAAGCAAGAGAATCAAGAATGTTGGGAAGAAAAGTACTTTTTAACATAATAACTTTCAATGAATATTTTGGATATGGAAGATAACCAAATACTGAACATAGAATCACTTTGAAATGTGATAGATAGCCATCAGAGAACTCCCCAAAGTGTTTTTTGACAATCTGATTGGTATATATCAGGAGTGATTTAATACAATTACATAGACAGAAAGGGAAGATTGGCATTTTTGTCTTAGCAAGGATGTTATCAGAGCTGGTTTTCGACATTTTTCAAAAGACTTAATGCAACACTTGAGCTTGAATCCTTTCAGTTTGTTGGGTAATGCTGTTTGACTTGTATATTCTGATTGTTTAAAATGTAAGAATTGTAATTTACACTGGGGAGCTAGTTTTAATTAAAACCCCAAGAGTGAATTATCCTTCCCTACGATCTGAATTATTTATTCTCTGTACTGCACAGATTCAATAGACTTGATTTATTGTTGGTAATGATACTCAATGCATAGATTAGAAGTCTAAATCTTCGAAAATTTAAAACATATCTTATTAATTGTTCAAAGTCTTCTGAGACTGATGCCTGATTTCACAAAGGAAGTAAGCATTCTCTGAGTTGATAAAATGCAAGTTTTAAAAGCATTAATAGAGAATAATCAGAAGTTTCCCCTGCTGTTACAATTTTCTCTGCTTCGAAATTTCAGAAACTCTGTGACCCCAAACACAGAGTGCCTGAGGAGTGGAGATAATTCCACATATGTGCAAATTGTGACAGGTAGTTGCAGAATTAAGGTGTGTTATTCTAAAATACCTCTTTTGACGTATTCTATATAGTGTGATGCATTAGTAATCCCATTTTAAGAATGTATGCATATTTATCTAGATTGAATTATCAAATAGGCACTTGTTAACATAAATATTGATGACAGAGTCATCTGAGTCTTAATTATTTCTACTGGCATTAAATCTTTGAAATTTAAAACACTCAGGATGAAGTAGGGGTAAGAACAGAAATATGTTTCATTTCTGTTGTAGGTCTAATTGTAGTAGCTCCACAGTGCCCAGGGAACTGAAGGGAAAGGTTAAAATAGATACTAGCTATGATCTTGGGGAAATGCTCTTTGTCTTCATACGTGGAATGTGAGCTGAATTAAGGCTGAAAGACAAAGTCATGATACACTGGACTACAGACTCGGAAGGACAACTTAAGAAGAATTGGCAGGGGAAGAGAAATAATTGGACATTTTTTATTAAGGACTTGTTTATAACCATGCTGTGGTTTGAATGTAGTACTCAGAGTTCATGTGTTGGAACACATCAGCAAACAGTATGGACAGTGAGGACTTTTAGGAGCTGATTGGGACCCTAGGGCCCTTTAATGGATGAATGGCATTATCACTGGAGAGAGTTTCTAATAAAAGTCAGAATTCAGGCTCCCACCTTTCCCTGATGGAGGTGAAGATTTCCATTCCACAGATCTGAGGTCCACAATAACAACATGAGATGGTGACAACTCAGTTCTTCAGGGGGAAGAAGGCACACTAAGACTTTGCCATGATGGTGTTTCTTGTTAGTCACATAACTCCATTTGAGAGGCAAGTACCGATTAGTCTATTGACAGAGTGTCACTGGGTGCCCCAGAACGTGCAGTGGAGGGGTGACCTGGGACCTGGGTTCCATCACCTCTCCACCATGGAATTGGTATTATTCTGCAGTGTCTCAGGACCTTGCTTCCTTCACATTCCCTTCAGTTCCTTCTGATCGTGCTGAATGCACCTCAGAGTCACCCCTACCATAGTGTGTGTGGGATTATTAAGACTGATTAATGAGAAATATTTACTTGACTTCTCTCCTGACCCTAACCTATTCAGCCCCTCCCATATTCAAAGAAAGGAAGAAGAAAAAGAAGAACAAAACAAGGAATAGAGAAAGATATTTATAGTTTACATGTAGAGTTTACATAGATCCATAAAAAGTTTTTAAAATCGTTTTTATTCTTTCATGATTTCATCCATGCATATATGCATTTTGTTCATTTAACTCCCCATTACATCCCTCTCTTCCTCCTCTTTCTCTTGTTGAACCCCTTCTTGATTTCAACAAATCCCTTCCCACAGAAAAATGTGTTTTAATAAAATATTTATTAGTTTCGTAAGGTTTACTTTATTCTTAATTATGTGTATGTGTGTATGTCTGTGTGTGGGTATGTGCACATGAGTGCAGGTACCCCTGGAGTCCAGAATAGGTCAATGGATCCCCAAAAGCTGGAGTTATGTGTGATTTTAAGTGCCCCACATCGGTACTGGGAACTGAAGTGAGATCCTCTGCAAAAGTAAGTGCTCTTAACTGTTGTGTCTTTTCTCCAGGTCCCAAATATTTTATTTACACCAAAAGCTAGAACTCTCAATCAGTTCGCTGCTATCTTATAAAAGTAAATCTGTGAATAGTATCACTTATGATGCCAGTGGAAATATATTGATAAAACAATCAGAGATTCACGTGGCTGGAACATGCACAAACCCACAGGGCTGAGGTGATGAGGGTGAATCTTTATGCATCATTCACTATAGTACTATAACTTGAGAACCCAAGAAAAATTCAAATTCTGGGAAATTATTTCTATTTAGAGAAGTTTGTACCAAAGTTAGGGACTTATTATTCAAGAAATGAAAGAAAATAAGCCTATGAGAATATGATAGAACATAATCCCACAAGTCTGTGGCAAAATCTCTCCAGCCTTCTGCAACTCACACCCCTGAAATCCGATCATTTATGTTCCTTCTCATTATTCCTCTTATTTCACCCACCTTTTCTCCTTTTCTGAATTCTCCATTCCCACAAGGCATAAGGCTATGGCATACCTGTGATTGCTAATTAAATAGTGATGTAAGAGAGGAAGCTATCCAGAAACACAGTAGAGACCTTTAGATTGTTTAAGGGATGTGAAAGCATTGTGCCATCTCAAAGACAGATGTATTATGAGAGGACTTGTCTGGTAGGAAGGGAAATGGGGCTTTGCAGAGTAAGTAATCAACACACAAAAGCAACGGGACCCATGCTCAAGTTGCAGTTAGCAACAGAGGGAAGAGCCATTCAGGTACAGTTCAAGGTGCTGTGCAGAACAGGCTCTCATAAACTTTTCTGTCTCCCATTTTCCACTGGGTTTCCTCTGATTTCACTGCTTCTGCTAAACTGCCATCATTTTGCTCAGTGTTGTATATTCTGCTTACTCAGAAGTTTTTGTTTACTCATAATTTGGCTTCTCTGTGCTTCTGTTTCATGTCTACTTTGCTCTTTTTTTTAAAATCTACACTATTCTACCAATTATTTTACTCTATTCTACTTTCTTCCTATATTTCATACTAAAGCATTTTGATGGGCCTAGACTGCACCATGATTCCAGGTGGGTGGAACTTTTGAATTGGTCAGTCTATTGTTAGATGCTCATTTGAGTCCAAAAAGCTGTGAAGGCCACACAGAACTGTGGAGGCAGGAGGCGGGTTCAGGCTCGCGGAAGGGCTGTGCTTGTTGCCTCAGTCGATGCTTAGCGATTTCCTCTGTAAGATGACTGTTGGCACCATGGGTGCTGTAACTGATTTGCCCGTGTTCGTGAAGTCAGATGTTGCCTAGAAATCAGTACAAGTCAAACTTCCGTACAACAAAAATTCCCTTTTGAGTATTAGATCCCATATTTCACATACTTCATATTCAGTTTTGATTTAAAGTTGATTTGGTTCATAGCAGGCTTCCTCCTTGACCCATCTTCTCCTCTCCTTGTTTTAAGACCAAATGAAATTGAACTGGATAGTAAATGCAAATACTGTGGTTTTGTTGCAGTTATTCAAGAATACTAGATCTTTTTCTCTCATCATTTTATTTTGTGTATGTTTGGTGTGAGCTCTGCTTCCTCTCAGTTATGAGAACATACAATTTATTGCTCAGGAGAGACCAGTTTGAGTGTGAAAGTGAGCTTTTTCATTAGACTAGGCGAATACACATAGAATAGGTCTGCCTCCGGCAAACTGGTAGTGTGGCTGTCCTAGTCATGGGTCCCTTCCCGCTGGACTTGTTTCAAGCTCTAAGAAATTATGGGCTGGAAGAATCACAGCCTCTTATCAGAATGTTTTGGAAACACAGTTTCTTCATTTCTTTTCAGTCTCTGCCCATTCCTGCTGACTAGATTCCACACCTGGCACTCATGGTGGTGATCTCTGGCATAAACTTTCAACTCCTGTGTCTCCCCATGTTGGCTCATCCCATTCTCAGAACTCAGCATCTCATGGATTTTGGGTGAGGCTGGAGGAAAACAAAAACACAGGGACAGCCAGCATGTGTCTCCAGGGGGTCTCCAGCTCCACCCAGCAGTCTGCCCACACTCCCCTTACCATATTGCTCTTGTGTTCTAGTGACTATTTCATACTTCCCTTCTCTGCTTAAACACTGTTACACTTTGACTATGCTATTATATCGAATATGCTGCTTATTTTACAAAGAAAATGGAAGCAATTAGAAGAGGACTTTGTTTTTTTTTTACCACAAAACCTTTAAATCTGCCTGATCTGAACACACACAGTCAATGCCATCAGGCTGCCCAGACCTGAGAATGCACTCCACACTCCATAGTCTATGTTAAAAGTACTTTCTGGAACACATTTTAACGGCAATGTATGTGTAGTGTCTGCATACTCTCACCTCACATTCTCTCTTCAATCATTTTTACACCTGGCTTCTGGTTCTCTCAGAACTACTTTGAAGGTCATCAGTGACTTCCAAGCGACAGCTCTCTGCCATGCTCTGTCTTCCCCTTCTCAGCCTCTCTAATCTGAATTTCCTTGTACTTCACTAACTGCTCTTTTGCTAAAGCCTACCCTGTCTCAAAAGAGGGACGTTCCTCAGTTCACGTTCCAGCTCCATCACACAGTTTCTTAATGTATTTATGCCCCAATTTCCTTATTTATAAAGATGAAAGAGATTTTATATCTTAAAGTGGTTGTGAAGATTTAGTCAACTGGGCTAAGTCCTTTAAAAAATGCTTGTTAAGAAAGTAAACAGGGGCTGGAGAGATGGCTCAGAGGTTAA
The DNA here is from genome assembly GCF_000622305.1 of Nannospalax galili. Classification (NCBI taxonomy): domain Eukaryota; kingdom Metazoa; phylum Chordata; class Mammalia; order Rodentia; family Spalacidae; genus Nannospalax; species Nannospalax galili. Next base: position 3,369,839 of record NW_008337640.1, on the reverse strand, counting down.
GAGCACTGACTGCTCTTGCAGAGGACCTGGGTTCAATTCCCAGCACCCACTTGGTGGCTGTAAACCGTCCTTAACTCTAGTTCCAGGGGAATCCAAAGCCATTTTCTGACCTCCGTGGCATTGCACAACACAGGTGCACTCACATACATGCAGGCAACACGCTCATACACACATACACACACACACACACATACACACACACACACACACACACAAATTCTAAAAAAAAAAAAAAAAAAAGAAAGTAAACAGTATGCCCCACAAGCTATTCTCCTTCTAGCCTTGGGCACAGGCCCACATCTGCTCTCAGCACCCCAGATCTCTGGTCTACCCTCTTAGCCCAAACCTGCCCACTGTGTCCTGACCCCTTCTACATGTTCTCATAGCAGTTTATTTTTGTGATTCGATTCCTGCTCAGCTATCATTCCAATTGGAGACCCTCCCCAGCGACCTTATAGAAACTCCTTTCCCCACCACCCCACTGTCTTTTCTCATTGTCACTTAAAATACTTACACTGCTTATTTGCACGCGTATTTTCCATTTCCCACACTAGAAGACAAGCTATGAGATGACAAGGGCTTTGTTATATTTGTCATAGCTTTTCCTGTGGTTATCATACTGCCTGGCATATAGTAAGGATTCAATAACTATATATTTTACATGAATGATTGAGTGAATCATATTTTTCTGCAGTGCTATCAGTAGAATATAGAATGTGGTGGCAAAATTATTGAAGTTCATAGGCTCAAAATTATTCTTGCCTTACTTCTCTTTGAGAAAGGACTTTATGGTTTCATTGCTTTTCTGTTGCTTATTGGAGAATTCAGAATCCTTGTTTTCCCCTCACTGTATCATTCTTGCCTAAATACTTCTGGGTTCGGTTTCAAACAGCATAGTTTCAGCTGCTGTCACATGAAGGTAATGTTTTCAAAACCCTTCATCTCAGCACTTGGGTTTTGAATGATCTAACACACAGGAATTAACATGTGTCTGTGTTTTTTCCTGACTCGTTTTAATACTCGTTTTAACAAAGATACTTGTTTACTCATTTTAATAAATATAAATCTCAGGTGTTCCCACTCTTTTGTGTCCTTCTCTGAACTGTGGCTTTTATTGTCCAAGAGCGTGTTATTTCTTCCCTTGGCCTTTGCTTCTCTGTGCTGAGTGATTTCTCTTTGTGTAGTGCTGTTTTATGGTAGGTGATCATTTAAAGAGAAAACTGTATGATCTGCCATTTTTGGATAAACATTAGGTTTTCAAAATGGACAAAGATATTTCTTGACATAGCTATGACAAAATCAGAACTGGTCATTCATTGTTTTATTCTTAACCCAAACCCCAGGGTCATTGAACCACATTAATGAAATCTCATGGGCATTGACTTGGGTTTGGTCAGATTGAGTTCTAATCTCGGTTATAACACTGATGTTTATTAGGATGGACAGTTATTTAACTTCTTTGAGTCCCAGCTTATCCTCCTATAAAATGGCTAATATAGAGCATAGGTTTATTGTTTCAAGCATGAACAAAGATGTAAATACAACAGCTGGCAAATTCCATCTAGTAAAGATGAACCAGATGGCTGTCACTGTTGTGTTAGCTATAATTCTTTATGGCTTTACTTGATAGCCGTAAGTTTCATATAAAGTTAGAGGCAATTTGTATTCATTAACATTTTTGAAACCAGCATTCACTCTATTTTTTAACCAAGAAAATATAATTTGATTGGCTATCTTTCTCTTGCTCTCGGAATTTCCTAATTTCTATTCAGAAGACATGAAAACAATATCTCTACATTCTGAAACTGTTACTCAGAATGATAGAAATGGAAAGCTATTGATCTAGACATTGGAAGAGAAGGAGAAAATGTATGGAGGTAAAACACGCAATATATAAATTGGCATGACCAGATCTTCACCTGCCTGGGATAGGGTGCGACGGGTGTTTGTGAAGCTTGCTGTAGGGTTTGTCAGCCATGTCAGAGAGCTGGGATGCCTCTGAAAAGTATAGCCAAGAATTGGAACATTTTGAAATGGATTATGTTGTGGTCAAATTGGTATAGTTAGCCATGTTATGGAATCACCGAGGTGTCCAACAGATGGATGCATAGGGAAAGCATGCTATAGACATTCGATGGACTCTTATTCAGCCATTAAGAGGAATGAATTTGTAAGTGAAATAAGCCAGGCTCAGAAAGACAAATATTATGTATTTTCTCTCCTATAGAGAATCTAGACTTAAATAAAAGACTCAAAATCAGAGAGGGGCCTTTATGGGAAGAGGAAGGGAATGTAAAGAAAGGAGAAAGGAGGACAGGAGAAAATAATTGGTGAGTGTGAATAAGACCCCACACATGCGACATGAGCATGAGAACGCTGTAATTTAACCCTTTATGCTGTACAATGAGCGTATGATAATAAAAACTAAAACATTATTGGCAGCAATGTGAAGACCAGATGTAGGAAAATGTTCTGGAGAGGAAACTACATTGCATGTTGCGGTGTGCTGTCCAGATCACCCTTCTGGATGAGGGGCAGCCCATATTCAATGACTGATTCTTGTGTGGTGGTCATCCCCCTTTTCTTAATCTGGGCAAACTCCAAAGGACCATCTTAGTTTCAGAGCTCCCCGTGGGGTGAGCTAGCTTTTCTTCTATCTATGCAGATATTTAGCTTCTCTCCAAACCACGTTCCCTCGCTTCCTTTCAGATATTTTCTTTTTAAAAAATGTGTGTGTGTGTGTGTGTGTATTGCCTGCATGTATGTAAGTGTACCCATGTCACGAAATATCTGAGGAAGCCAGAAGAGGAGTTGAATCCCCTGGAATTGGAGTTATGAATGGTTGTAGCCACCATGTGGGTGCTGTGAACCAACCTGGGTCCTCTGGAAGAGTAGCCAGTGCTCTTAACTGCTGAACTATCTCTCCAGTTCTGTATTTTTATTTGCTTAAATTTGATTTTATTTTTGAACATTTCGTACATGAGTATTGTCTTTGCCTTATCTCTTTTGCTCCTAGTCCCCCACCAACTCTTCCTATGTCACCCACTCTCAGTTCTTGTTCTCTTATTATTGTTACATCTACATAGATACATTTATAAATATGTATAAATATATAACACATATTATAAATATAAATGTACCGAGTCCATTAATTGCTGCTCCTGTATATCTGTCTTTTGGGCTGTCCACTTGGGATTAGATAGCTTTTCAGGGAGCTAGTCCTTAAAGAACAATGATTCTTGCCTACCTTGGTATCCACTGATTGCTTGCAGCTCTTCATTTTGAGGTGGGTCCACATGACATTCTCCCTGTCCACATTGATATATCAATTGATTTTGTGATTGTGCAGATCTTGCTAGATGACGATTCTGTGGAGATTTCATTGGCACAATTTCTCTATCATGTCTAGAGTACATTTTCTTAATGAATTTCTATACACGCTTCTTGTATAGAAATCTCTGTTTCCATGATTGCTTCCAGGCAACCTGGCCTAAGACAGAAAAACACTTGCAAAATTTCAAGTAAGAAATGTAGCCATAAATGACAGGGTCTAACATTTATATAAAGGAGAGAATAAATTCTCACAACTTCACAAACAAGTCAGCAGAATTTCTCTCTCTCTGTCTCTCTTTCTCTTTCTCTGTGTGTACGCACGAGTGTGTGTGTGTGTGTGTGTGTGTGTGTGTGTGTGAACAATGCAAGGGAGGGTAGTTTCCAGGATAATTTCCTAGTTTATTATTTAGATAACTGGGCTACTCTATTTCTCCAGGCATATATGGTACCTAAAATTTGGCCAAGGTCAGGGCTAGGAGTAGTTCTACCTTCTTGTCTATGTAGTGTGGAGCTTGAAGCTTGAGAAAAGGAATGACAGCAGCCAGCGCCTTTCGCCAGCATGAAACAAACAAAAATTCCATTTAAATCATCAAACCAAAGAAGTGGAACAGAGGGAGGAACCAGAGACCTCATTAGAGAACTTGGGCTGATGGGTTGGAATGGAGGTCAGAGACACTGGGAGACAGATTTAGGAATTTTGTCCTCCTGTGGGAAAGGAGTCATTCAAATACAGAGGGAGAGGGAGAGGGAGAGGGAGAGGGAGAGG
>NW_008337640.1:3359455-3365704 GCF_000622305.1 Nannospalax galili | reverse complement strand
GAGAGAGAGAGAGAGAGAGAGAGAGAGAGAGAGAGAGAGAGAAACAGGCTGGTACCTATGCTTTAGACCAAAGAAGGAATCATTGGAGTAGGAGGATGGTCTGGGAAGATGAAAACTTGCCACTCAAAATATAAGCTTTTATCAACTACAAAGCTTTGCAAAGCATAAGCTGCTTTAATCCCACTGTTCTTGAGAACTGGGCTTCATGTTTCTATTATTAATACAATGATGAAAATAGAGGCCCTGGAACATTGGAGGAAAAAGGGAGTTTTATATAGGCTTAAATACCATATAAACAAACAAATTAAAACATTTTCTTCCCACACCTACATTAAAATGTGTAAGAAAAATATATTTTTTGAGCTATATTTCAAAATAAAAATAGAAAGGAAATGGGGCAAGAAACGGGCATAGCATGCTAGTTCCTTTAGCATTGCTGTGATAAAAAAAAAGATCTGACATAAACAATTTAAGGGAGGGAGAGTTCATTCTGGCTTGCAGGTTTAGTCTAGAGTCCTTGGCTTCACTGATCTGGGACTGCAAGGAGGCAGAACATCATAGCTATGAGAGTGGGTGGTGTATGAATTTCCTTTACTCATGAGAGTCAGAAAGCAGAGAGAGAGAGAGAGAGAGAGAGAGAGAGAGAGAGAGAGAGAGAGAGAGAGGCCCAGGACAAGATCCAGCCCTCAAAAGTATGACCTGTCTTCCTCTAGCCAGGCCCTGTCTTCCCAAATTTCTACCATCTCTCAAAATAGCAGCACCACCTGAGGACCAACACTTCAGTACATGAACCTTTTGTGAGATATTTCACACCCAATCAGAGCATATGGTTAAATTGTTTGTCGTAGTTTATTTTCAGGTTACGGTGATAAAGTATCCAAAAAAGCAACTTGGGGGAGAAAGTGTTTAACTCACAGCTCAGGGTTACAGTCTGTCATTGCCTGGAAGTCATAGTGGTCAAGCTGCTGGCCTCTTGATCCTCGCAGCACTAATCAGGGATTTCTGGAAGGATGCTGTGTCTGATGTGATTAGCACATATAAGCAAATACCTTCAGAAAATAAGATTCCCTTCAACAATGGCTGTGGGCCTCATGAGATTTTTGAAAAAGGATTTAGCTTCAGCGCTAACAGAAATTCTGCTTGAGTTGCCAGTCAGTCCTATGGAGTGGCTAGCTCCCCAAATCAACTAATCAGTTCCCTAAAATCAATACGCCTGTCTCTGTGTCTCTGTTTCTCTCTGTCGCTCTGTCTCTGTCTCTCTGTCTCTGTCTCCGTCTCTGTCTCTCTCTCTCTCTCTCTCCCCTTCATATCTGCAGGTTTCGCATCTTCAGATTATGGACTGAAGATATTTAAAAGTCATTTTGTTCTTCTTTACCTTATACTTTTTTGCTCTTCATTACTGATTGAACTTCTTAGTATAACAACAATTTATATGCCACTGGGGAGACTGTATTAGTGATTATGAATAACTGAGATATGTGGGAGGATATACATAGACTATATACAAATAAACCATTATTTTAGGAAGGACTTGAGCATAGGCGGATTTTGGTGTCTGTGACTATCCTTTGGGTGCTTTGGGATGACTATGTGTGGGTATGTGCATGTATGTCTATAATGTAACTACATAGATATAACATGCATAATGCATGTATTATACATACATACATGTAGAGGCCTCTGACTGATGCACACCTCTAAACTTCATCCACACAATGACTGCGGAGTAGTTTCTGTTTTTATTTTTCTATTTTTTTGGTTTTTTTGAGACAGGGTCTCCCTGTAGCCCTAGCTGGCCTGGATTTGCTATGGAGATCAGGCTGGCCTCAAACTCACAGAGATCTGCCTGCCTCTGCCTCCCGAGTGCTGTTTTTATTCCAGATTCTTCTGTCTCCCAAGGAAGCAGTATCCTGGACACTAAACACATACTGCTAACTAGAGCTCTGCTCTGTCAAAGTATTTTTTCTCTAAGTCAGGCTAGAACACTGAGGATATGGGATGTGGGTGATGAGAAGTGATAAACTTACCGACTCCCTTGGAAGAAAGCGCAGGACTTCTGTTCCTGAAAGAACAGGAAAGAGCAGGATAGTATTTCATTCTTCTACATTTGTTGAGGATTGCTTTATGTCTTAATATGTGGTCTATTTTGGAGAAATTTACATGGACTTAGAAGATTCTTGTTGCTGATCTTCATTCTTGATGCATTCTCCTTTCACGAGTGGGTATAATCTGGAGCTGTCTGATAGATCCATTTGATTCATGATGTCAATTAACTCCGTTTCTCTCTTCAGTTTTTGCCCGATGACTTGATTACTGGTGAGAATGAGACATTAAAGTTACCCACAATCACTGTGTTCAGGTCAGTTTGTGGTTTAAGTCAAATACTTTTTGTTTTACGAAATTTGCTGCCCCTGCGTTTGGTGCATAAATGTTTAGAATTGTAATATTCTCTTGGTGATTTTTTTTTAAATTAGTGAGTATGTAGTGACCTTTATCTTTTCTGAAGAGTTTTGGTTTAAGTGTGTTTTGTCAGATATTAGAATAACTATGCCTGTTTGTTTCCAGGGTACATTTGCTTAGAATATCTTTTCCCATCCTTTTATCCTAAGGTGGTATCTACTACTGATTGTGTGGTATGGTTCTGGTGGCAACAAAAATGCCCTGTTTTCTAATCAAATCTGTTAGTCTGTGTCTGTTTATTGGTGAAATTGAGACTGTTTTTAAAAATATTTTATTATTTTTATTTTATGTGTATGAGTTTATTGCCTTCACGTATGTAAGTGCATCTGTGTCATGCAATGTCTGCAAAGGTCAGAAGAAGGTGTCAGATCTCCCACAACTGGAGTTATGGATGGTTGTTAACTGCCATGTGGGTGCTGGGACTCAAACTCTGGTCCTCTGCAAGAGCAGTCAGTGCTCATAACTGTTGAGCCATCCCTCCAGTCCGTAACTGAGACTGTTAATATTGAAAGTTATTATTTAACAAAGGATTTTACCTCATGTTGTTTTGCTGCTGTGGTTTTACTTTCTTAGATATCTTTTGATTAACTTTCTGGAATTGCTTCTTTATTCCATGTGCTCTCTCACGTGTGTTTAACCTTCCATTCTGAACAAAGTATTCTTTTCGGTAGAGCTGGCTTAGTGATCATAATTTCTTAAATATGTTTTTATCATGGAAAATTTTCTTTCTTCTTCGGTTATGACTGATAATTTTTCTTTATAAAACAACCTAGTTTGGCATTTGTGCTCTTTGAGAACTTGTAGAACAGCAGTCCAGTCCATCCTGGCTGGATGGAAGTCTCCATTGAAAAGTCTGGTGTTACTTTGATTGACCTGCCTTTATTTGTGATTTGGTTCTCTCACAGTTTTCAATGTCTCTTCTTTGTTCTGTGTGCTAAGTGTTTTGATTATTAAGTGATGTGGGGAGTATCTTTTCTGGTCTTGTCTTTTTGGTGCTCTGTGTGCCTCTTGAACCTTGATAGGCATCTCTTTCTTTAGATTTGGGGAAATTCTTCTATGATTTTGTTGAAAATATTTTCTGTGCCTTTGACCTTGGCTTCTTCCCTTTTTCTAGACCTATGATTGTAGGTTTGGTCGTTATACAGTCCTGTACGTTCCATCCCTGTATTTTTTTGTTGTTGCTGCTGTTGTTGTAGATTAAACATTTTCTTTCATTAAGTGATCTAACTCCTCTACCTTGTGGTCAAACCTTGTGATTTCCCTTTCACTTGATGCATTCTATGGCGAGCTTTTTTCTACTCGGTTTTTTATTTAACTGAGTTTCTCATTTCAAGTTTTATTTAAGTTTTTATTTTTTTCAGAAACTATGTTTTATAAAATTTGATTTTCATAACTTTGGCAGTTTTCTTTACTTAATTTAACTGTGTTTTCAAGATCTTTCATTCTGGAATTGATGCATATCCTCTCTGAGTTCCTTGAACATATTTATTATTGATTTTTTTAGTCATTGTCTTATGACTCAACTAAGGTGCTTTTCTCAGCGAACGTTACAATGGGTATACTAATTTCTACAGAAGACATTGTCTTGGTATTCATGTTGTTTGTGGTTTTGTGATGGGACCTAAGCACCTGGAGTTATGTTGTTTTTGGTGTGTCTTGCAATGGATATCTAGTCTTACCTTTGTTGAGCAAGTTTTTGGATCCTTGCTTGCTGTTACCCCAACTCATTTGATTGTGGACCTGCTCAATGGTGCTTGGAGTTCAGTCTTGGGACAACTCTGTGTTAATGTGTGAATGAGGTATTAGAAGTGATCCTAGCAAAGCTAGGGATAGGTGGATATTCTGAGTCCAGTAGAAAACCTTCTGTAGGGTTAGAAGATTCTTGTTGCTGCTCTTCAGAAGTCTGTAGAAGGCTTAATGGGTTCTATAGGTGGTCCTTTATGGCAGGGGCTGGGGTCACAGTGGGAAAGTGCTTACTTGGGGGCTGTGTAAAAGATGCCACACCATCCTCAGCTGGAGGTGGATAGAGTGGAGGCTGGGCTGGGGGGTCCCTACCGGGGTTAAGGTCACAAGATGCCATCTAGCCCTGGGTGGTATGGTGGGTAGAATGTCTTACAGGGCAGGCATATTGGCTCTCTGAGTGTATTTCTTTATGTTTAGCTAAAAAAATTGAATCTTGGCTGAATATTTGATAATGAAATGTATACAGTATCTTCAAGATTTTTCAAAGTTGATCAATATTTTGATTTTATGTGTCAATGCCAAGAATGCTGCTTTGCACAAATATTTAGAACAAAATGCTAGAAGTATTATTTAGGGCAATTTCAGAAACTATTGGAAATTCTGTTAATCACAAGTCAAAATTAATTGAACAATTTTTTACAATGAAGTTGAAGTCAGCAACTCAAAAAACAATTTTAAAAATATTTTACTTATTATTTTTATGTGTATGCGTATGGGTGTAGGTAAATGCACCCATGTTGTGCAATGCCCACGGAGAACAGAAGAGACTGTCAGATCCCCTGGAACAGCTGTTAGCTGCCATGTGGGTGCTGGGATTCGAACCTGGGTCTTCTGCAAGAACAACCAGTGTTCTTAACTGCTGAGCCATCTCTCCAGCCCTCAAACAGCAATTTTTAAAACCAAACACTCTAATGCAGTACAATCCATTGATATGCTGATTCGATACATGGTGAGGAATAATGGTAAGAAAATATGAATAGTCTTTGCTTTCCGTAAGGGTAGTACACTGTGTCTGTATAGTAAGATACTGCAGTTTGTAGTATATAATAGTTTCAAATTTGACCTGAGGTGTTTCAGACAGACTCATTCATGTTATGTGGTGTAATGTCGTGCACGGTGCAATGTGTGGGTGATGTATACTCAGAACCAAGGTTGCAGTGAGGTCATTTGCTGCAACACAGCCACATGCTCCTAGAAACAGCTTGGAATTATTTCATGCTAGATTTTGAGTTAAGTTTTGGGTTTTGCCCATTTAGATGTCTTTTACTGTTGTTAATTTTATGTGGCTTCCTCTACCCTCGCATTCAGTTATGAGCTGCCATAACAGGACATGATCCATGGTTTAAGAAGTTGGGATATAAAAGACTTCCAGCTTTAAGCAGGAAATAATTGATGCTTGTGTTTTGTGTTTGCTGTTCCAGAGAAAGGAGTGAGGGAGTGAATGGTTTCATGATCTACACGAGCAGGGTTTGTAGGCAAGCCTCTCTTTGCCTAGCCACCCCCCCCAATTTCACCAAATGGAAATGTTTCTTTTTTATCCTTTCACCAAATGACTGTCTAGGTCTTACATGAAGACAGGATAGTTCTGCTTCTAGTATGACCTACTTGATTCCCTTGTTAAACAAGCAACTCTCAACTAGTAATCCCCAGGGGTATGTGAAGTATTCTCAGCCTGCACTTAAAAATACCTCTCTCTCTCTTTATCTCTATCTATCATCTATCTATCTATCTATCTATCTATCTATCTATCTATCTATCTATCTATCTATCATCTATTTATCTATCATCTATCATCTATCTTCTATCATCTATCATCATCTCTATCTATCTATCTATCATCTATCTATCATCCTCTCTCTCTCTCTCTCTCTCTCTCTCTCTCTCTCTCATCTAATCTATCTATCATCTATCTATCTATCTATCTATCTATCTATCTATATATATGTCATCTATCTATCATCATCTATCATCTATCTATTTATCTATCATCCATCTTCTATCATCTATCTATCTATCATCATCTATCTATCATCTATCTATCTATAT
>NW_008337640.1:3350407-3359330 GCF_000622305.1 Nannospalax galili | reverse complement strand
CTATCTATCTATCTCTATCTATCTATCTATCTATCTATCATCTATCTATCTATCTATCATCTATCTATCTATCTATCTATCATCTATCTATCTATCTATCTATCTATCTATCTATCTATCTATCTATTATCTTTCTATCTATCATCTATCAAAAATTTACCATCTCAACATTTTTAAATGTGTGGTTAAGTAGTGTTTACTGTATTACATTATACAACCTTCTCCAGAACAGACTTGTTTTCTCAGACTCTGGTGTAGCAGCTGTGCTTAGCTATTTGGTATGCGTGGCTCTTGCTTGAACTGAATCCTCCCTGATGCCCTTAAGAGGGGCTTCTTCCACTCGCTTGGCACTGTGCTAGTTTTCCATGGATGTTGGAACAGCTCATTAAAAGTCCATGGTTTAAAACAATAAAAGCGTATTATCTTATAGATTTGGAGGTAGACTTCTATCTCATCAGCTACAATGAATATATCAGCAATAATGTGCTTCTTTCTGGAGTCTCTAAGAGAGATCAGTTTCCTTACCTTCTCCAGCTTTGAAGAGTCCCCTACGGTCTTGGCTGGTGGTTCCTTTCTTCCATCTTTTAGGCCAGCAACACAGCATCTCTCTTATTCCACTTTTGTCATCATGGTTCTCTGATCTATCTCTTTATCCTCCATCCTTCACTTGGAAGGACTCTTGTGATTATGCTGAAACCACACAGACAGGCCAGGATTATCTCATCTCTCTTTTAAGTTCAGATGGTGATCACCTGTAAGCCCATCTGCAGCTGTAATTCCCATTTTCCATGAAACTTAAGTAGGCATCTTTTGGGAGCTATCATTCCACCTACCACCAGCAGCAGCTTGGCAACCATCCTTATCTTTCTAGACTGTGAGGTAGTTTTCCCACCACCTGCCCAATCAGTTTTTCCTCACTAAGACAGAGAAAAGAAAATCACAGAATGGGAAGATGAGTTCTGAGCTATTACATTTTCACAAATATGGTCCCAATTTTACAGAAAACAAAAGTGAAATTTAAAATCTTTGTAAAGAGTAACACTGGCGCTTAGAAACATCTTTTAGACGTCATTTAATTGAGGGATGGGAAACTTCCCATCATCCTTGAAGATGAACCATGCTTCTTTTTTTTCTTCTATTAACCTGAAAAAATGTCATTGGGGTCAGAGCTCCTCCACTTTCAGGTTATGTTAACGTCTGAGTGTCCAAATGAGTTCACTTCAATTTAAAAATTTGAAACAATTATATTTTCAATTTATATATTATAATTCCTAATATTATGACCAAGAATTTTTTCAAGATTAATTTTTCAGTGTAGCTAGTTGTTTAAAATAATGTAATCATTGAAATGATACATATTGTCTCTTAGAGAATGAAACACTTCATAGATAATACTCCAGAAAGTACAAGAAGCCCACTTAGGTCTTTTTTTTTTTTAATTCTTTTAATACTTGAAAAAATTTGCTGACTTTTTTTTTGACTAAAATTGATGGGAAGAATGAATAAATAAAACACTCTAATTAAACATAGCTTATCATTGTATGTTCAAAATTGTTCTTGCACACTTTTAATACAGCCCTTGGGAGGCAGAAGCAGGTAGATCTCTGTGAGATCAAGGCCAGCCTGGTCCACATAGTGACTTCCAGGTGGGCTGGGACTAGAGAAACCCTGTCCAAAAAAAGTAGGAAATTGGGGCTGGAGAAATAGCTCAGTGGTTAGGAGAACTGGCCACTCTTGCAGAGGATCTGGGTTCCATTCCCAGCACCCACATCATGACTAACAACTGTCTGTAACTCCAGTTCCAGGGAATCTGACACCCTCTTCTGACCTCTGAGGGCACTGCATGACACAAGTGCACGTACACACATTCAGGCAATATACTCATACACATAAAATAAAAATAACAAGTAAATTTTTTAATAAAAAGTAGGAAGCTGATAAATCATGAGCTATTTGAAATGAAACAGAGGGTGTGCATTGCCTTGAGGACACATCTCTGGAAGCTATAATTTTATAAATTACTTTAAAGGGAAAAACTTTGTTTTAATATATTTATGAGAGCAGAAAAGAAATATTTAAATGAATTTTAAATTAGAATCCTTATGTCTGACATGGGTTCTAAGCTAAAGCTATAGAATAATGGACCATTCTTTGTACTTAAAGATGACACAGTCAACTCTCTGCTAGTAGGAAGGATAGTCTATGCTAATAAAAACTGAACCTCTGCCCTCCCTCTAACTTTCCAGTTGTATTACCTGAACTAAAGGTCAGTAAGTCACTCAGATGATATTGCTGAGGGCTTTCTGTGTGCAAGGCACTGATGATTAATTCAGGAAAACATAAAAATAGTCTTTGAGAAAGAAACTTGGTAATTCTGTGCTGTATTTTGAAAGAAAGATTTATAAGATCTCCTAGTTTAATTTATTCCTAGCCATGTCACAAGAATACGAACTGCTCCTATGAACCTAGAGCTGTGGTCCTCTCTTGTGAGCTGAAGCTGTGGTCTGCTCCTACCAGTGAGCTGGAGCTGTGATCCTCTTCCATGAGTCTGGAGCTATGGTCTCCAATCATGAACCATGGTTCCACATTCATCTGGTAGGTGGTGGGTTGATGGTGGGGCATATTGGAGGATGGAGGCAGCTGTTTCAGCCTTCTCGGAGTGGCTGCATCCCCCACGACCCCTCCCCTAAGATTCCAAGTTGTGCATATCAGTGGCTTTGACTCTGTGTCAGATTTATGATGAGGTAAAGGAGGTATCTGCCAGTTTCTACTTTTGGGAGGACTGACTCTCAAGAACGGACTTCCCATCTCACTTGATGGCCAGCTAAAGTCTTGACTCCACATATGGTCCTGGGCACCCAGGCCTTGATGTTGGACCTTTCCTGCTCCCAGGCACCAAGCGATTTCCCATCATTTTTCTATTACTCTTCTACAGCTCCAGAAAAAGTACAGCACTTAATTGAACTTTGAAAGATAAAAAAAAGAGTTGGGGAAGTTGGGGGTGAAGGGTGGCTATATTAAAAATACATTGTATCCATGTAAGAAAAGAATCCAAACCGGTATAGTCATAGAAATTCTACCATGGAAATGAGTGCTATAGTAATATATGAGCTGTATAGATGAATTAAAGAAGATTCATTCGGCTCCGAATTTGATTTCCACATTCTAACTAACATGGAACTTAAAATCTCTTACATGTGGAATGTGTCACAGGCCTTAAAAGTAGAGGTTCATTTGCCTAATTTACAAATTGTGAGAGGAAGTTAAACACAGAAAAACTCTATAACACACCATTACTTAAAAACTCATTTTAAAGGTACTTGCTGAGATTCTTTTGAAGTGTGATTATTATTCAATTGAAAATTCTCTTAAGTTTTATGATTTTATAAAGTGATTTATCTGCTGTGCCCATGGGCTGCTACAGATGTTACTTTCCAGGCTGTAGGTTTAATGAGCTTATTTTATAGATCAAAGAGCTGGGGGTCAGGGTAATTAATTATGGCCTTGACTCTGGAAGGGTGATATCTAATCATTTAATGGAATGATCACTGAAAAGTTTTGCTCTTTGGAAAGTATGTGAGATACCAACCTAAGTGATACCAGATCCAGGTCACCTATGAACTGGGACTACTAACTCCTGCCTTTCATGTCTTCTCACTGTTAAGGAAAGTAAACTTGGGCTATGAGATTGTGCAGTGGAAGAGGCTCTTTCCACTAAGTCCGATGACCTGAGTTTGATCCTCAAATCCACACAGGTGAGAGAATTGACTTCCACAACTTGTTTTCTAGCCTCCACATGTATGCTGAGTGTGTGCATGCATGCATGCATGCTTGCGTGAGTGTGCGCACACACACACACACACTCATGGACAGAGAGAGGGAGAGGGAGAGATGGAGAGGGAGAGGGAGAGGGAGAGGCCTTAATACAAATGAAAGAATGTACACACACACTCATGGACAGAGAGAGGGAGAGGGAGAGATGGAGAGGGAGAGGCCTTAATACAAATGAAAGAATGTGTGAATTCCAGTGGGGGAGATATGGGAGGGTGCCAGTGGGGACAGGGATCTAAAGATGATTAAGATTGAGATGTTCTGTATGAAATACACAAATAAAAAATAAAAGAGAAATAAAATTTAAAAAGTTTACTTAAACCCAATGGAGGTGGTAGCACTGAGCTTTTGTGTGTGTGTGTGTGCGTGCGTGCGTGCGTGTGTGTGTGTGTGTGTTTCTGGGTGTGTATGGATGTACGCATCCCAGAGGTCAAGTTGAGTGTCTTCTGAAATTGCTCTCCATTTTAGTTTTTGAGACAAACCCTTTCACTGAATCATGGGTTCACCAACTCAGCTAAGATGGCTAGCTAACAAGTTCCAGGTTCCTCGTGTCTCCATCTCCCAAGCAGATACTACTGTGACCACTTTTGTATGTGGGTTCTGGGAGATTGAACTCAGGTCCTCATACTTCTACAGCAAGCATTTTCCTGACTGAGACATCTACCCAGTGCAGCATCAATGCCTTATAACTGAGCTTCAGTCGAACCATGAATAGCATTTTATTATCAACCTGCCCTTAACCCTGAGGCTTTGATGCTACAGTGTGACATGCTGAGCATTCCAAACAAGAGGAATAAAGCTGACATTATTCTTTTCAAATCATCCAGCTCATTCAGTCACCTATACACCATCATGTATAGGATAACATTTGTGTACAAAGATGCCTAGGACCCAGGCCTTCCCTCCAGCAGCAAACAATGCCTTCATTTGTAATAAGGGAAAGAGTGACAGAGACCACAATGAAGGTGAGCAATAGATGTCAGGAAAGTACTAAAGGTGGGCAGAGCTACTGAAAGCCCAGATAGGAAACTAGACTTACTGTAAAGGAAGCTGAACAGGAGGATGGAGGGTAAGTCTTGGATTTCGGGATCAGATGGACCTGAGTTTGTTTTACTTTTGTGATTTCTAATATAAGATTATTTGCCTCCTAGACATTTGCTCCTGGGCATAATGATACTGGCTTCCTGTCATTCTTTATGTGATTAGTAATTGTATTCTAAAGACTTCAAAGCAAAAATGCATAAAGTGATTACTACGAAAGAGTTGCTATAGATTTTTTTTATATATTATATGTATATATATTACACATACACACACACACACACACACACAGAGGCATATATGACTGCCCAGAGATTTAGAAAAACTGTTGGATGGAACAGAGAATTGGACTAGATTTCCTTTGCCTATGATTCAATGGATCTGCCTATACCAGCTTCCTCAAGCAATCTTTAAACATAGCTGTCCTTGAAGTCAACTATACTGCACTGGGTCTCCACTAGAGAAACCAGCAAATTCTATAAATCAGAGCTCCCTAGTGCAGATTTGATTTATCAGCACATCATTCCAAGTACATTTCAACCTAACAGATCTACTGGGCTCCAGGGAGAGAGCTGTAGGGCTGGGGTGGGAAAGAATTGCCACATAATTCACGTTACTCATTCCTGACCTGACGGAACATAACCAGAGTCAAAGGTGATGCCAGAATGAGACGAAAAACACTGGGGAACAAATCCTCTCTTAATTTAAGCATTTTATTTAAAGCTTTGAAAGCAATGTTTAAACGTCATATCTATTGGTACATTCTGGAACTGAAAACTCACAGCCCCAGAACACCCCAAATGTTTGTTCCTTCATAGCAGATGTTTTTAATATAATTGGAAGAAATGGAGCACACATGTTATAATAATATTTATAAACACTCCTTTTCTGCCAGCCAGATCCATGCAGTGAATCTGGCCAATCTCCTTTGTCTGTTTTCTGAGCTTTGACAAGATGCTCCTAAATAGCTATGTGGTATTTTAACATTGTACCTGGTGCTCATGAGAGAGAATGTGTTTCAAATGCCCAGTCTGGGCACTGCTAATTGTATAAAATCTCATTCTTTCATTTTGCCCCCCTTAGGATAGGGAATAACTGGTCACTATTTTCCCTTGTTTATTTTACTAGAAGACACTGATGCTGTATTTAAGTCCCTTCAAACCTATGCTGTAGTCTAAGTTTTTCTCCTAAGTACTTCATGAACTTTTCAAACACCTAGATTTTTCTCGTGTTTGTTTTAATTTTCTTTTCTTCTGCTTTTTCTACTTCTTCCCCACCTGTTCTTATCTTTCCAATTGTAAAAGCATTCTTTTATTTCACAAAGTTTCTTATTCAGAGAACTTGCTGCCTGGATATTGAAGAATAGACCCCTAAATGATGTGTCATCTTTCAGTCTTTCACTGGCCCTCCTGGACTGCCCACCTCTGTCTCTTGACAGTTATTCCTGTTTTTGAAAGGACTCCACATCCTTAAGATGTTAGGTGCTAGGTACAGCTACTTTATGTGAAAGATTTGTTGAGTTTTGCAGCTTTCAGTTATTGAGTTCCAAATCTTAATGAGCAATGATGTGTGGAGTCATCAGTCTCTCCATTTTCTCCCTGAGTGAACCTGGATATGGAAAGTTTAGAGTTGTTAATGATTGTCTTATAAACTACTAAGTTGTGTAAATGTGGCCTAGCAGCGTTTTTGAGACATTGTAGATACACTCTTTGTGTTTTAGGATCTGAGAGACAGCTCAGTGCTTAAGAGCATTGGCTGTTCTTGCAAAGAATCTGGGTTTCATTCCCAAGATGCACATGGTAGCAAACAGTCATCTATAGCTTCAGTTCCAGGGATTTGACAACCTCTTCTGGCCTCCATGGGCATTACTCCACATGGAAACCGGCAAAACACTCATACATATAACATAAAATAAGAAAGAAAACAGAAAAAAGGAACACGACCTTAATGTCAGACAGAATGAATGAATTTTGGCTTTGGATTGACTTGTTCTTGTGACTGTGGATAAATAATTAATTCCTTCAGATGCTCATATTCCTTATTTACAAACTTGGACTGTTTCTGAGGATTAAATGAAGAATTATGCAATCATACGAAGAAGCAATTTGACTGCATGATCTATTATCTAAACCAAGACAGTTTTAAAAGTGAAAAAGGAGAGCCATTAATATAACATCAGGAAAAGAGATATAAATCAGGGTTTGTTGGGCAAACTGAGATATTTAGTCAATAGACTATACTTTAGTGCAATGGTTGTGATATACTTATGTGGGTTCTGCTTTAGAGTAGGAGCTAAGTGAATGTTTTGTAAAACTGCAGAGTTTCCCTTTGTTTCCTTTCATATCATTTTCTTCCATGGCATACAGCAAGTCTCAGGGGGAAGAATGAGAGTGTATGACCCAGAAGGATGCTAGAAGGTCTTTGGGAAAGGGTCCTGTGCTTTCCAAACTATAGCTGCATTTGGCAATGGTCAAGAGCAATAATACAGAACCCACAGATGGGTTTAGGGAATGCAAGAACATCAAGATTGAGAAAACTCAGAGGACTCTAATTCCAGAGTGCCTGTGTCCAAATCCTGGATGGGAATAGAAGCAACATTTGCAGGGACTGTCTTGATCTAAACTCTTCATGTAGCTTTTCATTTTCCATAATGTGGCTAGCTCAGATAGTTCTGTGAAGTAAAAAATACACAGAAAATGTTGAAGAAGTGGCACAAAACAGAATGTGAAATAATTTCATTATTATTTTCATATAGATCACATATTGAAGTGGTAACATTAAAATATATCAAATTAGATAATATACATTATTAAAGTTAATTTCAGTTGTTTCATTTTACTTTTTAAATGTACACATATTACAAAACTATAATTTATGTCTGTGGTTTGCACTGGCATTGGCTGGCATTATGGTCTTAGCAGCAGGATGTTCCCAAGAGCAGTCAAGTGAGCCTCTGAGGTTTCAAGAGCCTGCAAACTGAGACAGGAGGTGAAGAGGAGGCAGTAGAGACTTTCTGAGAACAGCGACTAGTGACTGATGACTCCAGTAGCTGAGGGAATATCACATATGTACGACAGGAACGTAGAAGAGGAAAGAAGAGGAAAACTTGCTTACCATTTCGAAAGTGGAAGGAGACTCAGGAACAGAGAGAGGGAGACAAGCAAGGGTGTGGTAGTGTGTGTAAACATGGTCAAAGCATGTGATATGCTAGAATGAAAATACCATTATGAAACCCATCACTCTGTGCCATTAGTATACACTGATAAAGTTGAAAAAATAAGTAAGCTAAGTTTCACTTTTTGCTAATCTAGGTATGATTTGATTGATACATTTTGCATGTAAATTGAATGAAGATTCTTTATTCCTTGTTCACAAATTTTTGACCACTGGACTTCATAGTCAACACTTAATTTAATTCTCACCATCACTGTCATTTAGTTTATTCTTCAAACAATAATACAGTCACAAATGCACATACACACATAAAGGGCTGTGTGTGTGTGTGTGTGTGTGTGTGTGTGTGTGTGTGTGTGTATGTTTAGAGAGAGAGAGGTAGTGGGCTCTAGAATGTTTCTTAAAATCTTGATATAATTCAATATCTATGCCAATGAACATATTATTTCCATCTAAAGGAAGCAAAAGTGCTTATTAAAGACATGATTAGAGGGAAAATGTATTGTTTACATGTTTTGGGGTTGGAGAAATGACTTAGCGGTCAAGAGCACTGGCTGCTCTTGCAGAGGACCTGGATTCAATTCCCAGCACCCACATGGTGGCTAACAACCATCCATAACTCTGGTTCCAGGAAATCTGATGCCTTCTTCTGACCTCCATGAGCATTGCATGACATGGGTACACTTACACACATGCAGGCAATACACTCATATACATAAAATAAAAAATAAAAAATTAATGTGTGTATTGTTGATCAGAATTCATGAAGTTTCTGCTTCCATTGTAGCTCTTTATCCAGTAAAAATGAGGAAGAAGAAAGTAAAGACTTAAAAATGTTCTTAAAAATTTTTATGATACTTTAATTTTAAGGATTAAA
>NW_008337640.1:3331474-3350242 GCF_000622305.1 Nannospalax galili | reverse complement strand
TATGTTTATTTTTACTTATTTGTTTTTTTTTTTCCTGACAGGGAAGGATCTTCTCTGTAGCTCAGGCTGTCCAAAACTGGCAGCAATATCCTTGCTTCTACCCCTCAAATGCTGGAATAACAGGTATGGGCTATCAAGCTTAATTTTTTCTTTCTTTTTAGAGTTTTTGTTTCATTTCCTTTCTATTTATTTAAACAAATTTAATTTTTATTAATTTCACTTTTTATTTATTTTACTTGTTAGTTTTCTTTATTTTACTGTAAGGAAAGCCTTGCTGTCTGGTTCAGGCTGGTTAGGATCTTCTCATCAACGACATTAGAGAGTCACATGCTGTGTCTAGCTGCAAGGGAAGCTGAGGCAAATGTAGTCTTATCTGGGCTAAAATTCAAGTGGTTCTGCATACTGGGAGACAATTAGAAGTTTGTGGCACATTCAGGAAAATAATTTTGCCACTACAATAGTCCATTGTTACTGTGGAGGTATGTATGATATACCACATCTCAACTCAGTGTAGCGTCTTTTAGCTTTTGACTTCTTATGGCTTTGTGCTACAGTACTGTGCTCCTGATAAAATTCTGGGCCTTAAATATAAAAATAAGCTTATCTTGATCAATCAGCATATTTGAAAATCTTTAATAGAAAGCTGTTTCAAACAACAATGGTTACGTTAACACTGAGAAGGGCAAAGCCACAAAATTGGCATTTCATTGAAGAGAGACTTACAATAAAATGATTCATGAGGAATCCTTTTCTCACTCTTTTTATTATCAAGGATTGAATTTTTTCCCCAAAATTAATATGCTGAAGTCTAGCTTCTAATATCTCAAGATGTGAGTGTATTTGGAGATGTAGTAGTTAAAAGAGGTAATTAAAATGAAGCCATAGGTGGACCTCAGTCCAACCTGACTAGCATAAGAGCAAATATGGAGGCAAACACATATAGAAGAAACTTCTGTGATGATACGGGACAGGATGGCCATCTACAAGCTAAGGGATGCAACAAAAGATGCCAACCTTGCAGCTGACATCTTGATCTTGGACCAGCCTCTACAACTGTGGAAAAATAAATTTCTGTTGATTCAGCACTTAGTCTATGGTATTTTACTATGATATCCTGGAGAAGCTAATATACTTAGTGATTAATGAAATCCTTTATTTTAAATACAAAAATCATCCAAGTAGCAGCAGTCATTTGAAGAAAGTGAGATGCATGGAAGATACGTCTCAAAGCAGACAAATAGTGCAACCAACCTCCAAGGAAGTAGATAATTCCAGAAATAAAACGAAAATGAGAAATGATTATTTAATCATAGAGATCCAAAGCAATATTGTACTAGAGACAGGGATTAGTTAAGAGCTCAGAAAACTCCCACCTCCTCGAGCAAATTCACCTCTCTATGACCAGAGAAAGGAAACATGTGAAATGACAAGCGGCAGGCTCACAGTTGGGATGTGCTCCATGGATGTGCTTTCTGTGGATGGCGTTCTACACATTTAAATGTGAATGAGATGAGTTTAGGCATGACGTGTAACATGCCATTCATTACAGTCTTCATTGTTCTTCCCCTCACTAAAGCTTTCACTTGTATTAATGATCTGACCTTGAATTTTCAGTTTGATGCTTACAGTAGAATTAGCTCATTTGCTATGAATCTGGGTATAAAATGAATGAATCATTGATTATAATGATCAAAGTATATTTAGAAATGTCTTCTGAGTGTGATAGCACACCTTGTAATCCCAGTATTTGGAAGATGGAGGTAAGAGGATCATTGCAAAGACATCCGCAGTTACAGAGCAAGTTCAAGGCCAGGCCACGTTACATAAGACCTTGTCTAAAAGCAAGCAAGCAAGCAAACAAAAACAACCCTTTCCCCACAAAACTAAACGACAAAACTAAATGAGCAACAACAACAAAGAGCATGCGGCACGCAGTTAACATTCAGCAAGTGTTGGTTGAAGAGCCAGGCCTATAATTCAGTTCTTATCTGTTGCTCATTTAGTACATTCATTTTTTTCAAAAAGCAAAACATGATATCTTATTGGTAAATTGTGTGTGGCATAGAACTGTGCTGTAAACTTGAAATTCTGTGAAATCAACATTTACATGGTTTAGGACTTCTTCCATGCCTCTAACCAGAATAATAAATGTTTGTGTGTATGTTGTGATGTCATTGCTGGAAGCAGTGACCTGGAAGCAAGCTGAAAGCAATGAATTATCCAAGTATATGTTGCAAACAACATATGAATTTAGGTTGATAGCATACACTTGTGGTTCTGTATACTGCTCTTGGTCAGTAGGGGGTCAGAAAAAGGAAATTTTTTCTGATAAGACAAAGTTTACAGATCATGTGGGATGTACTGTTTAAATAGGGTATGCCTTTTGTTCAAGGAAGAGCTCCAAGAGAAATAAGAAAGGAATAGTTTAGAGAGCAAATTGGGTTACTTATTAGTCTCTTATCCACACTTCTGACTAAAACACAACCCTACTAGAAAAAGAATCATTACCTCTCCAGATGGCCATGGTGCTCCCAGAAGTATTTTTATTTATTATTTATTATTTTGTGTTATGAGTGTATTGCCTGCATGTATGTGAGTGCACCCGTGTCGTGTAGTGCTGTGGAGAAAAAGGCGTTGGATCCCCTGGGACTGGAGTTAAGGACAGTTCGTAGTCACCATGTCGGTGATGGGAATCGAACCCAGGTCCTCCGCAAGAGCAGTCAGTGCTCTTAACCTCTGAGCCATCTCTGCAATTCAGATACCATTGCATTGTGGTCCATCACACTGAAGTACTTGGCCTGATGGATGTTGTTGTTTGTTTTCTAGTAATTTAGAGGATTCATGTTTGTGTGAAAATGTATATGTGTGTGTGTGTAAATGGGCAAATGAAAGTGACAAAAATTTAATAGCTGCTAAATTTGGTGAAGGTACTAAAGGTGCTTCTTGTAACATTTGTATGACTTTCTATAGATTTAAAATAATAAATGTTTCACATAAAGCTGGGGAAATGTTTACGATTTAACTCTAGGGAGGAGAATGAAAAATCTATTTTGTTTTCTATGGTAAACATAGTAACTTGGTATTTTTTTTAGTTTAAATAAACAAAATTAAAAGTGTAAGTTTGGTAATATGGCCAAGAAGGATTCTAGTTTTAGAAACCCCACTAACAGGACTTTCTTATTAGCAGTATATTCAAAGAAAAGCTGCTTAAACTGTTCAGGTATAAGTGCAGAGATATAGTACTCACCTATAGCAAGCAGCTGCCTATTCAATACCTGTTTCTCCTTTCTATTTTATTAAAATAGCTTTGCGCTTGATATCATTGTCAATGTGTTTGTCTAACTGTGTTCCACAAAGTTGTTTTGCATAAAAGTCATTGTCTTAAGAGATGTAAAAGGAATAACTGAATTGGATCTTTCATAGACAGTTAATTTAGACTGTGCCTGGTGCCTTTTGGCACCTTGTAAATAAGAGGTGTGGGTCCAAACCTGAGGCATGCCCTGGGTAGCAGGCCTCCTGCGTCTCTCTAGCTGGTGAGTTTGAGTGCATGTGCTTGACCATATGAGGAACCTTACCACAAGATGAATGTTTTCCTGACCGTAAGTGCTTCTATATTGATCTCAAAATTCTGGACTCAGGACTTGGCAAGTAAGAAAGAAAACAGCTGGGAGCCAAGATGGCAGTGGCATAGCTGACTGACGGATGCCCAAGCAATTGAGGTGGAGAAGGCTCTTGGATCAAGGACTTAAAACACGACTCTGGGAGGATGTCTCATCACTTCTTCCCCCTGGACATGGAGAAAGGTGAGAGGGAATCAGACACCAAGAGGACCATTTCGATCCTCCGTCATGAGGAAGAAAACACTCTGCTGTCTGCCCACTGCTAAGGCCCCTGGGACTCCTGGGTGCTGGGGCCCTGGCCACTGAGCTCAGGTGAGGGGGCTAGGCTGTGGATGCAGCCAGGAGGTAGTTGAGACCACCCTGCCCTTCCACAGCCCATGCAAAAACCACATCATTACTTACTTGTTAAATTACGTAGGTTTTACTCATTGATACATTATCTTTAAGAATAATGAGGGTTGAATTTTTCTTTTAATTTTTAAATTTGCTTTCTGCATGTGTATTTGTGTTGTGGTATGTGTATATATGAATACTCCCATATATGTGAGTGCACGTGTGTGCTTGCTTGTAGAGGCCTAAGGCTGACATCAGGAGTCTTCCTTGATTGCTCTTTACTTATTCAGGGATGCAGGGTCTCACACATACAGCTTACAGTTAAGGGCTAGTCTAGCTAGTCTACTTGCTTCTGGGGTCCCCTCTTCTGCATCCCACATGCTGGGAATATAGCTAGACCACAGCACTGATGTAGGTGCTGGGGATTTGAGAATTCTAGTTCTCACACTTGCACAGCAAACATTTTACCTTCTGAGCTACCTCCCTAGCCACAAGACCGAAATTTGAATAACTGTGAATTTCTTATTCTTCCTACACAGAATAAGCTTGACGAATATTCACCTATTATTATAGCAGTGTAGTAAAACAGAGGAATGTACCCTCTTAATGGCCTAGAAGAGAACAGGTGCTTCCCTATCTTTTCTAATTCTTTTTGAAAACACTCCTATTCACCTTGAGGAATATATATTGATTCAGAATTCTTCAAATATCTTGTGTGTTAAAACATAATTCCTTGAAATCACAATCATAATCAGCCCCATATTTGAAATGAAGATGGCAAATGGGTTTTTTGAATGAATGCAGCTGTCTTTGATGATAATTGCTATTTTAAAAGTCAGATGATCTGTAAAGTAATGAAAGTGACTATCAAGTAGGCTAGGTGAATTCTAAACATATGAAAAGTATTTTTAAAATTTTTATTGAATTTTTGTGTATTTTATACAGAACATGTCAATCAATCTTAATCATCTTTATATCCCCTTCCCCACTGGCACCCTCCAAGAACCCTGCTACTGGGAATTCATATTTTCTGTCATTTGTGCCTATTGTGTCAAGTTAGTGTTCCCAGATGTTTCTTAGTGCAAGTTCATTACTGAGGTCTAGTTAGCTTATCTAGAGTCCCTCACTTTAGGAAGATCAGCTCTTCCTTACCCAGCAGTAATCAGTTGCCAATATTTCTTCAGCAAAGATTAGGGTGCACTGTCCATTTCCCCAGTTCTATGCTGAGTTTTTGTCTGCTTGGAGTTTGAATGGGTCTTGTGCGTGCTGACACCATTGCTGTACATTCATATGAGCTGGGTCCCGGGAGTTTTTAGGACTCTATTTCCACATGGTCATGAACCTCCTTCCTGTCTCTTACAATCTTTCTGCCCCCTCTTCCTGAGCCCTGGGTGGGTGAAGTTTAATATAGGACTCCTGTCCAAGCACCAGCATTCTGCAGACTCTTAATCTCTACACTCTGGCCATTTATGACCTCTTGTGTTCCTGGGCCTGTCGCATTTCGAGCTTCATTAATGAGAACTGAGAGGTTCATTAGTGTCTTCTTTATCCCTTGTTCTATGCTCTGTGAACCTTAGGTGTAGAGGTTGCATTGTAGATGTGCCACTTAGGCTTGGGCAATTTACAGACAATGTCTATGTGTGACTACTTGTGGTACATTTTAATAGACTTCAACTGGTACAAAAGATGCTTCTCTGATGAGTGGTGACTGGGATATTTATTTTTAAATATAAGGATACATGTTTTGCACATAGTAAGAAATTACATTAGTCTAAGAATGTGACAGTCTTGGGGTTTTCTCTAAGATCTATGACCTCTCTAGCCATGTGTATTTGGCTATGCTTACAGTACCATAGATGAGGGTCTTCCCATTGAATGGACTTTTAGTCCAATTAGGTAGGTGTTGATTGCTTCCAAGATAAAAGTGCCACTACTACACCAATGCCATATGCTGTGCCAGTCATTGATGTGGATAACTTTAAATGTGGAAGGCATGGAGGAAGGGTTAGATAGAGAGAGAGAGAGAGAGAGAGAGAGAGAGAGAGAGAGAGAGAGAGAGAGGAAAGATAAATACCTAGTTAGTAAAAAAAAAAACCCAAAGGGAATCATATTAGTCCAACAACCTAATGTCAAATTATACGTACAATATCTCCACGTGATTCCATTTGTATAGCTGAAGGCTACATAAGGAGAGACAGTGACAGATAGGAGAAAACTTCCTATGAATTTTTGGTCAGGGTAGTTCAAGAGACTCCCAAAATTACACAGGTTATTGCCACAGCCCTTGACTGCTTCCTAAAACTTGAAGGTAAGACCTTATTGCTGAAGACAGAACATACTTCATACAGAGGACCAGGAGCAATGAACTGGAACTGACCTGGAAGCCACTTCCCTGAAGGCTAGCTCTCATAGCTTTGGAGAGCACTACGCAAGCTGCTAAGGGACAACATCGATCCAATTGATGGTCCAACACCAGTTTCAAGAAAAGTATTTTTCCTATATGGGATCAATAAAAAGACATAAAAAGGGGCAGCAGTATTTGCAAAATACCAAGAAATTCAATGAATACTATGACATATGAAGGGGAAATTCTATATTTAGTATGTTATAAGATAGCAGATTGATAACACAGATACACGTTTAACTTGGCTTGACATAAAATATGATTAGCCTAAAGCTGGGTGTTAATGTGTGCTTCGTGCCTTTCACACCAGCACTCAGGAGGCAGAGGCAGGTAGATCTCTGCTTTTGAAGCCAGTCAAGTCTACATAGTAAATTCCAGGGCTACATAGTGAGATCCTGTCTCAAACAAAACAAAAGAAAACAAAACAAAAGCAAACGAAAAAGAAAGAGACTTCTACGATGTTTCTTGATTGAAGTTTCTTATTCAAATTATGATCTGTAGTAAGATAGCACCAATATCTAGGTGCACTATTTCATAGAGTAACTTTCCTGTCCTTGCTCAGACTTCTGTCTAAATAAAAATATATTTATGTACATATTAATGTGTATATATAGTTTATCTATCAGGATGTTAGGTTGTGTGTTGTGTGACTGGAAAACAGAAGTCCAAACTATTGATAAAGCAGGATTTCTCTTGAGTCTCCAATATTTTATTATTCAAGTCTTTGTAACCAATGATTAAAATCAAGAATCTGGCGATCTATTTCACAGCACTCAACATTTTAATTTTTCATGGAGTGAAAATTTATAATTGAACCAAGGAACGTTAAGGAGACAAATATATAATGGATGCCAGGAAAATACCTAGCCCTGTTTTCACTTTCCCTTTTCAATATAACCCCAAGAAGCAAGTGAGCGTGTGTCTCCTTATACAGCCTAGAGCCAGGATCTCAGCAGGAAGCAGATGACAGTTTTGAATCATGGCTAAGCCAAGAGATTCTGTAAAGATGACCTCAGTGTAAGAAGCCCAAACAGGCTCCCAGGGCTAATCATAGCAGAGTTACTGCTATTCCTCAATTCAGAGGACAAGAGGAGAAGAGTGGTCCCAGGACCTCAGGAGACTGATAAATATGCTTTGAAAGAGGCAGAGTAGACAGTAGAACTTTGCAGGGAGGGAGTAAACACCGGATCTCACTTTTCTTCCTCTAATCCTTTGCCTGCTTTACAGCTGGACCTGAGTAGAAACCACTGGCATATATGGTGATATTGCAGATTTATCTCCAGAGAAAGGGAACTGTGGATCTAGGAACAACCAAAGCTCAGAGTAGCTAGGCTCTGTGTCAGAAGTCACACAGCCAAGATATTGTAGAGCCTAGACTGGAACTCAGATAAGAGTTCCCTTGGAAGTTTTATTCTTTTCATTATGCTAACTGGTCCTTCTGTTATTAAGATGAAGGGTGTGGTGATGGTTGTAATGTCTTTGCAACAGAAACATATAATTTTAAAGCTTCTAACAAGATCTATTTGTTTAATAAAGTATAATAATAAGAAAATTATATAAAAAGCTGCTGTTAATATAGTCATGGATATGCTTGTTATTGACAAGAAGATGAATTGACCATACGTAAAAATAGTACAAAGCCAAATACTTAACAAGAGTGATGGCTGTGCGGTGCTGTGTATCTGTGTTGTGTATTCAGGTGGGTGCTTGTGTGTGTGGAGGCCCAAGTTGATGTCAGGTATCTTTCCTTGATTTCTCTTCACCACTAGTTTTTAATTCAGAGTCTCACTTAACCTGAAGCTTTAGCCAATGAACTTAAGGAATCCACTTGTCTCCCCCTCCATGTAGTGCTGAGGTTGCAAGAGTATACCATCAACACCACACTTTTAGTTAAAGTTAGGTTCTGGGGATTTGGACTTAGGTCCTCATGCTTGCACAGAAAGCATGTTATCCACTAAGCCATCCCTAAAGCCCCCTTTTTACATCCTAAAATGTTTTCAGATTGCCTAAAGTTACTTTAAAAAAATTTTATTTGCTATTATTATTTTATTTTATGTGTGTAAGTGTATTGCCTGCATGTGTATAAGTGTATCCATGTTGTGCAATGCCCGTGGAGGTCAGAAGAAGGCGTCAGATGCCCCCGGAACTGGAGTTACAGAAGGTTGTTGGCCACCATGTGGGTGCTGTGAATCGAACCCAGGTCCTCTGCAAGAGCAACCAGTGCTCATAACCCCGGAATCATCTCTCCAGCCCATGCTTTTTTAGACAGTCTAAATTTTTGTTCCCTCACACAAATAATACCTTCTAATGTATATATAAGTTAAGTAGATCTGTGAAAATTTCTCATTAATGAGATTCTGTCAGAGCATTGACTACTGAAAAATAAAATCAATGACATTGTTACATTTGATGAATAAAAACCATTATTTGAAAACAAAAACATGGCTTATCCCATGTAAGTATTACTATTAGTCAAATCTCAGGAATATATCAGCAATTATATATTTATATTTTTCTATGCTATCATTTTAAATATTAGCTTCTACTTAAACAGCTGTTCAAAAAAGAAACATAAATTTTTTTCTTTGGAATATTATTGGGCATTTTCTTTAAGAATGAGTTCAGGTCAGGTTATGATGAGATTTTAAGAATTATGTATCTGTGGATACAGTAGTAGGAGAAAGTTTCAGTTTCATCTAGTGGCTCAAGAATGAGTTGATTAGAGGTGGAGATGAAACTTAAGTAAAAATAGCACCCTCTCCACTTACCCCCCCCCCCATGAGTATTTTATATAGAGAACACGAAGAAGATTCCAGAAACAAAAAAGACAAGGCTTAACAAATTACCATCATAGGAGAGGATTATCTGGGGTAAAGGTAAATAACTCAATTATGCAAGAGTATATACAGACTCACAGAGGAAAGTAATGTCATTTTTGTACTGTATTATGCATGAAGCATCAGTAAAAGCTACTAAGATGCTGATAGTGAAAACTTAATTTTAAAAAATATTTTAATTGAGTTTTTGTGCATTTTACGTAGTGGATCTTAATCAAATTTAGACTGCCCTCCGTCTATGTCCCCCCCACACACCAGATTTCATGCATATTTAAGTCCTTTCCAGTCGAGCATTTGTACCCAGATGTTCATCCACTGGAGTCTAGTCAGCCTATCTAGAGTATCTCCCTTAAATAAGAGCTATTCTCCCTCATCCAACACTCATCATTAGTTGCCAATAGTTCCTAGACCAGGGTTACCTGATGTCCATTTACTCATTCTATGCGGGGTTTTTGTCTGATTGAGTTGGCATAGGTCTTGTGTATGCTGACACCATTGTTGAAAGTTCATATGAGCAAGTTCCCAGTGGCCTAAAAAGCTGCTGTTTCCTTATACTCATGCACGAACCCTGGCCCTTACAATCTTTCCGCCCATTCTTCTGCAATGGTCCCTGAGGTGGGTGAGGTTTACTATAGGAGTCCAATCCAGGGACAGGTACTCTGCAGTCTCTTAGTCTCTAAAATTTAGCCAGTTGTGGCCTTCTGTGTGCATCAGAGTCTGGTGTATGAGGAAGCTCCACTGGTGAGAGTTGAGGGATATATTAATATTTTCTCTACCCCCATTCTACTATGTTCCATGAGCCTTCAGTGTAGAGGTTCCACTGTAGATGTGTTATTTAGGGTTGGGCATCTCTCAGAAATGTAGTCTGTGTGTGTGACCAGTTGTGGAACACTATAGTACCTTCAATCTGTTACAAAAAGAAGCTTCTTTGATGAGTGGTGTACAGTATACTTGTCTGTAAGTATAAGGATCCATATTTGGCATATGGTAAAAAATTTCATTTGTTTAGGGATATGATAGAGATAGGGTTTTCTCTAGGATCTGTGATCTCTCTAGTCATATATATTTGCCTATATTTACAGTGCCACCCATGAATTCCTTCCTACTGAGAGGGCTTTAAGGCCAATTAGATAGCTGCTGATTACCCCCTAGATAAAAACACCACTACTGCACCAATAAATACAGTTTTCTGTGTCAGTCATTGTGGTTATTAGGCTTTAAACCTTGGTTGAACCATTAATTGATTTTTCTTCCTTAACAGCTTGCACAGTATCCTCTAGAACTACGAGAGCTAATCTTCAGGGAGAAGGCTCCCAGGTTAAGTTCTAGCTCCCTTGCTACAAGTTCTGTGTCTGAATATGTCCTGTCTTCATCAATAGGGTCTTACCTTCAAGTTTTGGGAGACAATCAAGGGCTGTGGTAATAGCCTGTGTTATTTTGGGAGTCTCTCAACTTGAAGTGATGTTTCTTCTGTCTGTCACTGTGTTCCTTATTATATAGCCTTCAGGTGTACACGTGCTTATGGTTCAGATGTTGTATGTGCGTTTTCAGGGGGAGTTGAATTAATACATTTCTCTCTGGTGTTTTACATAATCTAAGCTTTCTTTTTCTCTCCTTTCTCTCTCCCTGTCCAACTACTCTTCTCCCTCCCCAGTTTAAGTGTCCCTTGATAATTTTCCCCTTGATAATACCTGACTCTTATTATCCCCTTCTCTTGAATTTCTTCTTCCCCTTTATCCCCCTAGTTCCTTATATGTCCTTTCCTCTTTTATTTCCCAGTTGAAACCCCCATTTCCCCCATTTCCCCATCTGTTTCCTACTATTCCCCTTTCAGGCTCTTTCTTTGCCTTCACCTCTGTGCTTCTTTTCTATTTTCCTGATTCCCGCTGTTACATCAAGATGTATACTCACATATAAGGGATTGGTGCTACAATCCTCAAGTGAGGGAGAGCGGACACTGCTTGCTTTTCTGAGTCTGAGTTACTCCACTTTGTATAAGAGTTTCTAGTTCCATCCATTTATCTTCAAATTTCATAAATCCATCTTTTCTTACTGCTGAGTTGAACTTGATTGTGTAAATGTACCACATTTTCATTATCATTCATCAACTGAGGGACTTTTAGTTGTTTCCACTTTTTAGCTATTGTGAAAGAGTCGTTTGTGTATGTGCCAAGGGGTGGTAAAACCAGATCATATGGTAGATTCATTTTTAGTTTTTTAAGAGTTCTCCATACTACTTTCTATAGTGGTTGCACCAGTTGGCATTCCCACCATTTCTCCACATCCTTGCCAGCTTTTGGTGTCTTTTGTTCTTTTGGTCTTAGTCAGTCTGACTGGGGTAAGATGGATTCTTAAAGTGGTTTTTATCTGCATTTCTCTAATTACTAAGGATGTTGAGCACTTTCAAAGGTGTTTCTTAGCCATTTTTATTTCTTTGTTTGACAACTCTCTGTTCAAGTCTTTAGCCCATCTTATTGGGTTGTTTATTTTCTTCTTTGTTTTTTTGAATTCTTTGTATATTCTGGATATTAATCCTCTGTTGGATGTGTAGCTGGTGAAGATTTTCTCCCACTCTGTGGTTTTCCTCTTTACTTCTTTGGTTGTTTCTTTTGCTGTACAGAAGCTTTGTAGCTTAATGAGGTTCCACTTGTTGATTGCTGACCTTAATGCCTGCGTAGCTAATGTCCTATTTAGAAAATCCTTTCCTGCACCTATATCTTTCAGGGTACTGTTTATGTTTTCTTCTAGCAGTTTCAGAGTTTCAGGTTTTATATTGAGGTCTTTGATTCATTTGGAGTTGACTTTTGTGCAGAATGAAAGACAGGGTCCAATGTCATTCTTCTACAGGTAGAGATCCAGCTTTGCCAGCACTATTTTCATCTACTTTGTGTTCTTGTCTCCTTTGTCAAATAGCAGGTGGATGAAAATGCATGAACTCATGTTTGGCTCATCTATTGTGCTCCATTGAGCTGCATGTCTGTTTTCATGCCAGTACCATGCTGTTTTTATGACTATAGCTATGTAATATAGTTCAAGATCTAGTATGGTGATTCCCCCAATATTGCTCTTTTGCCCAAGATTGCTTTGACTATCTGGGGTCTTTTGTACTTCCATATGAATTTTTAAGATTTTTTTCTAGCTCTGTGAAGAATGTCATGGGGATATTGATTGGCATTGCATTGGATTTCCAGATTATTTTTCGGTAAGATGGTCATTTTCACAATATTAATTCTACAAGTCCATCAGCATAGTAGGTCCTGCCATCTCCTAGTGTCTTCCACTATCTCCTTCTTTTAGAGATCAAAAAAATTCACTGTAGAACTCTTTAATGTCTTTGGTTAAGTTTATTCTTAGATATTTTATTTTTTGAGAGTATTGTGAATGTAAATGCTTTTTCTAATTGCTTGTTATTGGTATATAGAAAGGCTGCTGCTATTTGTCAGTTGATTTTGTAACCTGCCACTTTACTGAAAGTGTTAATCATTTCTAACAGTTTTCTTGTGGCATTTTTTTTCAGCCCATACCTTTTCTTTTAAAAAGTTGTTATTCAGCATATCTTTCCTCATTATGAATTTTAGTCAGTTTTTACTGATAAATAGAGTAAAAGTGAAGCAGAACCTGGCTGTTGGTAGGAGCAGTCAAAAACTAATCTTATTTTTACAGGCTTCATAAGATGAAATGTATTTTTTCCTCAAACATAGTCCATAAACACAAGGTACAGTCATGCTTTAATTCTTCTAAACTATTGTAGGTTGGTTAATAACAGCGATAGGATGAAGCAGCAACATGGTTCTTAATGTGAAAATTGGTTACTCAGGTTATGGTTAAAATGTCAACAAGAGGAGGGTCAAAGCCTGCATCCTGTTATCAGAGGACTGAAAACCAAACTGATGAAGAGCGAGATTAGTTTTGGGAAATAGTTGTCAAGTGCTAATGACATGGGACTGCTAACTCTCTACACTCTGTCTAGCTTCATTCTGGAAATTCATCCCAAGTGTGGTCAATGATTTCCACTAAATTTAGCTATAGTCATGATTCAAGCTCAAATATTAGCTTATTTTGAGGGCTAAATGGAAGATAGAATTTTAGGAAGTAGATGTTCAGCAAGAACCTTGTCCATCATATTTTATAATTTTCGCTAGCTGTGCTTCTATTCAGTGGAAAGCAACGAATGGGTAGAAGATATCGAGGCCAACTTCAAGTCAGTAAATATTAAGAACCTGCATATAATGGAGGAGTTAATATGCAGACTTGGGTACTGGCTTGCTAGGGTTCAAACTCAGCTCCATCATGACTACTGGTGAAATATAAACATCAGAATAGTAACAGCAGCTACTCCAAGGGTTGTGTGAAGAGTGAGTTAGTGTGAGCCCTTTTAACCATGTCTCCCACAGAGTAGGCACTCAATAACTTTCAACGTCATATGGACTGGGTTAAAGTCACTTCACTGCCTACCTTGGTGTTGGCCATAATTACCACTGGCATGCCAATCTTTTCTGTTCATATACTATATGGGGAACAGCTTTTGTGCAAGAGAGTTGCTGTAGAATTTTAATTTATAATTGATTTAAAATATAAAATCCACAACTTTCATAGTATTGTTTTCAGAATTAAAGAACACATAAATTAGAAAGGTAAAACAATGTGTGGAGAAAGAAAATGAGGATGCATTCCACCCACCCCTGAGCCTGGCCACTGATTATATAGTCTTCAGGGACATCATTTACTCTCTTGGTCTAAGCTCCCTTAGCTATGAAATGTCATCAAAATACCCTCGAGACCATGTATATACTCCAGCTCAATGTGATCTTATCATTACAGACCATTTGAACCCACATTTTGTATGTCCAAAGTGCTTGGAAATCATTTATGCTTCTTTGGACCTTGAGATGTTTAGAATTTCCTAGTGCATTCCTATCCTTCAGGTCCTATGAGTTAAGAATAAGAAAGGGCTGAGAGGAGACCTCACCAACTGAGTTCCTAGCAACCAGAAAGCATTAGATTATTTAGAAGTGTGGCAACAAGGGGCCTTAAGCCCAGCCCAGCAATTCTGGAGGCAGAACTTCTCCGTTAGTCTTGCTGGATGCAGCCATTCCTCACTTCATTGGCCCAAAGTTCATTTTGATCTGAAAATCCCACACCAGGAACAGAACATCCAAATCTAATTTGAAACAACTGGACTCCTTTGGCCAGGGGTTACATCCGGGGCCTGGCTCAGCTCTCTGTGGTGACCTCAGTCTTGTCTCAGCTTTCAGTACAACAGCAAACACAACATGGGGAAGATTAATTTTAGTGGAACAAGGCCAAAGAACAGAAACTTAACCAATGATGTTAAATATTAAAAACAATGGGAGTCAACATCAGCCCTGAAGAAAGAAACATGGCTAATTAAAGAAGCAAGTGTGTGGAGAAAGTCTAGATGTTATGAAGAATGAGAAGATGCCTCACAAGGATAGAGTGATTATAATCAAACCAATGCCAGAGATCAGTCAGACACCAACATCTCCCAGTTTGTTTTTATTCTAACTTGCTATTGACGCTCCCTGTGACCATAAAGATGAAGAAAGCAACCTCATCCGATTTTCAAGGTCATGTGTGGTGTTGTGGAGTGTGTACATTGATTTAAATTTATGAAGATATAGACAGTGAAAAAGAGCAAGTGAGAACACAGATTTGCTGTTACCAGTAGGTTTGGAAGTGGACATGGCTCTTCACAGGAGCCTGTGCAGATAGCATGTACAGTACAGTGTGATGATTTGTGAGGTCACCGCTGTGCTCCCCATTGCCGCACCCTTCTCTCTGTCTCCTTTCCATTGCTTCTTGGGTTTTTACACAACAGAGACATAGCAAAATAGAGGATGGTATTTCAATTAGTATTTTTATCCTGCCAAGATTAAGTCACAGGTTCATTTCAGTTCAACAAGCTTTTTCCTGAGTGTCTTTTCTGCCAGACAGTGCTGAGAGATGCAGAGATTTTAAAACAGTTTTCTTTTGCACTGAACTGAACCCAAGGACACCCCTTGTGCTTTGTGACTGACCACTCTGCTTATCACAGCCACTCCTCTGCACTCACACACTGTCTTCATTTTCAGCCATGGCCAAAAGCCTAAACCCTTTTTCTCTCCCTCCGGTCTTAGTGTGAGGCTCTCATGTAATAATCAGTTAGTAGTACTGATGGCACGAATAGAGGAAAATAATGGTTCAAACAAGGCTCCTTTAGTATAGGCAATAGATTGATTTTTAATAAAACCTGACAACTTGCAGTGACATTTCCATCAAGGAGATATTAAAATTATATATTTTATATTATAGTTATGAAACCTGAAATTTTGTGTCTAGGACACAGAACAACTAATAAAAGAAGAGAAACAAATTTGTAATATATTGGGAAATAAGAAAATGGTTTTAAAAATCTCCAGTCAAGTAATAGGTGGAATTCTTCGCACTAATGTCTTTCTATAGGCAGATGGTTGTCAGGCTGTAATGGGGATTGGAGGATTATTCTGGTCCAGTGGAAATAATTATTGCTCTGGGCCCCCTGAGTATATTCATCCATGTAACATCTAAAGAACTTTTTTGGTATATCTTCCCAAGTTTCCTAAGTCTGGTACCTTTTGACAGGCAAATGTCTGGTTTCACGAGTGCTTCTGGTACCTGTCCCAGCGTAAAGCTAATGTACAGTGTGATGATTCTATACCTGGGTCATCTTGGATGTGCTTTATTTGGACACTGTCCCAATCATTTCATTCGGCAGCATGGCAGACAAAGCCCAAACATTACAATGACTTGTTGGTAGAAACGAAGATGATTGAAGTGAACTGCCAACTCGGCTCTGTCTCTGGTACTTCCCACTGAGCCATATTTTTCCACTTCAGGAAGCAGTGGTAAGCCAAAGGAGTGAGGTTCTATGGGAGATATTGACTTCCCCTTGGATGACTGCTGTTTCTCCTAGTGACATAATAGCCATCAAGTCTGAGGCACTTGTAAGTGGAAAGCATGCATGCAAAAAGGGACTGAGAAGGCATCAAAACCAAATGCGTAATTTTTCACTAATGGAAATTTATATTTGTTTGAAAGGAATGAGTAGGATTTATGTAATAGCAAAAATACATGGAAACAGCTGCACTGCCCATTCATATAGACTTGTTTGAATAGAGTCAAGAACCTCAATAAAGTAAAACATGATGTAGCTCTTAACAATGGCTGGGTGGATCTATATGTGTGGAAATGGAAATGTGCTCAACACGAGTAAAAGGAAAGAACAGTAAGTATAGCATCTTCCCTTTGGTGGCATAAAGGGAGTGGA
Organism: Nannospalax galili; assembly: GCF_000622305.1. Taxonomy (NCBI): domain Eukaryota; kingdom Metazoa; phylum Chordata; class Mammalia; order Rodentia; family Spalacidae; genus Nannospalax; species Nannospalax galili. Next base: position 3,333,742 of record NW_008337640.1, on the reverse strand, counting down.
AGAATAGAGGCAGGTCTAGTGTGTGTGAGAAGTGAGAAGCGTGACGCTCAAAGGAGGAAGCCTAGTGGAGGGAGCAAGTTCCCCGAGTGTACCAGTACCTATGAGACAACAAGAAACTCGATGCTCAAAGTTCCTTGCATAAATATTTCTCAACTTGATGATTATGAAAGAGTAGGTCTGATAGAATACGATATTCACACTTTACCATAACAAGACATGTGGCCACACTCACTAGAATGACTCCAAGTGAAACTATACCAGCTGTTGAAAGACTGTAGAGAAACTGAAACTCCCACATTCTTCCTGCAAGTATAGAATAGTATAATCACTTTGGTAAGTGACACGGAAACCTTCCAAAAATCTCATGCCTATCATGTGACATCTGTACTCCTGGGTAATTATCCAAAAAAGTCCATATAAAAACTTAACACAGTTATATATGTACATACAAATCTATAGCATATATGTTAATTTTATTTCAAATATTCAAAAACCAGAAAGAGTCCAAATGTCCAGAAAAAGGTGAATATATCAACTAATTATGGTATCTTCCTTACCAGCTATAAAAGGAGTGAGTTACGTATGCAGTGAGAATGCATCTCAAAATAAATATGCTGTATTTTAAAAAATGTTTTATTTTATTTTACATGTATGAGTGTATTGACTGCTTGTGTGTAAGTGTACCCATGTTGTGCAATGCCCATGGAGGTCAAAAGAGGCCATTGGATTCCCCTGGAACTAGAGTTAGGGGCAGTTGTTAGCTGCCATATGGGTGCTGAGGGATCTAACCCAAGTCCTCTGCAAGAGCAGCCGGTGCTCTTAACCACTGAGACATCTCTCCAGTCTGTAATTTTGCCATATTAAAGAAGTCAGGCAGAAATATAAACTGTATGATTCCATTCAGGGAAGATTCTAAAACCTACAACTTACTCCAGTTCTTGGGGATGGAGAGACAGTACAGGGAAAGTGAGAAACTGAAAGAGGCCCAAGGGAATTTTAGTAAGTAATGAAAATGTTCACTATCTGGACCTTGGTGATGTATTTATTAGTATATACATATTTGGAAAACTTATCAAATTGTCTATCTTATACATAATTCACTATGTCTACTATATCTATATAAATTTCCTTTTTAAAAAGATATTTTATTTATTATTTTTATTTTATGTGTATGCGTGAATTGCCTACATGTAGGTAAATGCACCCGTGTCATGCAATGCCCACAGAGGATAGAAGAGGCCATCAGATCCCCTGGAATTGGAGTTACAGACAGTTATTAGCTGCCATGTGGGTGCTGGAATTCAAACCTGGGTCTTCTGCAAGAACAGTCAGTGTTCTTAACTGCTGAGCCATCTCTCCAGCCCAATATTTCTAAAATTTAAAAAACAGGGAGCAGAGGGGCTGGAGAGATGGCTCAGTGGTTAAGAACATTGGTTGTTCTTCCAGAAGATCCGGATGTGGATCTCAGCCTCCACATGGCAGCTAACAACTGTCCGTAACTCTAGTTCCAGGGGATCTGATGGCCTCTTCTGTCCTCGTTGGGCATTGCACGACATGGGTGCATGCACTTACCTACATGCAGGCAATACACGCACACACACAATATAAAAATAAAAAGAAAATTTAAAAAATAGGGAGCAAAATTTAAGAGGATTCTTCTCTTTTTCCAAATAATATTTTTTATTAATTATTTGAGAATTTCCTGCAATGTATTTTGATCATATTCATCCATATCCTATGTCTTCTCAGGTCAACTCCCAGTGTCCTACCCCCAACTTTATGTACTCTATTTTTTTTTTAAATACAAGAGCCCATCGAGCCCAATTTGTGGTTCTAAAATACTCTTGGGTGTGAGTCTATGCCTTGGAGTATAGTTCCAATTTTAAAGGCAACTGACTCTCTCCAGCAACTATCAATTGCCAATGACTCCTTAGCTAGGGGTGGGGCTTTGTGCCCACTTTTTTCAGCATGCTAGGATTTTGTTTTTGGCTTGAGCTTGCACAAGTGTCGTGCATGTTGTCATAACCACTGTGGGTACATATGTGCCATAACCCTTCAGTTTCCAGAAAACACTGCTTCATTGCAGTCATCTACCACATCTGGCTCTTACAGTCTCTCCCACCCTCTTGTTTGGTGATCCCTGAGTCTTAGGGGGAGGGGTGTAATGTAGACATCTCGTTTAGGGCTGGGGTACTCTGAAGCCTCTTAATTAGTGCACATTGACCAGTGGTGGGTCTCTGGGTTAGTTGCCATGTACCGCAAAAAGAA